>NC_143521.1:24266202-24586202 GCF_031878675.1 Megascapheus bottae
TCTTGTTTCTTTGAATATAGGCCCTGGTAGTACTTATTCATTATTGACTGAATTTCTTGGAAATAAGTTGTGATTGTTCCCGTGGGGTCTCTAATATTGTTTATTTGAGTCTCCCCTCTCCTTTTTTGATTAATCTTGCTGGGGTCTGTCTGTTTTGTTGACTCTTTCAAAGAACCAACTTTTTGATTTATCAATTTTGTGTATAGTAGATCTTATTTCAATCTCTGCTATTTCTGATTTTATTTTTGTTATTTCTGTCCTTCTAGTTGTTTTAGAATTAACTTTTTCTTGCTCCTTTAGGTGTTTCAGTTTTTTTTTTATGTTATTTACATGCTCTTCTTCTGTCTTTTTAATATGTGCTGGTAGTGCAATAAATTTGCCTCTTAGAACTGCCTTTGCTGTGTCCCATAAGTTTCTTTGTGATGTTTCTTGATTGTCATTACATTCAAGGAAGTTTTTAATTTCTATTCTGATTTGATCTGTTACCCAGGAGTTATTCAGAAGTGTGTTGTTCAGTTTCCAAGTGATTGAATGGTTTTTGACTTTGACTGCATTGTTCAGAATTAGTCTGACTCCACTGTGGTCTGATAGAATGTATGGGATTATATCAGTCATCTTGTATCTGTATGAACTATTATATGATCAGTTTTGGAGTGTGTTCCATGTGCTGCTGAGAAAAATGTAAAAAGTTTCACTGTTGGGTGGAAGACTCTGTGTATATCTGTTAAGCCCAGCTGGGCTATGGTGTCATTTAAGTTGATGGTGTCTTTGCTTAACTTTTGTTGAGTTGACCTGTCATTTGTTGAGAGTGGCGTATTGAGGTCTCCCACTATGATTGTGTTTGAGTCTATCTTGTTCTGTAATTCTAAGAGAGTTTGTTTGATGAATGTGGGTGCTCCCGTGTTGGGGGAGTAAATGTTTATAACTGTAATATTATGGGCATGGATTGTACCCTTTACTAATATGTAATGGCTATCTCTATCTTTATGTACTGATTTTACTGAGAAGTTAATTTTGTTGGAGATTAAGATTGCTACTCCTGCTTTTTTTCCTGGTGCATTGGAGTGGAAAATTCTTTTCCATCCTTTCACTTGCAATTTGTTTCTGTCTTTGGCGGTTAGGTGAGTCTCTTAGAGGCGGCATATGGATGGGTGGTGTTTCTTAATCCAGTCTGCTGCTCTGTCTTTTGTTTGGATTGTTCAGCCCGTTCACATTTAGGGAAATTATGGAGAAGTGGTCAGTGTCCATTGTCATTATTTATTTTTACTTCTAAGTTTCTTTCTTTGTCTTTTTCCCCTTTTGGGCTTAGTGAATTATAGATATTTGCTTCTTAATGTGGGTTCTTGATGTTCTTCAGTTTGTTTTTGATTAATCAGTATTCTTTGTAATGCTGGTTTAGTGTGCACGTATAAAGCTTCTCTTTGGAGTGAAATATTCTTGTTTCTCCCTCAAATGTAAATGCTAGTTTTGCTGGATATATAAGTCTGGGTTGGCAGTTGTTGGTCTTCAGGACATCAGTGATATTTTTTGAAGCTTTTCTTGCATTTAGGGTTTGCATGGAGAGATCTGCTGTAATTCGAATTTTTTTTCCCATTATAATATAGCTCCTTCTTTGTTTTTGCAGCATTGAAGATCAATTCATTGGTATTCGGGTCTAGTGTCTTTACTATAATATGTCTATATGAGTTCCTTCTAGGATCTTGCCTGTTTGGAGTCCTGAAACCTTCAATAATGTGAGTACTTTCCCTTTTGAGGTTGGGGGAGTTCTCTGCTATGATTTGGGTGAATAAGGGTTGCATTTCTTTGTCCTGAAATTCGGCCCCTTCATCAATCCCTATTATACGAAGTTTAGACTTCTTTGCTGCATCTTCCAGGTCCTGGAGTTCTCTCAGGTGGATTCTGACTAATCTTTCCAAGGTGGTTCCAGCTCTTTTGTTTTATCTTCCGTTACTGATGTTCTACTCTCCATCTCAGTCAATCTGCTGCTTAATGCCTCCATTTTTGCTTGAAGTGTGGACACTGAGCTGGTCAAGTCTGCTGAGAGGGTATTGAACTTTTCTTCCACTTCACTTTTGGATTCAAAGAGTTCCTTGGAAATTTCTTGCTTATGTTTTTGGAATTCAGCCTTAATTTCATTAGTCATTTCCAAAATCATCTCCTTGATTTGAGTCATATTTCGTGTCTCTTCAGGTGTCATTTCTTTGGATGGTGACATCTCTCCCATCCCTTCGCTCTTGTTTCCTTTTAGGCTTTGTGTGGGACTTTGATTATTTACATATGTCATAATTTGTCTTTGCACTCTCCTAGGCATCAACAACTATTGTTGTAGTTCATTCTGTGGTCGGTTGGTGGCGGTCTTTACTTGGATTGGGACCGGTGGTTCTCGGAATCTGTGTAAACCTGTGGTTCTTGGTCAAATTGATTCCACGGCTGACTAGGTCAGAGTTTGCAGTTTTTGCAGGTGTTCCGCCTGCTCCCAGAGGCTGTGTGCTGCTGCATGACTAGCTCTCAGCCCAACCAGTGGCCTCACAGTGGGCCATGGGATGGGTCTGTGCGCTTCAATCTCAGTGCACTGGGCGGATGTTGGTTTTCCTGTGCTGCTTCCAGGGTCGGGCCCCCGGCCAATGGTCTGGAGTTTGGGAGTTTCCAGGGGATCTCAGCTAGACCAGCTGGTGTCTGCTCTGTTCCCAGGGGCGGGACACAGCAGTGGATATGGGCTCCAAGGACAGAGCTACGCCTTTCTGATTCTCAGAAGGCGAGCTTGGCTGCTGGTCTGGCCTTCAGTTCCCTGCTGTGTTTCCGCCACTTTGGCCGAGAGTCTGTGAGTGTGTGGGGCCCCTTGGTGCTGTCTTGCTTGGGATTCCCAGCTGGAAGTTGCCCAGCTCAAGATTTGAGGGGGAAAGATGCTGGCTCCTAGACTCCCGCACACCCCACCCACTGTTGGAAGGCAGGGTCTCAGCACCCCCCAGTCTCTAGATGCAGTGATCTGGGAGGGGAATCTGTTGGACTGGTGGGAGAAGGGACACCTCCACCCTCTTTGGTGGGGTGCTGGGTCTTAGCGCCCTCCCGCCTGTCAGTCTCCAGTCTGAGGCCTAGGGGAGAGGGCTGCTGGGTAGGTGGGAGTTGGGACACCTCTGCCTCCCTTGGTGGGGTGCTGGGTCTTAGCGCCCGCCCACCTGTCAGTCTCCAGTCAATGCCCGGGGGAGGGGGCTGTTGAGGGAAGGGACAGGATTATAAATTCCTTGCCCCCCTGCACTTGCCAATCTTTCTTGGGCGGGCTGGAGGGGTCTGAGTTAGTTCTATAGCTCGCCACCAGCTCTGCTTTCCCGATGTGTTTGGGGACCCACTGGGCTACTCACTCCTCTGCCTTTGGCTGTGGGCTGCTGCACAATGTTGGAGAATCAATCACTCCCCTCGGATCTCAGCCTCTGCCTGTGCTCGGAGTCTGAGTTCCGCTGCTTGCTGGTCTGTGCTGGTTCCTGTGTCTGGCTTCTGCCGCTAGCCTGGTCTATGCTGGTTTCTGCGGTGGTCAGGGATGCCTGGCCCGGCACCCTCCACCACCGCTTTTCCCAGCTTGGAGCAGGTGGCGAGGGGTGGGGGAGGGGGTCCTCACGATTCGAATTCTTTGAGAAAGTTGGATGTGAGCTTTATGTGGATTTCTTTTCTGGTTTGAGTCCTTCTCTGTTGCTTCTTGAGTTTGTTGTTGTGGATTTCTTAAGGTAGTTGGCTCGTGGGATTCCCTGGTTCTCTCTCTTTGTGGGAGAGAGCTAGGCATCATCCCTATTGTCTCTGCGCCATCTTCCTCTTTCGGAACATTCACTTTTGTGTAGGTACTTTTAATGCTCTCTCTATGTGTCTAACATTTTCCTTTTTCAGAGTAGTATATTACTTTCTTTCTTTTTTTTATTGTTTTTTTCTTTGTTGTTGAAAGCAATTCTAAGACATGCCAACAATTCCTGAGTAAAAGCTTTCATTGATTACCTGAACTTCCTTTTTTTAAATTGACATAGATTTTTCTTAAGTTTCATATCAGAGTTTTTTATAGTTCATATTTTTCAAAACCACAGGAACATGACCTTTTAAAAACAAATTCAGAAGGTAATTGATCTGAGTTCCACCTAATTCCACATCATTCAGTAAGAATGAAGGGAGTATGGGTCACTTACTTTCTTACAGAAGGTGTAGGATAGACGATTCCTAAAAAAGACAATGTCCATCCTTACTGTCAACAGTTACCTCTTCATATGATTCGCTATATATATATGTATATATATATATATACATATATACATATATACCTTTGTTTTTCCCCCACAATGTCACTTAAGCTGTTTCTTTGGGACCATCCATGTGGAGTATAGAAACAGAGTTATTTTCCATATTTCAAAAATTCTAGGAAGAGTTAGGCTGATTAGTATTTCCAACCATGTTTAGAAAGTTTAAGTTAAATGTAGATATGAAATACCTTTGACATTTGCTTCTTTTGAACAGATTGGACCAAGAGAATTTCTCTAACACCAAGGAGGTATTTTTTCCCTCAAGTAAATAAAATTTCTTCAGGTTTTAAGGGGTATCAAAAGTTCTGGTAATAGTCATACTATATAAAGAATAACATTGAGAGAAAGTGTGCTAATTCAAGCCACTGATTTTTTTTTCATTTCTTCTCACTTCCCTTTCCTTGACTTTCCCCCATCTTTTCTCTCTTCCACCCTCCAACTCCAACTCGTTCTCCTATCATCTTTCTCCTTCCTTGTCCTTCTTCCCACCCCCTTTCTCTCTCTCATTTCTCTCTCGCGCTCTCTCTCTCTCTCTCTCTCTCTCTCTCTCTCTCTCTCTCTCTCTCTCTCTCTCTCTCTCTCAAATACATATGCATATTTAAAGGTTTTACAAAATGCTTGTGATTTCTTCAGTATTTTCCTTTCCTTTTTTTAACCAGCCATTGATCTATTGGGCATTTCTTAATCTAATTGTATAATAGTTTTTTTTTTTTTTTTTTTTTTTTTAGTAAATGCTACAATCACAAGTACTCATTCTTCAGAAATTCCTGAATTGCTTTCACTTTGGAGAAATTTTCCTTAGTCTTTTATTATATTTGTAATGTGGTTACTAATATGTTTTGTTATTTCATCTTGTCTTTGTGTAGCAGCACATGTAGTTTATGTTCATCGTAAGCTAGTATTAACATTTCTTTTTTTCTCTTTTTTCATATATTTTTATTGTAAGTAATAGAAGAGTTACATTCACCAGATAGAAGATGCATTACTTTACACACATTGATACCCTTTCTCGTGTCTTGGTACTCATTTCCTTCCCCCACCCCTGTCCCTCATCTTCTTTCCCCACCTTCCCTATCCTATTTCAAATAACCAAATAAGCATATATACAATTTTTTTTGTTTCTAGGGTTGTTCCAGGCCTGTAAGCAACAACCTGGGTGAATAAAGATTTATTTCAGGACTATTTTGAAGAGAATATTGGAGAAATAATTTTAGTTTCTCTCCCTAATAGTGAGATTATAATAGTTCAGTTTTTACTGGCCATATGCTTCCTCTAAGCATGACCTCATGTTCCCTTTACATGTCTCTATCAATGTAGAGCGAAAATAGAATAGAAATATGTCCATGTACATTAAAAAAGTATAGTGGAATAAATATTGTTGGTAGTTAACTCTATGAATCTTGAAGTCTTCCCTTCCATTTATTTATGTCAATAAGTCCCCAAATGTATATAATAGTATGTTAATGTTGGACTTATGCTGCTTAAGACAAAAAGATATAGCCCACAATTATACTATGCTCCTGAGATACGAGTCAGTAAGACTGACTAGTTAGATAATAAAGTTTCTACCATTCACCCAAATGCCTGTTTCATTGATTCTTAACAATCACTGAATATATTTTCCCCCATTGATGTTGATGAAATTGTTGTTCTCTTCACTACAAAGTATTACTTCACATGTGAACAAATTAAATGCTGCTTCTTCTGATGTTGTAGTTCTCTGTGAAAAACTCTACAGAACTTTTAACTTAATTCATGTGTGTTAATATAAGATGAAATTTAAATTACTTATAAGAAAATTGAATGTTGTATTTTTTTCATATTACATAATGTTATTGTTGGGATTTGGGGAGAACAATATAAAATGATAAGAGAAAAGAAAGCTATATGTAAATGTACCCATCTGTTGATCCTTTAGATTTTCCTTCTCACTAGTCCTTTGGGCAGAAAATCCATTTAAGGTATATTTATTTTGCTTTTAGTAATTTCAGAAGTAGAGACTGTTTTGCAACCCAGCTGCCACCTACATTTTGTTTCATTATTATTTATACTGAGCTTTAAAGAAGTTTTGATGAATATTACATAATTTAAGAGAAAATATATTACTTTCTTACATGAGTTATAATAGGCTGGAAGCATAAACATATATACAAGGACCCCAAGAAACTAACCCTTCTCAAAGTGAATAAATTTATTACTAAAGGGTAAAGGAGCTAAAAAGATACTTGTCAGAAGCGAAACAAATGATAGAGAAAAGCCTGGAGTAGTGACTCAAGTCTGTAATCCCAGCTTACTCAGGAGGCTGAGATCTGAGGATCAAGATTCAAAGCCCAGGCAAAAAAGGACTTGAGACTCTTATCTCCAATTAACCTCTAGAAAATGGGAAATGGGGCTTGCCTGAAGGATAGGGCAGTAGCATTGAGCTGAAGAGCTCAAGGACAACACCCAGGCCATTTCAAGCCCAATGATGAACCAAAAAGAAAAAAGAAAAAAAAGAAAAATGGTAGAGAAACACATGGCAAAATGCTTATCATCTCTGGGCATATCAAAATAATTCTGAGATGCCATCACACCACAGTCAGATTGGACAACATCTTGAATTTAAACAACCAAAAATGTTGGTGGGGATGTGGGGGTGAAGGAAGGCTATTTTACTGTTGGTGGGACAGTACACATGTACAATCACCACTCTGGATAGCAGTCTGGAGGTTCTGCAAAGTCAAAATATAGAATGACCCTACAACCCAACCATGTCACTCCTGGACATCTGACCAGAAACAAGAACATTACAATCCGGGATAACATAAAGACTGGTGCACATCTATGTTCACTGCTGCACCATTCACAATAGTCAAGTACATGGTGTATTTTGATCATATTCAAAGTCTTTGACTATCTTCATTCACTCTCACTAGTGTACGCAGTACAAACAGGAGTTCTTTAACATCATTGTGATTCAATTTTTCTAACACATACTAATTTTCTAAGGTTCTTCACTGTGATATGTCACTTGCATTTATGCAGTATTTCATGCGTCCATGACTTTCTTTTTACTCACACTGGTCTCGCTTAATTAACCACTTTTTAGTGAGTTCAGTTTTTCTATTTTCATTCACAGATGAAAAAAAAATCTTCTTATAAAAAAGTCTTCTTATAAAAAAATAAAACCTTTCCTGAACATGACTTAATTTATACAACATGATATTTTCAAGTTTGAATTATTGTTTTTTTCTGTAGATGATACATTTTTTTCTTCTGTATGCTAGATTACTCTCATTGTGGCTTCCCTAACTGATTTACTCTAAGACTTCAGGATTGATAGTTTAATTATTTAACAATAATTTTGAGATATTCTCAATTATTGCTTTTGTTTATTTGTTTTGGTGCCAGTTCTGGCCTGGGTCTTGAACTCAGCACTCTGTCCTGGGGCTTCTTTATCCTAAGGCCAGTACTCTACTATTTGTGTCACAGCTCATCTTCTTGCTTTTTCTGTAATTTAATGAGCATAAGAGTTTCCCTTCTTCTCTCACTTTTTCCCTCATACTCTCCCCTTTTTTATTCTCCTTTTTACCTCCCACATCTCTCTCTCTCTCTTCCTCTCTCTCTCTCTCTCTCTCTCTCTCTCTCTCTCTCTCTCTCTCTCTCTCTCTCTCTCCCCCCCCCCCCTTCTCTCTTATCCCTCTCCACACTAAGTTTTTGTTTGGCAAGTGCTATACCACTTGAGCTAGCCTTCCAGTCACTTTGGCTTTAGTTATGTGGGGGATTAGGTTTAGGGCCAGCCTGGCTTATTATAGTCTTATTTAAACTTATCACATGTTTTAGAGTAATAGGCATGTGTTACCTGCTTCAATACTCATTAAAACTTCACTAATTTTTTTGGGGGGTTCAGGGAAATACCCTTGAATCAGGATTATTCTGTTCTTTGCCTCCTGAGTAACTGGGATTGTAGACATGAGCCATGTTACTGTTCTTTTCACTCCTTTGCTTATTTGCTGTCATTGATTTCATTGCTTTTTAGTTTGGGGAGCTATTGATTCATTTTTATTTTATTTTATTTTATTTTTGTTTTTTTTGCCAGTCCTGGGCTTGGGCTCAGGGCTTGAGCACTGTCTTTGGACTTTTCTCAGGGCTAGAACTCTACCACTTGAGCCTCAGCACCACTTCCAGCTTTTTGCTATGTATGTGGGGTACCGAGGAATTGAACCCGGGTCTTCGTGCATGCTAGGCAACACTCTACCACTAGGCCAAACTCCCGGCCCATTGATTCATTTTTAAAACCAGAAATTTTTCTTTAGCCTGTCTGCAATCCATTATAAGATGGCAAATGGCATTATATATTCATATTCTAGTGCTTCTGACTCCAATCAGTCCTTTTGGGACTTTTCTTGGAATTGAATCTCTCATTTGACATTTGCCTATCTTGTATGATGCTACTCTTCTTTCTACATATTTCAAGCTTTTCTTTTACTAATTATGTTACCTTTTGTGACTTTACTTAGTGATGTACTTTATGTCATTAAACTTTCTCTGTTCTCATGATTTAGCATCTATCATTTTTTTTATTACCAGGAACACATAAATTATAGTTGTTTCAAACTCCTGGTATGATAAATCAAACATCTCTACTTTGTCTGCTTCGAATACTGTTAGTACTTGTTCTATTTTTTTTCCATTTACTATGTGCAATATTTTTGAAAAGTAGTTGAAATTACAGTAAGTTAAAGGAACTTCTGTTGATAGGTGGTTAGTGATATAGTACAAGATGTTTGGGGGTGAAAACACAGTTTTCAATTTTATCTTAGTCTGGAGACAGCCTGTGCCTCTGGACTGTAAATTTTTTCAGGCAATTTTTTCAAACACCTATCCTGTCGCAGGAATGACAAGATGAATAGTGAAATCTGAAGTTGAATATTGCCTTTTCCATGCTCATTAGGCATTAACAATACCACAAAAGATTGGCTGTGTTTAATTTTTCCTGAAGTAAAGACATATGGAGGATAGATTACTCTGCTATATTTTCCTGTAGATTACTTTTCCACTTGCCCTACTAAAAGCATGAAAAGAAAATTTTGTCTTTGGTCTGGTCTTATGTGATTTTTTTTTTTTGGTCTGATCTTTATGCTTTGAATCTGGCCAAGACCTGGAAGTAAATAACACCTTTTTTTTTCATTTATAGCTCACAGTATTGTGGATTATGAATTTCTTTAGTTCTTTTCTCAAACTTGTTGGCACCAATTTATTACTAGTGATTTGAGGTTTTCCACTCAGGATTTGCAGATATTTCTGTTTTCTTTACCATTTAAGAAAAGTTACTTTGTTGTGGTGGTGGTGATTCTTCCTGATCTCTGCATTATTTGTTGCTAGAATTGGAAAGTAGAAATTTTCTTATGTTTTATAGAAAGTAGTATATTCTTACTGATAGTTGTGAACAATAATTCTATAATTGTGATAACTTTTCTGAATAAATTTAAGACAGTACTTACCACTGTCCAACAAGAGATTCTTGAAGAATACTTTAAGTTTGGATGTGTTGAAATTAACACAGTAATTTGTAAGTTAAATTTACTGTCTAAAATGATCACCAAAATAAAAAGTATCAATAAATTTAGGACTATATAAAGGAGAAAATTATTTCACAATAGCTAACATTGATTTAAAATATGTTGTTATGCTTTAATTTTTAATTAAAATTATATGTAAATATTATAAATAGGAAGGCTATTGCCTATAATCTCATGTCTTCTTTTTCAAGTGCTCAATGAAATATAATTAGAGGCATATATCATTTATTTATATGTTCTTTTCCTTCTGGATTCTTTTGCTTTCTTCTATTTTTAACAAAAGTGCTGCTATATGTACATCAATATTCAACCCTGTATTATTAGCCTAAAGTATATTAAAGTTAATTTATTTTATAAAATAATGAATAATCATCTTATTGATGTTCATTTTTGTAGATCCTATGTCAAGAGACTATGAATCAATAATGAAGCTTTGTGTTTAAAAAATACTAAATAAGACTTTTGTGATCAGCAAAATTAAATATTATGGTAACATCATTTAGAATATTCTGAACTTCTATTGGATAAATTTATTACTATGGTCATGAGCTAAAATATGTTGCAGCAATTTAACATCTAGGCAGAAGATGATCTAAGAATCTAACATTACAGGCAAAGTACTGTATGATTTTTATTATACAGTGTTGAAACTCTTGTTTAACTTGTCATCTGTCTTATATTTGAAGGCAGGTTTGTGTACTTACTAGCCTGATAACTATAGAGAAATTGAACACTAAAAATTATAAAAAAGGATGAGCTGGCTACTAATGATTTTTCAAGATGTTCCAAAAGATAGAAAGGCAGGAATGAATTGGTTAGAAAATATTTTAAAGTATACTTTTTTAAAGGAGGAAAGAATTGTATCTTTGCCTCAATATAAAATTAAAAGAACTATTGGATTCAAATTCAGTATATGTTCTTCTTTGATGGTAAAATGACTTGGATTAATAATTGAATTCATATTAGCTTTCCAGGGTTCTTCTCAAATTACAAACAATAGGAAATACTTATTCATCTAAAATCTACTTTAGAGG
The DNA here is from genome assembly GCF_031878675.1 of Megascapheus bottae. Lineage (NCBI taxonomy): Eukaryota > Metazoa > Chordata > Mammalia > Rodentia > Geomyidae > Megascapheus > Megascapheus bottae. Next base: position 24,277,075 of record NC_143521.1, read on the forward strand.
CTTAGTCAACTGTGTATTTGCCATAGTGAAAATTCTTCATTCTGTGCTGTTACTTTTCTTTATTTTCAATAAAGATAAAATTTTAATCATCTTTGACAAACAAATCTGTATTTATTCTTTTATTATCAATAATGTAGTTTGAGGTCACACATGTAGGTTTCATATTTCTATTGTGCCTAACTTCTCTTCCGTCAGAAAATAAGACCCTTTAGTGTGAATATGGAAGTAGCCAAGCCTTTGTGATTCGACTCCAATCCCAAATCAGGCTATAGCATCTTTTCCTTAAAGGTGATGATCTTCCTAAGCAGAGCGCTACCCTAGATAACTCTTACATTATTTTCTTTTCTTCTTTTCTCTTTAGTACTATTTTTACCTTTATATTTTTTCTTTCTTTTTCATTGACTGTAAATAATTGTTACAGTATTTTATGTACAAAGGATGGAAAAAAATAGAGAAATTTTAATATACTTAGACTAGGTTAGATGAGCTTATTAACTAGCCAAGACTCAAGTTTCTGGTACTCTATTGATTTAATAGTGATGTTTATTCCTAACCATAATCTGAATATTACCAAAATAATCTACCCAGAAACTTCCATCTACCTTTATCCCAATATATTAGTGTTAAAATTCTTATTTGGATAGCCTTTTATGTATAGTTACCTTTTCCATTCAAATTTTATTGGATTTGGAGAAGGAGCAAGTTATGATAGCATCTTTATTGCTTCAGTATAATGGATTATCTTTTTATATAAATTTGTCATATGACTGCTTGTGAATGAGTTAATAAAATGAGTTTTGAGCTTCATTTGGTCTTGACAATGAAAAGTACACTGAAGTTAAAGCTATCATGATTGCACTAGTAGTCACTAGTTTAGGAACACAAATAAAAATAATGACAGCAATGAATTTTAATCTTTATAAAGAAAAATTCCTATATCTTCATTACAAAAATACATAAGCAAAAAGAATGGATATATCTCCTTGTATTAGATTATCAAGTAAGGGAGTTAGAAAAATAATTTATAATTATACAAAATCACATTGTTAATGAAATATGGCATACATCAACTTTGAACCTAGTGGATGGCATGTTGGTGATGGATAGGGTTACTAAACATGAGGATCTCAACTTATCTTTAATGAATTTAATTAAAAATTTCCCCTAGTTCTTTTTTGGAGAAGAAATAAAGTAAACAAGTACAACACACTAGATCTCTGATAAAAGTGTAAAGAATAAAGATTACCCTGTATTTTATTTGTTTGTTTGTTTGTTTGCCTGTCTTAGGCCTTGAACTCGGGGCTTAAGCACTGTCCTTGGGCTTTCTTAAGGCTAGAGCTCTACCACTTGAACCTCCGCATCACTTCCAGCTTTTTTCTATGTCTGTGGCAAGCATTCTACCATGAGGCCAAACTCCCAGCCCTATTACTCTGTATTTTAGTATTAAGTGTATTGCATGCCAATCTCTCCCCCTTCTAGCATTCATCTTAATGACTCAGATTACTATTCACTGAGTTACAATTGCTCTCTCTCTCTCTCTCTCTCTCTCTCTCTCTCTCTCAACACACACACACACACACACACACACAAGATTTAGAAAGTTAATAATCATTATGCTAATTAAGTCAATTAAGTTGGACACCTTCATGTTCTCTTCTCATTTACATTAAATATATCTGAATTATTCAGTTGGCTTTTAGCACTAGCCAAACCACCGAAGGAAACTGATTTCTGACCACCAACACTGTTATGAAGTGGACTTGCTCTTTCTTATTTCTTGAAAACACCTTGTGCTGTTTCCTGATACAATGTTAGATAACAAACCCGATCAGCATGTGCTTGACCATCTCCACATTTTGATCACCATGTTTCCTGGCATAGAAATGTTGGGCCATGCCTAACACCAGCTGTCTCTTCAGCTGTGAGTTGCCATCTAGCCCGTCAAATGGCTCAATCAAAAAACAAAAAACAAAAAAATAAAAAAAGAAAAAAGAAAAAGAAAAAAACAGCATTGCCGGTTGGCTGTCCCCTTCACTGAGAGAAACAGAGAAAAGTGGAAAGTCTCACAGTATTGCAGTTCTCCTGGGTGCTTTCAGAAAAACTCTATTTCATGCCACATTTCCTGTGGCATTCATCTTAGGCAATGATAGGTGTAGAGAATGGATCTTTTTTATTGAAACCTGACCCATTTCACATGTTCCATTTTGTTATATTTTTTTACAGATAAAATATTTTATTTAGTAAATTCCATTATATTATCAAGAATCCTATTCATGACCTAACCTATTAGGCTTAATAATAATACTAACATGCATTTGTGTCTTGTATCTTTTTTGTATCTTTTCAGCTTATCAGTTAATTCTGTGAACAGAAAGCAACTCAAAATAAAGGAAGTGAGATCATCAACTGGTTACAATTTTATAATAAATATCCCTACAAATACTATACTAGACAATTTTTGTTTGTTTGTTTTTGTGGGTCATGGGGCTTGAACTTGGCCAGGGCACTATCCCTGAGCTCTTCACTTCAATGCTGCCCCTTACCTCTGGGCCTAGATGCTGTCTAGGTTGTAGAATTTATTTAAATATATTCTGTTTCCCAAATAACCTAGATCTCTGATGATCATAACAATTATGTATATGATGAATAAAAATATCCTTTCTTATTCAAGAAAGAATAATTTTGTGTGACAAATTTTCAGACTAATTTCACAGGTGTCTTGATGGTGTACTAGATACAGTGATGGACTAAGACTAAGAGACTTAACAGCCTTCTCATTATTTTTGGGGGGATGGCCCATATCTCAAATAACAAGAAATATTATTGATTTGGAGAGTACATTAAAACTTTCAAGTTCCACCATGTTATATGATTGTAGTGTGAATATGATATGAAAATTTGATAACCATTGATCTAATTTCTTATATAAAAGTATTAGGAATAAGTAATTTGTAATTTCAGTTCAGAAATCTTTATTGTCTTATTCCAGAACAAAGATCTTTTCAAATTTTTATTGTAATTAATAGAGGGATTACAGTTATATTTTGCAGATAGAAGGTGCATTAATTCTCACACATTGATACCCTTTTTCATGTTTTTATCTCCATTTCCTTCCTCCCACCCCCTACACTCAACTTGTTTTCCCCTCTTCCCTTTCCTGTTTCAAACAAGCTAATAAACATATATACAATATGCCAGGCAACAAAGTCAGATACTGTAAGGATAGGAGATTAACCAAAGAGCAACAATAGAGAAGAGAAATAACATAGTTCATTAAAAACAACAATCACATGATATAAAGCTCGTGCTTCCATATCCTGGAGATCCTTTCATTTAGCCTCATTATGCATGGCCTTATGTATCTAAGTTTTGCACTATTGTAATCCTCAGCTAGGAGAGTCCAAGGTTTGTACTGATGATTACCAATGAGGGAAACCATTGAGCCTATGTTCCTTTGGGTCGGGCTTACTTCAGTTAATATGATTTTTTTTCAAGATTTTCCATTTCCTTACAAATGGGGCCATGCCATTCTTTCTGATGGCAGATGTGGTATAAATACCACATCTGTGGGTCATGGGGCTTGAACTCTGTCCCTGAGCTCTTCAGCTCTAGGCTACCACCCTACCCTTGAGCCAAACCCCACTTCCATTTTCTAGAGGTCTCAGGTCCTTTTGTGCCCGGGCTCACTTTGAACTTTGATTCCTGGATCTCAGCCTCCTGACTAGCTAGGATTACAGGCCTGAGATATCTCACCCGGCTAACCACTGGAACTTATTAAAACTAGATTTTTTTTTCCTTTGAGGCATGGGTAATGCTTTGGGAGACCTAAAAATATAGTAAAGACAGCCACTAGTCTGAGCACCCTGTAAGCTTTTTAAGAAAGATTAAGATGAATCAGGTATGATTTCTCTGTGAATATATGTGCAGAAAATTTCTTTTTCTCTAGCATTTCAACCTTCAAATTATTTACTTTGCAGCTATTGATAAAAGTTCACCAGGGAGGATGAATACCTTTTATAAGTATTTTATCTGTATTAAGCTCTCTTGTCTCCCCATTTCTACCCTTCCCTTAAAGTACATCACCATCAATCTGTATATACAAGCCATAATATATAGCTTTGAGAGCAAGTTTGACCAGGTTCCCTAATAACACATTAATATCACTTTAATAAATAATTAGTGCCTGCAACTTTGCAATTTCTCTTCTATTATGTTTCTATCACAAGCATTCTAGAATTATGTTATGAGTTGCTTTTTTCACCCCTCATTCACAGTGGCTGGCTATTTCATCAATTACTGATTACTAAATGACTTTTGTAGTCATCCTCTGTAGAATTTATTTTAGAGCTTTATAAAAGCTTCAAACTCTAATTAATATAATTTCATAACATACAGCTGGAAGCTTTTTTTATCATGAGGTATTTTGGGGAAGATGAGGAAATTCGTTCATTTGAAAATACAGATAGAAGATCCTTAAGTGGGTAAAAAGATAAACAAAACAGACTCGGTCTCTTCTGGAGAAGATAGGTACTTTCATAGTACATGACAAAAACAATTAATGACAATAAAATTCATATTTTAGATGTGTAATAAATAGAAAACAAGAAAATTAGGTCAGATTAAATTAGATGGTATAATTTGATTCTACAGTGTCAAGGAAGTCTTCCTTGGTATTTGAACAGAGAATGGAAAGAAATGACCAGAATTATCGAGAGTAAGGTACAGCTGCTGCATGGAATTTGAATTGTTTCAATTCTAGATTCCCCAAATTCTGATGATTCTATTGAGGCAGGAATAGAATGTATTGTTAAACAGAATGGTAGGAAGTGAGATCATAGGTGAGAGAAATTATGTATTGAATTTTCAGGGAACATTAAAAGTTCCGTATTAAGAGAAAGACATTTAAAATTGTGACTTAAAAATTCAAACAGGATTCACCATAAAAAATAATAAAACTTTATCTGAGTTCTGCTCTTTACAAATGTTGTTTCTTTTGTTATGTTTTGCTTTCAATCGTCTTCTCCTTGTATTTCTTTTGCATGAATCCTCTATGTATCCCTCTCCTATTTAAATTAATTTCATCCCAACAACATAATAAGAAATGAATTGTGATTATGTATTTTGCTTTTCAAAATTAATTTTTGGCTATGACACTGTTTTTTTTCTTCCAAGCATTTTAGCATAATATCTACTTTTCAGAATAAAGTAAAAAAATAAATTAAAATAATTTAAAACCTTTTTTCTTATTGCATAATGGGAACAGAATTTTTATTGTCTTTTGCAGTTTAGAGTATTTTTCTATAATTTATACTCAACCCTGACCCTTTATTTTGAAAAAAAAAAGTAACATTTTGAAAAAAAAAAAAAAGAGAACATTCCGTAATTTTTTCTTAGGTGAATATTTCTGTCTTTTGTCTTTTTATCCCTGTTCATTTTATAAGTTTTTAAGAAAGAAATGGTTCTTGAACTATCTAAGCACTCAGCTCAACATTACAGTAGGACAGCCAAAAAATACTAGTGGCCAAAGTTTTAGTTAAATGTTATCACTTCCATTGATCTTAATCTAAACCAGATCCAGAGAAGATTGACTTGTGAATACATTCTATCACATCAAGACCTTATTTTCTAGCTCTAAATTACATAGAGGAAGTAGTTGAATGCATTTTCTGTTTATCTTCCAAAACATCATCACTTGTCAAAATATTTGCTCAAGAATAATATGCTAGAATAACATTCTATGCAATTTTGAGAGACAGGGTTTCATGAATAAATAGCAGCTAGTGTATTTACCTTGTCTGGAAGGAAAGTAACAGAAGCGCTTTGTGTCAATCAATATGAAAATGCAATTTAATCCAATGAGACAAAAATCAATTTTCTTTTCTGAAGTTTCAAACTAGTTAAATATCAACTGTTTTGCTTAATTAGTTTTTGGTATTTATTGAAACTCACCTTTAAACTTCATAACAATAGACCCTTTCGTTCAAGCTTCAGATTTCCATTCTCTTCTGTAATTATATTCTGTTTGAACTGGTCAGAGAGAAAAAGTTAAAAGTTGTTTCCTGAGAGAAAAATTTAGCTGTTTTAACAAATATACATTGGATTTTCAGGCTACAATGACAAGAATGAACTTCTTAACCCCAGGTATCAGAAAGTAAAGCTATTTTTAAGAACCTGTGAGTCATTGCCATACCAACTGATATTTTGAAGATGTTTAGGGTCTTAATTAGATTTTTTTAATGTTGGTGATTATGAAAGCAAGTAGGAAAAAATATCCTTTTTATACAATTGGCAGTTATTGGAATAATAACACTAAAAAAGAGCTAATTTAAACTGGAGTGAACACTAGGCATATGTGACATGTGTAAACACACACATGCATCCATAGTGAGTACATTATACATGTTTTGAAAGGAGATGCGTTAAAAGACCATATTAATATGCAGGCACATCACATGATCTGATATTGCTTGAAAAAAAATCTTATGGTTGAGTCATTTGTAGTGTGTCTCCAACGTAAAGCAAGTCAATTTTCCACCCACAATTTCCTTCACATATGTACTGCAAAGCTTTGGAAATGTAATTCATACCTCTATTGAGTAATTGGAACCAGAGAGAGAGAGAGAAAGAGAGAGAGAGAGAGAGAGAGAGAGAGAGAGAGAGAGAGAGAGAGAGAGAGAGAGAGAGAGAGAGAGAGAGAAAGAGGGAAAGGGAGAGAGAGAGAGAGAGAGAGAGAGAGAGAGAGAGAGAGAGAGAGAGAGAGACAGAGAGAGAGACAGAGAGAGAGACAGAGAGAGAGACAGAGAGAGAGACAGAGAGAGAGACTTGCTTGCTTTAGGTCCTGCCTTTACTGGAGAGTAATGCATAAATATTAATTGATGAAAGTTGAATATGGGAGGAGTGACTGAGTAAAAATGAATAGAGAGTAGCTAGAGATTCCTATTCAACCCACTGTTAAGAGTCAGATTGAAATGAGTTGGCTAAGTCTGTTCTGCCTTGTCTCATCTCTTTCCTTTCCTTCTATATGTGCTAATAGCAAGTCTTGCCTCATTCATTGGATGACACTCAACTCTGGTTAAGACTAGATTTCTCCCAGAATACATTCCTAGGCAACACCATATGACAGTAAAAGTAAAAATTTGGGTGACTTTAAGTATTCATCTATTATAAAAAATGAGAATCATTTGCAAATTGTCAATAGCAGAAGAGTTTTATGCTTTAGGGGGTCTCATAGAAAATATAATGCATGGGTCTGGAACATGGCTTAATGGTAGAGTGTTTACCTAGTATGCACACAGCCCTGGGTTCAATTCCTTGGTACCACATGCACATAAAAAGTCAGAAGTGGTGGTATGGCTCAAGTGGTACAGCGCTAGCCTTGAGAAAGCCCAAGGACAGTGACCACACCATGAGTTAAAGTCAAGCTCTTCTGCCAGGACTGGTAAAAGAAAAAAAAAAACGAAAAGAAAGAAGATAAAATGCAGTTTATATGGTTAAAATTCTATAATAAAAATTTGTCGAAAGATGTCTCAAACTCAATTCTTGTTTGTTTGTTGTTCTTAATGTACTATGTTATTTCTCTTTTCTATTTTTGCCCTTTGGTTAATCTCATATCATTATTGTATCTGACTTTGTTATCTGTATATTGCATATACACTTATTTGTTTATTTGAAATAGGAAAGGGAAGGGGGGAAATGAGATGATTGGGATGGATTAAGGGGAAGGAATTGGGGACAAAAACCTTGAGAAGTGGTATCAATGTGTCAGAAGTAATGCACATACTACCTGGTGAATATAACTGTCACCCCTCTACACATTACCCCAACAATAAATTTTTAAAAAAAAATCCACTTCTGAAAACTTCAAATTTATATATGAAAAATGTCATGATTGAGAAATAGAGTTGATATTATGATAATCTGAGCTGTAATACTACTAATGGGTGAAGAGATATCCAAAGAAAAGCAACCATGAAATGGTAATATACTGGTTCTTATGCAGCAACAGGAAGAAATTTGTTATTAGAGCTTAGTGAGGACAGCTAGGACATTAAAATGAACAGTAAGGCCAGTAAGAATTATGACAAGCAAGTGTTTTACCAAACAGGGAAACAATAATTTCTTATCCCCTTCTGTCTTCTATTAATTCTGATTTTGCTGTAAACCCCAGAAGAAGCCAATGGTAAAAAGAATGATGTAGTCAAAATATCAGTTGTTCCAGGCAAAGAGAAAATAAACAGGAGGGATTGTACTACAGGATGAATAAAAGCAAAGCAAAAAACAAATTAAAACAAAATATTTATAAAGTGTAAAATTGATTCTATGCCTATAATTTTTTCAACATACAAGAAGATATAGATAAAAATCAATGAAAACAATCCTTCATTTGTCTTAATCAGTAGAAATCTTGGACTCTCCTAGCAGAGATTCACAATAGAACAACACCTAGAGACATAGGCCATATAGTATGATGCTATTTGAAAGGATCTCTTGGATATATCAAAGCAAAAGCCATATAATGAATGATTATTGTCCTTAATGTACTATGTTATCTCTCATCTCTTTTGCTGTCCCTTGGTTTTCTCATATTGTTACAGTATCTCACTTTGTTATCTGATATATAGGATATATTTGTATTTGGTTATTTGAAACTGGATAGGGAAGGGGGGAAAACAAGATGAGGGGTGGGGGTAGGGGGGGAGGGAAATAGGGACCAAGACATGTGAAAGGGTATCAATGTATGTGAATTAATGCACCTTCTATCTGGCAAATATCTATTAATCACAATAAAAATATATGAAAAAAAGAAATAGGATAGGGAAGGGGGAAAAACAAGATGAGGGGTGGTGGTGGGGTGATGGAAATGGGAACCCAGATATGAGAAAGGGAATCAAAGTGTGGGAAGTAATGCACCTTCTATCTGGTGAATATAATGTACCCCTTCTATTAGTTACAATAAAAATATATGGAAAAAAATCAATGGAAACAGAAAAATAGTTTGCTTCCAGGTGATGTTTGTAGTAAATATAAAAATATATTCTAGCTTATCTGTATAAGGTGTTTCTTCATACTTCATCTTTACATAATTCAAAACTTTTAAATTTCCTTTTCTCAGGATATATATATATATATATATATATATGTATTAGCTACAGTAATTTTGATTCACATGAGTTTTCTTTCCACATTGTTAGACTTTTTTGTTTAAAGCATGAACCTACAGAAAAGCAGGATAAGCCAGACGTGGTGGCTCATGCCTGTAATCCTAGCTACTCAGGAGGCTGAGATCTGAGGATCAAGGTTCAAAGCCAGCTCTGGCACAAAAGGACCTGAGATTCTATCTCCAATTAACCTCTAGAAAATGGGAAGTGGGGCTTGGCTCAAGGATAGGGCTGTAGCCTTGAGCTGAAGAGCTCAGGGACAGTGTCCCGGCAGAGTTCAAGCCCCTTAACCCCCTTCTTCCCCCCCACACACACAGAAAAAAAAAGGAAAAATAAGAAAAGGAAGTTATTGGTCAATTCATAAGGACATTATATCAATTAAAATTAAAAAAAGAGACCTTTGACAAGGACAAAAAAAAAACACTTGTATTATATCAAATGTTCATTTTGGTTCAAAGCTGCTGCCTAGGATTTAAACTACACTTCTTGTTCCGTTGTTTGCTTGGAAAATGGAGATAATTCTCCTGAAATTTTTAGCCCAGGCTAGTTTTGAACTATAGTCCTCTAGATCTTGGACATGTTAATCTTGAGAATTATAGGTGTGAGCCACTTACAACTCTACCATGTGTTATTTTTGTAGTGTCTCCTCTAATATTAAGCAATGAGTCAGTGCATCTATGCCCTTCCAGACATGAGGTTGAATGTTCTTGCTTCCAGAGATGGATGAAGGGTGTCAGTGACAGAAATTCCCACTTCTTAAAACAAACCTGTGAATAAAAATTTGGGAAAAGTAAACAAAAATATTTAATCAAAACATATATATGTTATCAGATTCCTTTTCATTATTGTAAAATAATCTTCTTTTCTTTTCATAATATTCACTTACTTTCCTAAATCCAAGCAATGGCAATAATATGAAGCAAGAAAAATCTGTTTTCCAAGTGATTAGCAATTCAAGCCCGTAATCTCTAGATTTTCTCCTTATTGCATCCTATGAAGACTTAATATTAATAAATATTGACTGAAAAGCAGCTGCTATGACAACCATCTGTGTATAGAAAATATACTTATTTTAATTAAAATTATAAAATCTAATTTTATCTAAAAGATTTTAAGAATGATATGTGAGCACATTGTCTCAATTAATATGAGTTAGTAACTACACTTAACAATTCTAATTATTCTCCTCATTCAATACTTGATAACCAATAAAAAATCTGTGTCTACATCAAAAAATATAAAGAAAATTCAGAATATTACTGAGATGTGCCACTTTATAACATCACATTTTTTATTTTGCATCAGAATCTCAGAATGTTCGACATGTTCACCAACTAACGAGGCTATAGTTGTGATTTGATAGTAGCTTGCATCAAGGACTGTGAGAAAATACACATATGCATATGATATATAAATATATATGTACATTTGTGTATATATGTATGTCGTGTATATATGCCACCATGTTTGATTAATTTAAAAGAATTGAATTTCTCCATAATTGCTTTGAATGTCACTGAATGTGTTATGACTGATAAAATGTTACTTTATCAAGAATTTGGTGAAAACATCTTTGTAGACACTCATGCTGTTTTTTTGTTTTTTTTGTTTTTTTTTTTGGTGCGGGAGTGGTCATGGGGCTTGTACTCGGCCTGGACGCTATCCCTGTGCTCTTCAGCTCAAGGCTACAGCCCTACCCGTGGGCCTGGGTACTGTCCCTGAGCTTTTCAGCTCAAGACTACTACCCTATCCTTGAGCCAAGCCCCACTTCCCATGTTCTGGAGGTTAATTGGAAATAAGAGTCTCAGGTCCTTTTGTGCCAGCGCTGTGTTTGAATCTTTATCCTCAGATCTCAGCCTGGGAGTAGGTATTATTACAGGTGTGAGCCATCACGCCTGGCTCATGATGATATTTTAAAGATAAGATTAATATCTAGTCATTAGACAGTTTTGTTTTGCTTTTGTGTCCATTGTGGAACTTGAATTCTAGGGCTGGGCGCTATCCCTGAGCTCTTCAGCTCAAGGCTATCACGTTGAGGCACAGCGCCCCTTCTGGTTTTCTGGTAGTTAATTGGAGATGAGAGTCTCTCAGACTTTTGTGCCCAGTTGGTTTTGAACATTGAGCCTCAGACCTCAGCCTCCTGGGTAGGTAGGCTTACAGTCCTGAGCCACTAGCGCCTAGTTTCAGTTCTAATTCCCTTGATTTCTTACTAATTATTTACTTTAATATAATCTAACCATTTAACATTTTTTCTATTGCTTTAATTCATTATTATTCAGAATGACATTTTTTGGTTAGGAAAGAGAACTTTGTGTTCTTTTCTGTACATAATAAGATGTTTGTGTCCATAAATTTCTAGCTCTTTTCTAGACTCATGCAGACCAGAGGCAGTGCATTCAAAGTGTAGAGGGCAGATGAGGTGAGTAGAGGGCAGCTTCATCCTGAAGGGTCCAATGCTCAGAGCCTTGAGCTAAGGGTGAGTGTTGACAGGAGATTTCAGGACTGCAGAGGTCAGTGCAGAAGGGAAGAGGCAAAAATAGAAGCAAATGAGGGCAAAGAGTTCCCAGACAAGAGCCAAGTTTATTTTCTGAGCTCATGATATACCCTCTTTGGACATTCCCAGTTATGTTTTGTCAATTATCAATGGAGATTAGTGTTGGAGGTCTCAACTAGTGTGCATTAGTACTGATATCATTTGATCTTACACTTACCCAGACACTTGGAAATAACCAGATATTTTCAGTATTGATATGTTTTCTAAGTATAAAGTGTTAGACTGTAATATATATATATATATATTTAGTAAAAACAACAGAACACTGAGAATTTATGAACACCAACTTTGATGGACATATTTTACTAGTATAAGAACATAAAACTATTTCCATCAGACATATTTTACGGAGAATACTCAGTTAAAACTCCCTTAATGATGCTTGTACATTAAGAAACCTATAATACAGTCTAAGAAATCTGAACATGAAAATTACTATGGAAAATGCAATAAATATAATCTTTGCTTTCCAGCAAAATTGATGTGATTAATTATGGCATGCATGAGCCAGAGTATTAGGAATTTAAGAAGCAGCTGAGTTTTAGAATTTATTTTACAGATCATTTAATTTATATATAATAAAGTTTCTGCTACATTATGCTTAGCAACTCAGATTTTTCTCTAGGTAAATTTGTTATTTGCAATAGAAAGAAGATTTTACTTTCTCTCCTTTTCATAATGAACACTATGATTATTTTCTTCCCACAATAATCCAAACATTGTACGACATGATAAATATTAGTGCAGTTACATTCATGAATATTAGAATGAAACAAACCCATGGTTACATAACTGCAAAAATATGTAGTGATGCTCAAATTTCATACTGAAAAACAACACAGAACATTTTGACAATTAGATATCGGAGAGTAAAACAGATTACTAGAGTACCCTGTGTTTGTGGTCTGTGTGAAGGAGATTTTATAATATCAACTTGGAAATGATGACTGCTACCCAAGATTTCTTCTCTGACTTCCTACCTAGAAACTGGGACTGATGCAGTCAGGAGTTTAGCCTAATTGTAGAGTGCTTGCCTAGCATGTAGGAAGACCTGGGTTCAAATCCTCAGTATCACATACAAAGTAAAAGCCGGAAGTGGTGCTGTGGCTCAAGTGGTAGAACTGTGGCTTTGAGAAAGTTCAAGGACAATCCTCAGGCCTTGAGTTCAAGCCCCAGGACTGGCAAAAAAAAAGAAAAGAAAATGGGACTAATATCAGGATTTTGCATAATTATGTGTTGGCGGAAATGAAGTAGCAGTTACTGTGTACTCTGCATGTGCTGTCACTGTTTTACTAATTTGCTTCTTTCATATGAGGTAGCAGTGAGCCTTTAACTGATCTACATCCCCTGGCTCCACCCTTGGTTTTCCACTTCTGAGAGAGGCTTTCAGGAAATAAAGGCACCAGGCTGCCGCAAAGAGACCCACATACCACTGATTTTTCAGGGGTACTAAAAGATGTGGGTATTCACCTGTCCTTATGGTTTCTCGTTTGATTTTCTTCTCCAGAGTGCGCACATCATTTCTTTCAGTCTGAACCATTCTTGAGCCTTATAGCAACAGACATGGCCCAGCAATTTACGTTGTATGACATCCAGTCCAAAAATTATATAAAATAAATCTTAGTGATAGAATGAGCACTGCATACATAGACTGTCACCGTAGTGCTACCCTGCTGAATTGCATCATGGTACCCTAGGTTTTATAGGCATTCCTCTATTATGTACTTTATAAAGATTAACTGATAACAAGTAGTATCTGGGATAAATTCCAATTTAAATTATATGGAAGCATTTCATTCCATACTTTTACTTGGTATTATTACAGAATTCACATGCTGATAAATGATAAACCACATACTATGGTCAACTGTCATTCTTATAATTGTATGATAGTAAATTTCCTCTCAGCTTACATTGCTTCCATGTTTATTCTAAGAACTCAATCTAAATACTCATTTGCCTCTTGAGATATGTGGCAATATTCTTTAATGTATGGTTCTTTGATTATTCAAAGTAAAACATCTTTGAATTATGAGTAGGTATTATTGATTTGGAGCATTTCTTGGCCTTGTAGGGAAATAGGTGAAAGGATAGGACTCACATTGAAGATTTGTTTTAGAGAAGGTGCAACGTTGAATGTGGTGTCTAGCTATTTTGGAGGTAGATCAAATTACAAGGCTAACTCCAGGCCAAAAAATGTTTAAGCAGTTATTCAAATAATAACTAAAATATGGGAAAGGGCGCTGGGATGTAACTTTAATACAGTTTTATTGTAAATTCCTATCAAAATATTAAGTCTATAGCAATTTAAGCTCTTGAGGTACTGCATGGAAACACATAAAACTAAGAGACTCAGTTATTTTCCTTTTTCCCATTTAAAATTATCAGTTGTTAGTAGGTGGGCCTACATCTGGAGATTTGAAAAAACAATAACTTACATTTAGAGAGAAATTTTAGAGAACAAAATAGGTATAGAAACAAGTTTCAGAAAGTAACAAAAACCTTATGTTCTAAGTAAACACTTTTAGGTATATTCCTCTAAACAAGAGGGAAACAAAGCGTTGGAATTTTGTTCTCCTAATTCTAACTTATTTCCACTAAATTGTTCTGTCTCCTAAAGTGAAACCAACCTTAATTTCATTCTTCTTTATTTCTGTGTAATTCTAATAGTTCATCTAGATATATATATATACAGACATATAAACAAATATATGCAAATATATGTGACTATATGTACATAATTGATTCATTTTCAAACGTTGCTTCATTCATTTTGATGACAAATGATAGCTTCAATTTCCTCCAAAGTTGTTTGTGCCTAATTGTGTTTATTTGCTCTTGTTCTCAGGAACATTGTTTATCTTTCAGCAGACACTAAAAAGAAATAAGAAAATAGTCACTTTTACTCATTCATGATATTATTCATTACATCAGTCCTTTTTTTCCTTATTATTATTTCATGTGGAGACATTAGTTTTCCTTGTGTAATTAACAGGATAAAACCCTTAAAAGGACATGATAATAGTTTTATTCGGTAATGATTTCTCTGTCTTTAGGTAATGGTCTTTGAATAAAAGATGCCTTATTTTGTCCAATGATTTTTAGGTATTGACTATGTCTTGTAAAATAAACACCATCTATTGGAATTTTATGGAAAGATTATAGATATAAGAGTTTTGAAAACACATTATATTCAAACAATTAAAAGCAAGATATCAGATTATCAGAAAGTTGGCATCTTGTTAGTGATTATAAACTGTGAAAGCAGTGGAATACTTGGTGAAAAGAGACCACTAGTATTTCAAGATCAGTTTAACATAGTCCCCAAAAGTGTAATATTTCTTTCCAACTTGGAGGAAGGGGAGGTGATATATGTTAGGGAAAGTGGGAGAAAAAGAGGGCCGGTGTGACACTATTTGATTAGAAAAGCACTCATTACCTTAATATGATTGTAATCCCTCTGTACATCACTTTTACAATAAAATATAGTATCCCATCTTTCCTTTTCTAGAGCAGTACTCATTACTACCAGAAGTAGTGCTCTAGCTCAAAGTGCTAGAACACTAGCTGCAGAGCTCAGGGACAGATAGCACACAGGATCATAGTTCAAGCCCCACAACAGATTGAAAAAAATATTATTAAGTCTAATATAGTGTCATTAGAATTGAATTATTCCCTATAAATTATTTTAACACTAGATGATAACTTTGTCCCAGTATAACAATTCAAAAGGATTGCACTAGCCTTTTAGTACAGTGTACAATTAATGTTTAAGCATGTCTCTTCCTTTTCTTTTTGTTTTTTTTTTCTTTTGCTCTGAAGTGTGGTTTATTTCTGTCCCATTCACATTATCCAATGAATAGCAAAATTGCTCAGAGAGTATGTATATCAACTCAACAATTACAACAATATTTCTGCTGAATATAAACAAAGCGAAATTTATTGTGAGTGAAGAATTTCAACAGATTGGTTTCAGTGCGGTTGTCTAATAACAGTCCTACTTACCCACAGACTGTACGTTTGCTTGAAGGGATCTTAACAATCATCATTTTGGTCTCTTTATGCTGTATGATATTAATCCCCTATCATAAACCTTATCTGCAAATACCTATGAAATCAATTGCATTGGTAAAACACTATTTCTGTTTGGGGATTTGTTTGTTTGTTTATTGTTCTGGTTATATTAAAGTCTTAAAGTAATAAAGTAAATACCTCCAGGTACAATGTATTTCTGTTTTGGGAGCTAAGATATAATTGGCTTTGCATCTTTTTTTAAGAGTTTAATCCTTCCCTCATTAAGATAATTAGTTGAAACAGTTCTTGACAGAATGTTATAGATATGATAGGTGGAGTGTGACAAATAAAATGTATAATTTGAAAGCTTACCAGCTATCAGGTGGTGAGCAATGACTCTTGTCTGCATAATTGACTATTTAGAACAAATAGTTTTAGAACAAATGCTGTTAAAGATATTTATTTTTAAGTGAAAACTATATGTTCTAAATTTCTATTTACATTATCATCCCAGTGTCATACCTTAAACAAGTCTTTAAGTTATTTTTTCACATTGGGATACTTGTTAAATTATTAAGTCAAAATTGATATAAAATTATGTATTTTAGGAAAAACTTTTAATTCTGGGAAAGCCATAAATATGTGCTAAGGTTTATTCTATTAATTTGATAACTTTTAAAATGTACTTACAATGTATATATTTATATAATCACAATTTTTTAAAGAAATAACAATGATTTACTACTTATTATGTCCTTAGATTAACATATGCATTTAGACCATTTGCTGTTCTTGGATATTGGTTGTAGAACCTCTGAAGTAACCAAAATACTGGATGGCATGAGCAAGTATTTAAAGTAAGAGGGCTTTATATTTGTATGGCTCCTGAACATATTTCCTTCATACTTTTAGTCACCTCTATGTTAATTATAATAATACAGTGTGAACATTATACAAATAGTTGTCATATCCTTCGTATTAGGAAACAGTGATAAGACTTTATAATGTCTGTACTTATTTACAAGAGATACATATTTTTCACTAGCATATTTTCCCTTTTTTGGTTTGTTGAACCTAGAAAGTTGAAGGTAACTTTATTTCAAGGTATTTAGAACACCATTCAAATTTCAAAGACATTTAACCTCCTAGAAATAAAATTAATCTCTTAAGGCAAGCACTTGTAGTTCTAATACAGAAAAGGCTGAAATACTAAGGTCCCCAGTACAAAGCCAGTTAGTGAAGAAAAGTCCATGAAATGCTATATTCAGAATAATTAGAGAAAAAGCTCAACTGGAGTACTGCTCAGGTAAAAGGGTGCCAAACTCAGTACTGAAGTTCTAACACTGTTAATTATGCATATGAACTCTATTACATTGTAATATATTTGTATATATATATTGCAATGCAATATACAATATGCCATTATATAATATAATAAACAATGATAATGTAAAATGTGGCAACAAATATATAATGATATGATATTATACATGTAAGAATTTTATATATAATGCCACATATTGTATTATATATGTAACAGAGTATGTTATATAATATAGATTATTATGTTATATATTATATAGTTATATAAAATAAATGCCTTAATAAGGTAGCAGAGTATCAGATTAACCTGCAAAAATCAACCACCTTTCGTGGCTGGGAGTTTGGCCTAGTGGTAGAATGTTTGTCTGGCATGCATGAAGACATGGGTTTGATTCCTCAGTACCACATACATAGAAAAAAGCCAGAAGTGATGCTGAGGATCAAGTGGTAGAGCTCTAGCCTTGAGAAAGTCCAAAGACAGTGCTCAGGCCCTAAGCTCAAGCCCAGGACTGGCAAAAAACAAAATCAGTCACCTTTCTCTATGACAACAAAGGGAGGATCAAGGCAACAATCAGAAAAGCAACTCCTATTGCAATAGCCTCAAAGAAAATAAAGTACCTATGAATTAACTTAACTAAGAATAGTAAAAGACCTTTATGATGAAAACTTTACAATCCTGAAAAAGGAAATTCAAGCAGAACTTCATATGAAATAATAAAAGACCCCATAGAGCAAAAACAATTCTTAGCAGAAACAACAGTGCAGGAAGAATTTCAATACCAAACTTTAGATCCTATTATATAGCTATAGTAAGTAAAACAGCTTGGTACTGGCACAAGAACAGGCCTGAAGACCAATGAAATAGAACAGAAGACCCAGAAATCAACCCACATACCTATGGCCACCTTATCTTTGATAATGGAGCCAAAAACTAGAATGGAAGAAAGGCAGCCTTTTCAACAAGTCGTGCTGGGAAAATTAGTTAAGCATCTGCAGAAAGCTGAAGGTGGATCCTTCTATGTCACTCTGCGCCCTGATTAACTCCAAATGGATCAAAGACCTCGAGGTAAAAGCCGATACACTGAAAACTTTACAAGAAGGAATAGGAGATACACTAGGTATCCTTGGCACAGGTTGAAAATTTCTTAATAAACACCCAGAAATTCACCAAATTAAAGAAAGTTTGGGCAAATGGGACTGCATTAAACTGCAGAGATTCTGTATGGCAAAGGACATAGCTAGCAAGTTGAATAGAAAGCCCACAGAGTGGGAGAAGATCTTCATTAACCATATAGCAGACAAAGGCCTCATATCTAAAATTTATCAACAGCTCAAAAAATTGAATCACTCCAAAACTAATCTCCAAGGAAACAACCATCCCATTAAAAGATGGGTCAAAGACTTAAAGAGAGTCTTGTCTGAAGAGGAAAAAAGAATGACCTGTAGCTACATGAAAAAATGCTTGACATCTCTGGCCATAAAAGAAATGCAAATCAAAAAAATCTCGGTGATTCCACCTCACTCCAATTACAGTGACCATGATCAAGAAATCTAATAACAACAGATGCTGGAGGGGATGTGCCCATGAGGGATCACTACTACACTGTGTAAACTCATTCAACCACTGTGGAAAGAAGTATGGCAGTTCCTCAAAAGACTAAACATAGGGCTCCCCTAGGACCCAGAAATTCCACTAGTTGGCATTTACCCACTTATCCCAAAACAAGGACATACTAAAGCTGTTCTTTGCAGCATTATTTACCAAAGTGATTATATGGAACCAACCCAGATGCCCCTCAGTTGATGAGTGGATCAACAAGATGTGATATTTACACATATTGGAATTCTATGCTGTTGTCAGAAGGAACAACATTGCCCTATTTGTAAGGAAATGGGAAGATTTAGAAGAAAATATATTAAGTGAAGTAAGCCAGACTCAAAGGAACATAGGCTTGATAGTTTCCTTCATTTGTCATAATCAGTAGAAACCTTGGGCTCTCCTAGCAAAGATTTATAATAGAATAAAACCTAGATACATTAGGCCATATAGGATGAGGCTAAATGATAGGACCTCCAGGATATAGAAACAAGAGGTATATAATGTGTGATTGTTTTTCTTAATGTATTATGTTATTTTTTATCTCTTTTTTTGTCCCTTGGTTATCTCATATTGTTACAGTATCTTACCTTGTTATTTGATATATTGTATATATACATATATTTGTTTATTTGAAATAGCATAGGGAAGGGGGAAAACAAAATGAGGGGCAGGGGTGGGGGAGGGAAATGGGGACAAAAACAACAGAAAGCGTAGTAATATTTGTGAAGTAATGCACCTTCTATCTGGTGAATATAATATAATCCTTCTATTAAGTACAATAACATATTACAAACAATAATATATGCCTTAAATAACTTCAAATAAAATTATGTGTAATAATTATTTTTACATGATATTATAGAATGTACTGTGAAATAAAATTTTCCTGAAGCACTTGAGATAACTAACTCAACCACTAAGGCTACTAAAATACTACCACATTCTAAGGTCTTTACATTTGCCAAATGTCATGTATACTCTGAGATCATGATACAATGCAATATAAACTTTCTGGGAACATATCAAGGATTTACGTATATAAAGCACGTAATTCTGCACCAGGAACCTAGACTAGTGTTATAGTGTTTGCCTAGCATGCACAATGACCTCGGTTCGATTCTTGGTACCATTTACTCAGAAAAAGCTGAAAATCATACTGTGTATCTCAAGTGGCATAGCATTAGCCTTGAGCAAAAAGGGATCAATGACAGTGCCCAGAATCTGAGTTCAAGTCCTAGGAATGGCAAGGAAAAAAAAGCACATAATCCTTCACTTTTGCCACAATGGAATAGCCTGAAAAACATTATGGTATATAAACTAAGGCAGAGAAACAGAAATACCACACAAATTGTATATAAAGTGTAAAAAGGAAATTGATTTCATTCAAGGAAAGGATGAAATTTGTAAGAGGATTGTGTAAGTTTAGAAGGAAAAATTTATGTCAGTCACATAATTCACAATTACTTGAACAACACGTTAATGTATAAGAATGAGAAACAAGTGATTGCCTGTGGTTGAAATTGCGAGTAGAAAATATAAGGAAATGTGGGGAAAGAAAATGAGAGAAACTGCTAATGGCCAGGGAATTTATTTCTTGGATAATGAAAATACTTGGAAATGCATTGTGTTGATACTTAAACAATCTAAGAACATAGTAAAATTTAAATGGGTAGTCAAAAAATGCTATCCAATACATCAATAAATATATTTAAGGCCAGTCACCAAAGAATCCTCTTGCCTGTAATTCTACCTATTCTGGACATTGAGAACCAAGGACTGTAGATATCACTCAACCTGAACAGGAAAGTTCATGAGACCTTTTTTCCAATTAGCCACCAAAAATCTGTAAGTAGAGCTATGTCTCAAATTGTACAATGGTATTCTTTGGCAGAAAAGCCCAGAAGAGCTCCCTGAGTTCAAGACCCAGAACCAGTACAAAAAATTAAAATAAAGACTGTGGGAAAAGAAAAATATTTTGTGGTGGTATCAACTGTCATCATAATACAGAAATATTATCTGACATGGGATGTATTGATCTCAGAAGGATATGTAGTCACATCTATCCATGACATTGATGCAGGTAACTTAATTTTTTTCCTGGTGTTAAATAATTTGTTTACAAATTTATAACAGAGATAACCAAGGGACAGCAAAGGAGATGAGAGACAACATAGTACATTAAGGACAACAATCATTCATTATATGGCTTTTGTTTCAATCTCATATTGTTATAGTATCTCACTTTGTTATCTGATATATTGAATTTATTTGTATTTGGTTATTTGAAATTTGATAGGGAAGGCGGGAAAACCAAGACGGGTGGGGGGTGTGGAGGGGAGGGTAATGGGTACCAAGACATGTGAAAGGGTATCAATGTATGTGAATTAATGCACCTTCTATCTGGCAAATATCATGTAACCCTTTTACTAATTACAATAAAAAAAAGAAAACCAGAAGTAGAAATGTGGCTCAAAGTGATAGAGCACTAGCTTAGGAAAAGTGCCGAAGCCATCATTTCAATCCCCATAATCAAAAAAGTAAAATAAAGAGGAAAAAAAAAACAAAAAAAAAAACAAATTTATAACAGAGTTAAAGTTACAAGCAATTTATTGTTACAAATAATTGATTTTTTATAAACACAATCAATATTCTGAATTGTTTTCAAAATTAGTAGCACTAAATTTAAATACTAAAGAGAAATTGACTAAACGTGGGATACATTTTTTTCTTCTTGATATATTTATATATATATATATATATATTTTTTTTTTACCAGTTCTGGGCTTGAGCTCAGGGCCTGAGCACTGTCCTTGGACTTTCTCAAGGCTAGAGCTCTACCACTTGAGCCTCAGCACCACTTCTGGCTTTTTTTTTTTCTATATGTGGTACCGAGGAATCGAACCCAGGTCTTCATGCATGCTAGGCAAGCACTTTAAGCACTAGGCCAAACTCCCGGCCCGATATATTTATATTTTATTGTCAGGGTGATGTATAGAGTTGTTAGAGTTACATTGGTCAGGTGCACATTACTTCTTGAACATTGATACTCCTTTCCATATTTTTCTCCAACTTTCCTTCTCCCATCCCCTCTCAACCATCCTATTTTTCCCCTTCACTTCCCTATTTCAGATAAACAAATGAATGTATATACAATATACTAGGTACCAAAATCACTAGAGTAACAACATGAGATAAACCATAAGGGGAAATGACAGAAAAAACATACCTTATACTACATTAAGAACAACAATCACAAAGACAAACTTCTTGTTTCCATATACTGTAATTCATTCATTTAGCCTCATCCTACATGGCAATAAATACAGAGTACCTATGTACTTTTGAACTATTGTGGTCCTCTGCTAGGACAATCCAAGTTGTGTTCTAATTATTATAGATGAGTGAAACCATGGCGCCTATGTTCCTTTATGTATGGATACATCTTCTTGATCCATTCATCTACTGAGGGGCATTTGGGTTCGTTCCATATCTTAGCTATGGTAAACAATGTTGCAATGAACATCTTTGTACTAGCAGTTTTAGCATGTCCTTTTTTTCTGGACATTTAAGAAAATGCCAAGGAGTGGGATTGCTGAGTTATAAGGATGCTCTATGTTTAGTTATGTTTTCAGGTATTTCCATACTGCTTTCCAGAGTGTTGAGTTTACACTCCCAGCAACAGTGTTATAAGGATCCTTTTTGACCACCTTCCTAACAGTATCTATTCTTAAAAAAGAGAGCATACCCAAACAAACAAAATGAGAGACAAGAATGGAAATACCATGACAGAAATTACCAAGCTCCAGAACATCATAAAGAATACTTTTCAAACATTTATGCCAATAAATTTGAGAATCTGGAAAAGATGGATGAAGTACTAACAAATATTGACATACCCAAACTAAACCAAGAAGATGAAAAACAACTAACCAGACCCATTTCAAGTAATGAAATAGAAATGGTAATGAGACTTCCCATAGAAGAAAAGCCGAGGACCTGATGAATTCACAGCTGAATTATATGCCTTCAAAGCAGATTTCACACCAATACTTAAACACTTCAAGAAAATTGAAAGTGAAAGTTTTCTACCAAACTCATATTTACATTTTAGGTGTGCTAGATTCTTCAAATACCATTTTAATTCCTATTTTTCTGGTATATTAAATTCATGTTCTTATCACTAGGGGACATCATTCATTACTACAAATTCATATTTATACATTTGTATATATGCTCTGATATTAGTAACAAAAATATTTTTATCAGAAACTGTGATTTGGACATTGATCACAATATTTAATGTGCATTTCTAATTGAATCCTCATCTAGTAGATTCCACTATTTTATTTTTTTTTGTTAGAAGTTTTTCTTTTTCCTTTTCCTTCCTTTCTTTCTTTTTTTAAAAAAATTATTTTATTTTTTATTGTCAGGATAATGTATAGAGAGGCACACATTTGCCAGATAGTAGGTACATTATTTCATAGACATTGATACCCCTTCTCATTTTTTGTTTCCATTTGCCCCCCACCCCCTCCCAATCATCTTGTTTCCCTTCTTTCCTATTTCAAATAAAAAAATAAACGCATATACAATATACCAGATAACAAATTCAGAAAAAGTAACAATAAGAGATTGACCAAAGGGCAACAAGAGAAGAGAAATATCATAGTACATTAAGAACAACAATTAGTCAAGGTAAAGCTCTTGTCTCCATATCCTAAAGATCTTTCATTTAGTCTCATCCTACATGACCTTATGTACCTAGGTTTTGAGATATTGTAGTCCTATGCTAGGAGAGTCCTAGATGTGTACTAATTATTACAAATGAGGAAAACCCTTGAGCCTATTTTCTACTTGAGCCTATTTTCTAATTGAGCACTATTTTTAAAATAACAAATTTCAGGACACTTAGATTTGGCAATGTTTGGATTTGTCATTAAGTCCTAACTTAATGATAATTACTAATGCCAATTATTTAAATGCAATATATTTTTATATATTTAATATATTTTTGTATAGTTTGTCAGATACACTTGTTTTCTTATTTGATAATAGTTTATTTAAAAGTTTATAGTACATGTTGAGTATGATCTAGAATATTTTGTCTTTGTACTTCATGTTTTATATACAAATATTATAATTAACCTGACATTGATATAAATACAAGTAAACATTAAGCACTAGAGCATCCTACCTGAAATCTTAGCTACTTGAGGCATTGAGATCAGAAAATGGTGGTTGAAATCAGTATAGACAAGAAAGTCTATGGTTTTGCAATGAGCAACTAAAAATTTACAGTGGATTTGTAGTTCACATGGTGGAGTGCTAGCCTTGAGCACAAATGCTCGGGGATACAGAATCTAAGTCATATGTACAAGCACCAGACTGGCACACACACAAATTAATAAAGAGATAAATAGATAAGTAAATAAAATTATAAATAAGCTTGAGAAGTAAATGTTTACAGTAGATATAAAATGTGCTGTGAATCTTGCTTGTAATATACCCTTCCCAAAGGGTCAACTTATATTCTCTAGTATTTGTCTATCATGCTTTATTGTATATGTGTGTACCTTTTAAAATAGGTTTGGTTCACATTTTATAAGAATCTATTACACTGGTTGATTGTTTTCTTTTGTACTGCTTGATATGTGGTTGTTATTGTTATTTTGTTTCACATATTTGTGATGCTCGTCTTTGTCTATTTGTGATGCTCCAGTCCATTAATTTTTATGGATCTATAATTACCATTGTATAAATGAAGCATTATTAATTTTTCTCTACTCTCATTGAGAAACACCTTTCACCTTATCATGTAATGAAGTTTTGGGCTTTTGGACCAGCTCTCATGCCACTATCTGAGCATTTCTCGACAGATAAGAATATTTATTGTTCTTATGTGTTTTTATTC
Source organism: Megascapheus bottae (assembly GCF_031878675.1). NCBI lineage: Eukaryota > Metazoa > Chordata > Mammalia > Rodentia > Geomyidae > Megascapheus > Megascapheus bottae. The sequence goes on from NC_143521.1 coordinate 24,301,635, forward strand.
TTAGTCATTTTATAAATCTGAGAAAACAAATATGCAAAAATAGTTACTGATAATGTTGAGAATAGTATACTTAAAAAGTCCACTTATCCTTTTCAAGTTATTTATATTATCTTTAAAAATATCTGTCATTTTGAAAAATTATATCTACTAGATTTTAAAGTTGTTTTGTTTTAGCATAATTGCAAATAAGGTTCATGTTTTTGTGGGAGTATTTCCTCATTCTTTATTTTTTTTTTTCTGTCTAGGGCTTGAAGTCTGGTCCTGGCACCCCCCATGAACTCTTAAGCTATTGCTCTACTCTTTAAGCTTCAGTGCCACATATGGTTTTCTAGTGGTTAATAGGATATATGAGTCTTGTGAAATTTTGTGTTAGGGCTGGCTATGAACCCAGATCCTCAGATGTTAGCCTCCTGAGTAGCTGGGATAACAGTGCTGGGCTCAATAGTTTTCTTTTTTCCTTTTTGCCTGTCCTGGGGCTTGAACTCAGCGCCTAGGCACTGTTCTTGAGCTTTCTCAAGGCTAACACCCTACCCTTGAGTCACAGCACCACTGGATAACAGTGCTGGGCTCAATAGTTTTCTTTTTTCCTTTTGCCTGTCCTGGGGCTTGAACTCAGCGCCTAGGCACTGTTCTTGAGCTTTCTCAAGGCTAACACCCTACCCTTGAGTCACAGCACCACTTCTGCCTTTTTCTGTGTATGTAGTACCAAGGAATTGAGCCCAGGGCTTTGCAGATGCTAGGCAAGCAGTTTATCACTAGGCAACATTCCTGGCCCCTCATTTTTTTTTCTTACCAACACTGAAATATATCAATTGAAAACTATAGTAATACTTGAATACCCAAAAAACGGTGCATATGAATAAGCAAAGTAGTCTCGCTGTTTTGCCAGATTATACTGTTTCCATTTCAAAAGGAAGATGCAATATTTGTAAAGGCACAATGACTTCTTTTTTTTTTTTTTTCCCAGTCCTGGGCTTGAGCTCAGGGCCTGAGCACTGTCCTTGGACTTTCTCAAGGCTAGAGCTCTACCACTTGAGCCTCAGCACCATTTCTGGCTTTTTTCTATGCATGTCGTGCTGAGGAATCGAACCTGGGTCTTCATGCATGCTAGGCAAGCACTTTAACCACTAGGCCAAACTCCCCGCCCCGGCACAATGACTTCTAAGTGGTAACCTTATCAATTTCCATACCCTTCTGTTCTTTTAGTAGTTTGAATAAATGTACAACCTGTACTGTATATAATTGCCCAGTTTTTCCAATGTTGTATGAAGCTGGCCTTTGGTGGCTCACTCCTGTAATCCTAACTACTCAAGAGGCTGAGATCTGAGGAACCTGGTTCAAAGACACCCTCCACACCAAAGTCCATGAGATTGCTATCTCCAATTAACTGCCAGAAAACTGGAAGTGGAGCTGTGGTTCAAGTGGTAAATCACTAGACTTGACCTGAAGAGGTCATGGACAGAACCCAGGCCCAGAATTTAAGCCCCATGATGGATAAAAAAATTATATTAAAATAATTTAAATAATTTGTTAACATACATGTAAGATTCAATTTGAGTCCAATGCAGAAACAAATTTTGTTCATAAAGGCAAAATGACAAATGTTCTATTACAGTAAAGGGAGTCCTTATAACTTAAAACAATTATAACAAAAGCAAAATTGAGGGGACAATGAAAAATCCATTAGTAACCACAAAATAAACATGAGTAGTATAACTCAGCTGTGATTTTTAAAATTTGTGTGTAATTTAGTAAATCTGTATTGCTATATTTTTAGTGCTTTTGTTCAAGCCAAATAAAATAATTCCCATAAAACTCCTCAATGACATCTCTTTTTCTGTCCCTTGGTTATCTCATATTGTTACAGTATCTCACTTTGTTATCTGATATACTGAATATATTTGCATTTGGTTATTTGAAATTGGATAGGGAAGGGGGGAAAACAAGATGAGGGGTGGGGGTGGGGGGAGGGAAATGGGGACCAAAACATGAGAAAGGGTATCAATGTATGTGAATTAATGCACCTTCTATCTGGTGCATATAATGTAACCCTTCTATTAATTACAATAAAAATATATGAAAAAAAACTCCTCACTGAATTAACTTTTGAAATTTTAATAGGAAAAAAATAATGAATGGGTGTCCTTGGCTCTTGCTTTAATCCCAGTTACTCAGAATGCTTAGATCAGAGGATCATGTTTTTTTGTTGTTGTGGGACAGAAATTCTGGGCTTGGGCACTGTCCCTGAGCTCTTTCGCTCCAGGCTACCACCATACCCCTTGAGACACAGGGCCTCTTCAGGTTTTCTAGCGGTTAATTGGAGACAGGAATCAACCAGACTTTTTAGTGCCCGGGCAGGCTTTGAACCTTCATCCTCAGATCTCAGCCTCCTGAGTAGCTAGGATCACAGGTATGAGCCACCACGCCTGGCTAGAACACTACTTTTGAGGATAAAACCTAAAGCAAAGCACCAAGTTGCTGAGTGCCATCCCCAATACTCTCTCTCCATCTTACTGTGTGTATTTGTTTGCCTCATGGACACACACACACACACACACACACACACACACACACACACACATGCAAACAAACACATCAGTTATATAATTCTTTCTGTGAAAAAATAGTTTCACTATACATAAGATTAAAGTGAGAGTCTCTACTGTATTAAATTCCATCAACACTAGAAGCAATCCATCAATTACCACTTAGAGACCAGAAACAACACCACAGGAAGATTTACTGTGATACTAGCTACTCCACAAAGATGTTAAAGGAATGAGAAAAAATTAGAAAGCTGCAGTAATGCAAATAGAAACAGTTCTAACACTTGACATAGATTTATACCCAATTTAGGGAATTAACCTGGAATCTGTACAGTAAGGACTGGCATTGTCTACCTGCCAGTCCAAGGAGCTGTTTGAATTAATACTGCTCTAGAGATAAAAAAAAAATCTCTGCCAAACCTGTCTTTGGACAGGGTGCATCCCACTATATAAGACAGTTGTGAAACCTCTAGGACCCAACTTGACTCACCCAAAGAACTGTGCTTTCATCGTTTCTTACAGACAGAACACTGGTGTTTCTACACAATGGAAATTCAAAATTTCAATATAGATCATTTAAGGTTATGACTAATGAAACTGAACAAGGATCATAAAATCAATCCTTCCTTCCTTCCTTCCTTCCTTCCTTCCTTTTTTTCTGACAGTCCTCATACTTGTTCTCAAGGTCTAGGTGTTATTACTGAGCTTTTGTGCTCAAGGCTCTACCACTTGAGCTACATACAATTCTATTTACAGGATTTTGGTGGCTAATTAGAGTTAAGACGTTTAGTATTTTTCTTGCAAGGGTTGACTTCCAACCACAATCCTCAGATCTTATTCTTATGATTAGGTAGAATTACAAGTGTGATCCATAGACCCCTCATTTATTTTGATAATATTTCTTCAATTAAAGTAAACACAAACATACACACACACACACACACACACACACACACACTCATATCAGGTGGAAAAATGAGAAAAAAGTCTGTTCCCAGATAAACCCAAATCTATATACAACTAAGTGCAATGATTAAGCAATAAGTTTAAGAGGAACTTAGATTTCTCTTAATCAAGTGTTTTGAAAGAGAAAAAGAAAGGAGAAAAGGAGAGAAAGAGAGAAAGAAAGAAAGAAAGAAAGAAAGAAAGAAAGAAAGAAAGAAAGGAAAGAAGGAAAGAAAGGTAGGAGGGAGAAATCAATGAAAAGAAAGGAAAAGAAAAAATTGAAAATTTTAGAAAGGTGTACAATAGATTTGAATGAACATAGCATTATTTGGTTTTAAACAATGGATATGAAGAATTTAAGTATACACCCTTTCATTTCTTTTTTTATTATTTAATTTTTTTATTGTAATTAGTAAAAGGGTTACATGATATTTGCCAGATAGAAGGTGCATTAATTCATATACATTGATACCCTTTCACATGTCTTGGTACCCATTACCCTCCCCCCCACACCCCCCACCCATCTTGGTTTTCCTGCCTTCCGTATCAAATTTCAAATAACCAAATACAAATAAATTCAATATATCAGATAACAAAGTGAGATACTATACCAATATGAGATAACCAAGGGACAGCAAAGGAGATGAGAGACAACATAGTACATTAAGGACAACAATCATTCGTTATATGGCTTTTGTTTCAATATCCTGGAGGTCCTTTCAGTTAGCTTCACTATATGGCCTTATGTATTAAGATTTTGCTCTATTGCAGATCTCTGCTAGTAGAGCCCAAGGTTTCTACTGATTATGACAAATGAGGGAAACCATTGAGCCTAAGTTCCTTTGAGTCAGGCTTACTTCACTTAATATGATTTTTTCTAAGTCTTTCCATTTCCTAACAAATGGGGCAATGTCATTCTTTCTGACATCAGCATAGAATTGCATTGTGTACAAATACCACAACTTGTTGATCCACTCATCAACTGAGGGACATCTAGGTTGGTTCCATATCTTTGCTATGGTGAATAGTGCTGCAATGAACATTGTTGTGCTAGTGGATTTAGTATGCCCTTGTTTCTGGATGGTTGGGTAAATGCCAAGAAGTGGAATTGCTGACACCCTTTCATTTCTTACTGTTATCTTTCTGATGTATTTAAAATTTTCAGAGTGTTAAGGAAATAAAGCCATGCATTGTAACCTAAAATATAGTTTTTATTCTTTAAGTAAACTATATTTGCTTTATAGATGACATGATTGATCCTGTATATCATGATACAAAACTTTGGCAAAGTCGTAAGCTATAAAGTTAACTCACAAAAACAAATAGATTTTATGTATGCCAGCAATGAGAAGAGTGTGGTTGAAATCAGTAAAACTTTGGAGGCATCTCAGGCCAAAGAGCCCCTGATATACTTATCTCTAATAAAGTACTCTGAAAAAACTGGAAGTGGGGCTGTGGCTCAAGTGGTAGAGCAATAGACCTACGCATAAAGAGGCTCCTGAGTTTAAGCCCCAGTACCTACAAAAAAAGAAAAGAAAGAAAAGAAAAAAGAAAGAAATGCACTAATTACTTGGCTTATTTAACCTGTAACCCCTTTGTACCACACCTTTAAAATAAAATTTAATGACTAAATAATAAATAAAAGTTTTACATATTTCTTGGCCAGATAAAAATGTGCTCTGCTTCTCTCAAGAAATTCTTGCAAGTTATCAGATTTCATACTTAATCCTATGTAATTTGAGCTTGTCAGACCAAATGGTTAGTCCAGGTTTTGTCTATCAACAAAACAATATTCTAATGACAGAAAATGGGTGGAAATGTTAAAAATTAGCTACTGTGCCCTAAGTTACAAAATAGATTTTCACATATTATAACACTTTATTATTTTGTTTGGTGTTGGACCAAGTATATACAGGTATGCTCTATCATATCTTGGTACATATGCAGCTTAGTCAAAGAGGTTCAAAGCTCAAGTTTACTAAAGAAAATATCTTCTCTCTCTCTCCACACACACACACACAAACACTCACACTCACAAATATAGATATATTTACATGTATATGCACCATATATCATTAAAATATATTTATATATATACCTTTATACATACATATATGTGTATATACACATACATAATGAAAAACATATGTCTTTTAATATCCTAAAGACATTTAAAATGTGTTGTACAATAATGTGTGCTGTTATCATTCAAAATGCAAGTTGACAATGTGATAAATATATCTCTAAATGTCAATAAGCATATACTAATATATGTATATATGAGGATTAGTGTATCTAGAGTTCAGAGATAATAAGAATGCTATTTTTTTCTTGCTTTGGAATTTCAGATAAGAGTGTTCCATAATAAGAAGCAGAGATAAAAAGGAGAAAGCAAGAAATAAATCAAAGGCTGGTATAGTAATATCTACATTGCAGCAGTTCTCAATAGTGTTATATATAGAAATAAGATCAGTCATTGTTTTGGAGCCTGCTAAATAAAACTGGACTGCAGGAAAGGCATGCCACTCGCCCTCACAGGGGCTCACTGCAGGAATTAGCTGCTGTAGAGGGAACACTCTTGCAAGTGGCTTCTGTTTACATGACACATTTTGCCTGCAAGTTCACACAATGTTCAGAAGGAACAAGTCCCTTGAACGCAAGAGAGAATTAGTCTTTCAAGGAGTTTCACGGCCCATGATGAAGAATATGAGAAATTTCCACTCTTTGTCACAACTTGTGCTCTCAGCAGGCCCTCTGAAGTCAAATCAGGCAGCCAGACATTCAAAAACTCCTCACTTTGAGATCGAAATACTTGATGCTCATACAAGGAGACAGATATGTGTTCTGGATAAGGTGAGTATTTTTAATTATCATTTATTTGTTTAAATGTTTCAGCTTGAACCCACAGATTATAGATCAGGTGTTTAAATGGCAATAGGATTATATTTAAACCCTTCTCTGCTTTTTAGCCTTAATTTTAATATGAACAGGAAACCGGCTCATGAAGTGTTTCAGGAGAAAGTGACTACTTCATTGCTCACTCTCAGTTTAAAGTAATTGAATGGTATCAAAGAAGTTCTGTTTTTCATTCTTTTGATGACCATTACCCAATCAAAAACTAATAAATGTTCATCTGTTAAGCCTAAGTAAAATAGTCTCTCTTATCATACTGCATTTTATTTTTGAATTAGCATAGAATTTTAATTTTATTGTAGGAATGGAAAATCACAAAAGCTTTTAATAGCAATACTTTGAGATATGTACCTTTCTCAAAAGTAATCCTCTCACAATGAAACATTGTTTCAAACGAGTCTTTAGTTCTTGAAAAGACTAGTATCTATATTCATAATCATTGCTGTTTCAAAAAGGAATGATAAAATATGTATAACCAAAGTATATAAAATTAAAGTAAGAGCACATGTGTTCCTTGTAGAGGTTCATAGGTTAACAATTCAAACATTCTGCTTTTTCATCAGCTAAAAAGAAAAGTTGCTTGCTCTGAGAAATCTTGATCATTTTAGTGACTATTTCATTTACTTGCCATTACAGAAATGTTGTGGTTCTTATTCTAAAGAAAAAATTCACAGCGACATTTAACTATGCTCTAGCTAGGATGCTAGTCAAGAAAAAGAAGGTAAATAGATAGTTTAATCATTATAATATCTAAGAAGATGGTTCATATTTTCATGTTTTTAATTTCAACGGTTTGACTCACCTGTTATTGGGTATATCATTTATTTCCAAGAATGGAAAATATTCAGAAAATTTACAAGTTACAAGTAAATACTAATATATTCAAAACCATTTCTTTCTATATAATTTGAAATTGTATGATTTTGTTTATTTCTCCAGGGGCTAGAGGTAACTAATGAATATATGTTTTTTGATATATGGGTTTCCTTGTGACATGTTTTTATTTAACATCTTTATAATACTCTTAAATTGACTTTTAGATAAATCTCACTCAAAACTTCCAAAAGAGCAAGAATAAATAAAAAAAAAACTAGAAAACTAATCAGGTCCTAATTATTTCACTCATACTTGAAATTTTAGTTGAGAGTAAGTCAAGAAATGTTTGGTTTCTGGAAAGTTTACTCCATTTCACTAACAAGCATGCATAAGCACATTCTTCAGACATAGGGATTTTTCATAGGAAGTTTCATATGTGAATCTGTTTAAAAATTATCTTTAACAATAATACTCATGGACACTGTGTTCAAAATCATGTGCATCCTGTGTGTGAGGATGGCAGTGAAAAACTAGGAGAAAGAGAGGGAAGGGTTAGCATTTTTCAGTAAGAAATGTACTTATGAACTTATATCACTGTAACCCAATTGTATATCGTCTTTACAATAACAGTAAAAAACAACAATAAAAATAAATTTATGTTTAAGTAGTGGAACAAAGGAGTTGTCATTCAACAAAGAAGCTCATGAATACAATTTTTCAGTATCACCCCTTTCATTACATTTGAGTATTGAGATGACTGGCAATTCTCTCCAAAGCGGTTTTATATTATTTTCATTCTTTTCCTTCTCCTCTCTTCTCCTTTTATCGCTTCTCACCGCCTCCCTCCTCTTCTAGCTCCAGCTCTTCCATACCATCTTTTCCCTCTTTCTCTTTCCATCCCCTCTCTTCTTTTCTCCTCTTTCCCTTCCATTCTTCTACCCTCACATTAAAAAAACCTATAACTATAAACTGCCTCCTACAGCTTCTATTTTTCATTCTTTTCTTCAAGCCTTGATGATATTATCTACCCTGTTTTTTCCTGTTTTTTTATCTTTTTTTTTCCTTTCTATGCCTACTCCCCTTAGAAATCAGCCTCCTCTGGCTCTTCTCAGAACCAGAGCTTGCTGAGGTAAATATGGAGGCAGGACCTAAATGCAACGGCTCATACTCTTAGACTGTATGAGTATATCAGCTATATTTTCACTATTATTCAAATGCTTCTCTTTCATATACATTTGTTGACACCCTCATTAAGACAATAATACATGTATAAAATGTTTATATATGTACATGTGCACACATATTTTCTTTTTTTAAAATTTATTTATTTTTTTATTGTAATTAGTAAAAGGGTTACATGATATTTGCCAGATAGAAGGTGCATTAATTCACATACATTGATACCCTTTCACATGTCTTGGTACCGGTTTCCCTCCCCCCCACACCCCCCACCCATCTTGGTTTTCCCCCTTCCCTATCAAATTTCAAATATCCAAATACAAATAAATTCAATATATTAGATAACAAAGTGAGATACTATACCAATATGAGATAACCAAGGGACAGCAAAGGAGATGAGAGACAACATAGTACATTAAGGACAACAATCATTCATTATATGGCTTTTGTTTCACTATCCTGGAGGTCCTTTCAATTAGCTTCACATTATATGTCCTTATGTATCAAGATTTTGCTCTATTGCAAATCTCTGCTAGTAGAGCCCAAGGTTTCTACTGATTATGACGAATGAGGGAAACCATTGAGCCTAAGTTCCTTTGAGTCTGGCTTACTTCACTTAATATGATTTTTTCTAAGTCTTTCCATTTCCTAACAAATGGGGCGATGTCATTCTTTCTGACAGCAGCATAGAATTCCATTGTGTACAAATACCACAACTTGTTGATCCACTCATCAACTGAGGGACATCTAGGTTGGTTCCATATCTTTGCTATGGTGAATATGCACACATATTTTCTTATCCCATATTACTTGTTGGCCTTTTATTTATTTCCCATTATTTCTATTTTTTAATCATTTGACTTTTAACAAAAATTGATTGTACAAATTTTCCACAAAACCGATTGTAAAACTTTTCCTACCTAAAATTCCTTACCATAGTAAATATCACATTTCTAACTATTGCCAATCTATTTGTGGCTTGCATTTTTATAACATAGTCTTGTCTTTCCATAATGAAATCTCCACCTTTGTATCCATGAATTGATACTGTTTGTATCTTTCTATCCTTTGCCTATCTGTACCTTCTGCAGATATCTCATGGTATCTGCAACTGAGCACTTCATCGCACCTGGCATAAAATCTCCAAGTAAATAAAGTGTCAACAGCATCCTTTAAATGCTTAAGTCAAGCATGTGGAGGAGCCAGGGTTCATCTGAATGCCATGCCACACATACCAGTCCTATGCTTAATGATACCTTCTAAGTGTATGCACACTCAGAAATTCTCAATTCTCCTGCCAACACTTGTAAACCTTTACCCTGGTTTTTTTTGTCCTTCATGTGTTGAATATTTCTTATGTGGTTACCAGAAATAGCCTATGAAGTTGCATCCTCCAAACTACTCCCTACACTCCTTAAAAATCAAGCCACACCTTTTCCTGAAAGCTTTACCTTATCATTCAGATTGCAAAGTCCGCCAGCATTCTCTATTATCTTTTCTTGTATTCTGTATTCCACTCAATGGCACCTAGCATGCTTTCACTTTAACTCATTCATTTTCATAGATACTTGCTTCACAAATACTGCATTCAGCCTAGTACTTCATGTAGTGTTTAATCAGTGTATGTTGAAGAAAGTCTCCTGAGTAAATGATTTTCATACTTCATACTAATGTGTAGACGTGGTAGTAATAATGTGAAGTATATGATAGAACAAGTCATCATTGGAGTAAATGTAAATATACTCACATAAAAATATATTTCCTACTACCATTTCCATGGTGTGAAATAATTTATCTTTATTATTGTATAATTTATTAACAGATAATCATGCTCGGCTAATAAGGTAACACACAATGTATAGGCAGATGGAGACACTTATTTAAATTTTAGTTACATCCCAGGAATGAAATTAAAAAATATATACAACTAATAAGTGATTATAAAATGTCTGGGTTTAAAATACATGTTAACAATCCTCAAAGAGTATATTGTAGCTCCAAAAGCAATAATGAGAGTAGGAAATCTAAATTTTAGAATTTAACAATCCATTATTTACAGCTGTTGCCATTATTGCTTCACTTCTGTTTTGGAAAATGTCAGCAGCTTATCTGGTGATAAGTCATTGATTCAAGAGCAGGGTGAGAACACTAAAAGCAGAATTGGGTAAATATTTCCAGTATCTTCCTTTATCTTCACTTTGATCTTTTCTCCTAGGAAACTGACCTCAAGCTCAGTGTTGTTTTGTTTTGTTTTTCTTTTCTTTTCTTTTTTATTCTATGTTATGAGCAAAACCAATCTAAAGGATGGTTAAATTAAAAAAAATTAAAACAATACTCAATAATTTTGCAATCTTTGATAGTAAGAATTTCCAGGCCTCCTATCAGAAGGCATTAAAAACATTATAGACCAAATGGTAAAATGTAACTTCAATTATTCAGAAATTTTGAGCATTTCCAATCTTGAAATTGAATTTCTTAATGTATTCTCCCACACATGGTGCGTAGCAAACTCACTACTTTTGTAACCTATACAAGAGAAATTAATGGTCCTAAGAATGTTCTCTCCCTCTCTTTCTTTTCCTCCACCTTTCTTTCCTCCTCTTCCTTCACCTCTTCCTCCTCTTCTAATTCTTCCTTCTATTGTTCATCTTTCTCCTTCTCATTCTTCCCCTCTTCCCTCACAGAATATGTGAATTCACTTAGAAGAAAATGGCTGCACTTTTCACTTACATGTAAAATCATCCAATTGTCTGTTTATAGTTAACCTACAAAGATGACCTTACTATCTCCTTATATATGAAACTTGATAATTCATTTAGAATGTCATTATTGGTAAACATCACTATAGGTGATGTCATTATACATAAACAGAATGTACATGTAGAGATTAGTTTAGATTTGCCAGATTCCATGATTCTCTAGTTCTCTCTATTGACACATTTAAATTTGATACTAATTTATTTATGCATATGTAGATATTTGTTCCAATATTTTCCTGAGTGCTCTATTATTTATGTACCTGAGATAATGCCTTAATTCCAACAAAATAAATGCAGGAAGTAATTGAGTTTGTGTGGATAAAAAACACTTCCCTTGAGAAATATCAGTGTCCTGCATAATAAACAGGATTCATAGAAATAGGGGGTGATGATGGATATTTAGGAACTAGGATAAAATACAATCTAATTGTCAAGGGTAACAGGTGAGAAGGATCCAAGTATGATGTTGAGTTAATGTTTTAATGTACACCAGATCCTAATGCTCATGTGATTTTTTGCATTTGTTTATGGTGTTATATTATTAATTAATTATGAAAAGTACAGAGGACACCAGCAGTCATTGTTGTTCAACTTAAACCTAAGATTCTTGTAAAGTATATAGAAAGAAATATCTGAATGTGAATATATTTAGCTCAGGACTGAAGTTGTGTGTGTACATATGTGTGCATATATTTTTTCATAGACATGCATGCATATCTATATATACAGATGCACACATACAGATACACATGCATATACATTCATACCCCATTTCTGGGAAAATGAAGACCAGACATTGAGACTTGAATATGTTAGACCAGCGTTCTACTATTAAGTTTTGTAATTTACTTGAATTAAAATTTTATAGCTAGTCATGGCAGTCTTCAAGTACATTATATGTAAAGAGAAATGTGATGAATAAGAAAAGAATAAACAAAGGTTTCAAGACAACAATATTAGAATTATATTTTCAGGATAAATATCTTTAATAGAGAAAATATTTTAAAATATTTGAAAAAAGGAGAATAATAAGAAATGTTGCATTCCACACAAAAAAAGAAAATGAAATCAAATGAGAGGAAGGATTTAAGCAATGCCAAATATATAAAAGTCATAGAATTGTTGTATTTCCTGTAGTTAATGTTGTGTTCATTGTTTAACTTAAATCTAATTTAGGCTGTGATTTGAGGGACTCACAATTCTGGAATGTGGTAGGGAAATCAATAAGGGGAAATACATTTTAGTTTCTTCTAAGATATTTCTTTGGTAGTAACAGACTGTTGACAAAACTGACTAGACCTATTTAATTTTCAAACATGTACTCTCGTATAGGTGTATCATAGTCTGACAAAAAATTTCAATGGTTTGTTTATTCTTTGTTTTATCTTTCTGTAGTACTTGAGATTTCTGGAGAACATTTAATAAATTCAATTGTTTGAACTCAGGGGCTTTACCATTGTAACCTACAACTCCTTTTATTCCTAATGACAAGTGGGATGACAGTACCTCACTATGTCTGCTTTAAACACATGTACTTGCCACTTCAATAATTTTTAGATAGCCTAGTAATTGTTTATACACATTTATATACCATGACAGCCATTTGAAAGAATATCTTTGTGCTTGATCAATATTATAATTACAATGATTATAATAATAATAATAATAATAATAATAATAAAGTTTCTATTTGGTATTAAGTTTATTTCCAATTGTCTCACTATATTTTACAATGGATCAATACATGGAGAAAATGAAATATTCTACATTTTCTTACATAACTTGAGAAATTCTCAATTAGATGACAGATAAGGGACTTTTTCCAAATTCTATGTTTGAACAGATAAAGGGATTGAAGTGTTATTTTAAAATAATCTTAATGTTTCTGTAAAATTAGAACATGTCAGAGCCACCCTTCTCTTGGTATATATTCAATAGATCACACTCCAGTCAGGGACTTGGCATTGGCTTTTCCTATTAATTTTAAAATAAACCTTGAAACCCAACTGTCAAAATTTTAAACAAACAAAAGAGGGAAAATAAACTGACAAAAGTGGGGTGAAGAAAACATTTTATTCATTATGGAAAGAAAATTAAGTTGGACATGTTATGCTATTAAAGGAAACCGTGTTTCTTATTTAACAAAGATAAAAGAAAATTAATAATTTAAAATTTATGTTTATAAAAGGAAATAAGAATTATTAACACATTAAAGAAAACAGGCATTGATACAGAAACAATAAGCAAAGTACACATGGAATGATGAGAGATTCATGCCACTCTAACTCAAATTAAAAATGCTATTTTTTCCATGACAGACTACTACAGAGATTCAAAATCATGTATATATTCCTTATCCCAATATACTTGAAAATACTTTGAAAGAAAGTGACACATTAAACACAAATTTTAAGTTGGTGTTATGGCACACAGTGATTAACACTAAATGAGTGCATGCATCATCACTCTTTTGTCCAATTGAAGATTAGGAGGAAAGAGTAACAACAAAGATTCAGCTGAAGAAGCACTTTAAGAATATTACAAAGAAAAATAAAATTGAAGTGTGTGATACATTAGGATTGGTATTGTGGGAAGTACATCCCAGGCAGAAGAATCAGCATATTAAAGGCAAAGAGATAAGGAAGTTATAAGCAACACTCCTGGAGTGCTGTAATTACATGTATGATGTGATGTTACAGAATGGAACATACTGAGAATAGAATAGTGTGTTTGGGACTGAGGAGAGAAAAAGCTTGCATGCCCTAGGAAGGCACTAAGACTCTTTTCTTCCAAATTAAGTTTGGACTATTTAATGTCTAAATTCCAGGAAATAAAATTTGGCAGCCATGTGTAAGATAGAATATATAGGCAAAGACATTTTGGAAAATGAGAAAAGCAAATCATTTTAGAGCCATATTTAAGAAGAAACTTGATATTGTGTGAATCTGTTATGGCATTTCAGATTTCAGATACTCAACCACCACCTCTCATTAAACCAGCTAACACTGGGCCAGATCTTCACTTGCTTGTGTTCTTGGATTTCATTGGCACATTCTCATGCTGGAAGAATAAGTAGCATATCGCTTTGCATAAGCATGTTTCCCAAAGAAGGATTTGGGTAGAAGTCAATGGTGGAACATTTGTTTGAGTACTCAAGATCCAGGTTTTTATGCCAACACTACAAAAGCAACACCAAACAAAAGAATTTTCTCAAAGTAACTGCTGTAGCCCTGAGCATTAAATAAATTACTTCATATGCAACAAAGTGGAATTTATAAATTTATAAATAATGAAAATTTTACATCCATCAAACATGGTACAGAATAATAAAATAGCAAAAGGATTAGTCAGATTTTCAGTATTATCCTAGAAACACTAAAGATAAATCTTTAGAAAATATTTTGTATAGGTATAAGTCTGTAAATAGGGCTAAATATAATCTATTTTGATATAAATATTCATCTTCGATCATGAATTTATAGTTTTAGATCCTTTAAAATATATGCACATAAAACTATCCCTCTTCTTTCTTTGATTGAGACTTAATTGCATACCAGTCATGTGTTTAGTCAGTTAGGCTTGTTATAGCAAATTAGCATAATCTGAATGGGTTATTTAAAAGTACAATAATACATTTACTTATTATGGCATTATAGAACAGGAGGTCCCAAATGAAGTCACTATCGAACTCAGTGTTTGATTAAGTCTTCTATGTGCATATTATGCCTGCAGACTTTTTTCATATATTTTTATTGTAATTAAAGAAAGGTTACATTATATTCACCAGATAGAGGTACATTACTTCACAAACATTGATACTCTTTCTCATGTCTTGATCCCCATTTCCCTCCCCCCACTCCCGCCTCTCATCTTGTTTTCCCTCCTTCCCTATCTGATTTCAAATAACCAAATAAGCATATATACAATATATCAGATAACAAGGTAAAATACTGTAACAATATGAAATAACCAAGGGACAGCAAAAGAGATGAGAGATAACATAGTACACTAAGGACCACAATCATTCATTATATGGCTTTTGTTTCTATATCATGGAAGTCCTTTCATTTCGTGTCACACTATATGGCCTTATGTATCTAGGTTTTGTTCTATTGTAAATCTCTGCTAGGAGAGCCCAAGGTTCTACTGATTATGACAAATGAGCCTATGTCCCTTTGAGTCTGGCTTACTTCATTTAATACTATATTTTCTCAATCTTTCCATTTCCTAACAAATGGGACAATGTCATTCTTTCTGACAGCAGCATAGAATTTCATTGTGTATAAATATCACATCTTGTTGATCCAATCATCAACTGAGGGGCATCTGGGTTGGTTCCATATCTTTTCCCTGCAGGCTTTATATGGCAGAAGATACGGGTAAACTGTCCATTCAAGAGGGTTCCACAGATTTTGTTTGCTTTCTTAGAATCAATTATTTTTATTTACTTTGTGCTGCAAGTTATTTAGTAACTTTTCAGTAGCCATTCCTCATAAAGTTGCCTTTAATAAATTAGGAAGAATTTAAGTGTCATTGAATTATAAATATCATATTATTTAATATGTTAAATTACCTAAAAACAGAGTAGCCTGAAAGGGACAAACACATGCAGGTAATAGATAATGATATTTTTACCACATTACAAATGCTAATGTTCTTCTACCATATGCTCCTAAACAACAACAACAAAAATAATAATGTTCCCTGAGGTCCCATTTACATTATTAGAAACATAGAACAATTTAAAATATTTCTTGTTTGTTAGAATTTGTATAATGAGAATACCTATGCACTACAGAGCATTGAATTGTCCAAAATTGTGAATAATCTCAGATTTACGTATAGTTATGTAGATTTTACTTTCTGCTGTGAAAATTTTTTGCATAGTTACATGATAGATCTCCATGAATCAAATACATTATTAACCCTGAAAGTTGGTGATTATCTTGCATCTACAAAATGATTTTACAGTGGAATAATCCTATAACATCATCCTCTCTATTTGATTCTTCTCTACTTTCCTTCTTTTTTAAATGGTTCTCTCTTCAAAATACTGTCAGATCTTTGTGCTGGTATGTTTACCAGTAATTTAAACAACAGTTAACTAAAAACTGTAAAATTCTTCCTGCATTGCACATTTACTGGCTCATAGCTTTTATAATTATTTCCTAAAAGGTATAATGAACCCATTATTTATGTAGCATTTGCATTGTTTGAGGTATTACAAAAATGAAGAGATGGTGTAAACCTCACAGGAGGATGTGTATATGAAATGTGAATACTGACCCATTTTCAGTAGACACTGGTGTTTCTTGGTGTCTGAGAGTCTCAGAGCCAGTCTCTAAGGGAAATTTTCACACTGAACATCTTCCAGAAGCCAGATGGTAGTTTTCTATTGAAACAATTAAGAGAAGCACTTGAAATCTTTTCCAGAGTCTCAGTACACAGAAGGGTCATTATGGGGATATGCAAGGGAGTAAGGGCAGCTTCTTAAAGTGGCAATCATCCTTTCAAGTGCCTTACATCCTTGGTCTTTTACACTTCATATGAGAATGTTGTGTTATAGAGACACCAATCACTGAAGAGTTTAGGTAAGAATTCCAAGATGAACTACTAACCCACTTTAGAGCTTCAAGTGTGTAAACCTCACAGTGTCCATAACATTATTACACTGTGTTTAATTGGAGGATTTTCAAATGACAATCCTCAAGTAATTTGCAATCCATGTAGATCTGTTGGGACTTAAGACAGTAAGCTGAGCCCATTAGACTGTTTCTACATAAAGCCTATGAATATGGCACTCACTTGATGACTTCTCAGAAGTGAGTTCTATTTCAGGTAGAATGCTTTGTAACCTCTATCATGGCTCCATAATAAATAATGTAATTTAGAATTGATCTTACTCTCTTAAATAAGGGAATTCTATATTTACACTTCTGTTGTTTTTAAATACTTTTCACATTCCCATGCACTTTTGTGGAAAGATAGAATTTCTTTCTAATTGTCCTTAAACTTTTTTCATTAAAAATACTTGTAGTCTCTAAAATAAATCTTTGTTATGGTGTGCTTTGAGGCCACAGATGTCACAATTACTGGATATTTGAATTTAGTCAAACCATAATCCAATATAATTAATGACAGCAACATATTTGATAAATTACTAGTTTTCTAAATTTGTCCTTAATCTGTCAATACTATTATATATGCCATTGGCTAAATATTTATTATTTCTTCATAGATTTGTTTAATGAAAATCAGTTTCAACTAAGCTTAATTTACTTAGTACCTTAACACATAACTTAATGATAAACATGGACTACATTTTGGTCAAGGCTAGCACTCTACCTTGTTCCACTTCTGCCTTGTTCTATATGTGGTACCTGGAATTGAACCCAGGGTTTTCTGCATGCTGGGCAAGCAATCTACCACTAGTCCAAAGTTCTGGCTCTCTAAAGCTTTTAATAAATTGTATTCTAGACCTATTTCTATAGAGAATTATTTTTAATTGTACTTTATTGTAGGAGTAATATATATGGGGGTTACAGTTACATTCCTAATGTAGTAAGTGAATTACTTCTCAAACATTGATTTCCCTTTTAACTCATGGGATGATACTAGAATAGCAGTAGTAAGAAGATCTATAGCTCTACAAAGAAACATAGGCTCAATGGTTTCCCTCATTTGTCATAATCATTAGAAAACTTGGGCTCTCGTAGCAGAGATTTACAATAGAACAAAACCTAGATACATAAGGCCATATAGTATTACACTAAATGAAAGGACTTCCATGATATAGAAACAAAAGCTATATAATGAGTGATTGTGGTCCTTAATGCACTATGTTATCTCTCATCTCTTTTGCTGTCCCTTGGTTATTTCATATTGTTACAGTATTTTACCTTGTTATCTGATATATTGTATATATGCTTATTTGGTTATTTGAAATCAGATAGGTAAGGAGGGAAAACAAGATGAGGGGCGGGGGTGGGGAGAGGGAAATGGAGACCAAGATATGAGAAAGGGTATCAATGTGAAGTAATGCACCTTCTATCTGGTGAATATACTGTAATCCTTCTATTACAATAAAAATATAAGGGAAAAGAAGATCTATAGCTCTAGATATTGATAGTTAAAATGTTTTATATCATAGAGAGAAGGAGAAATAAAACGAAATTTTTTTTGGTAGGTCTTTGGGCTTGAACTCTGGGACTAGGTTCTGTTCCTGATTTTTTCAGCTCAACGCTAGCAGTCTATAACTTGAGCCACAGTGCCACATCCAGTTTACTGGTGGTTAATTGGAGATAAAAGTCTTATAGACTTTCGTGTCTGGACTGCCTTTGACACACAATCTTCAGATCTCAACCTCCTGAGTAGCCAGGATTACAGTCACTGGCTGTTAGCCACTGGTGCCTAGTCCAAATGTAATTTCTGTAATTATAAAAACAGAGCTATTGGATCAAGAAGATGTGGTACTCCTAAACAATGATTCGAATTCTATGCTGCCATCAGAAAGAATGACATTGCCTCATTCATAAGGAAATGGAAAGACTTTGTAAAAATCCTATCAAGTGAAGTAATCCAGATCCAAAGGAACATAGACTCAGTGGTTTACCTCATTTGTAATAATGAGTGGACATCTAAGATTCTCCTAGCAGAGGATTACAATAGCACAAAACCTTGATACATTAGGTCATATAAGATGAGACTAAATGCAAGGAACTCTAGGATATGGAAACAAGAGCTTTATCTTGAATGATTGTTGTGCTTAATGTACTGTTATTTCTCTTCTCCTTTGTTGCCCTTTGGTTAATCTTATATTGCTACTGTATCTGAATTTGTTACCTGTTATATTGTGTATACATTTATATATTTATTTGAAATAAAAAAGGGAATGGGGGGGAATAAGAAGATTGGGAGGGATGAGGCGAGGGAAATGGATCAAAAACGTAAGAATGGTATCAATGTGTGAGAAGTAATGCACCCACCATCTGGCGAATGTAAGTGTAACCCCTCTATACATTACCTTGATAATAAAAAAAGAAATAAAAAGGGCTATATTAATTAGCTTGCTTTTTCAATAAGAATTGTGGTAATTTTATGAAGATTTCTGTTGCTTAACTTTTTATTAGTCTTAAGTATTTACAATTCAACAACTACCTTAATTTCAGGGTTTACAAATTCATATTTAGTTAAATTCATGCAAAACAGTGTGATATGCCAGTACCGAGGCTTGATCCTCTCATTCTTGCTTAACATTTTTATTTGAGTTTCCCACTTTATCTTGAGCCATGCTGCTCTTCAGCAACAAGGGTATGAGAGAGACACCCAGGGCCATCCTGTAGTCCCCCGGAGCCGAGCTAGGTGGCAAGTATCGATAGCCCAGCCCTCCTCCAATTACCGGGGAGAAAAGAGCACTGAGCTAGGAGCTGTGTCTGCCATGAAAGCGCATCAGATCTCTGGTTTATTGCGTTGGGCACTTTATATACTGTGGTGGAAATAGGGGATGGAGAAGGGGAGAACAGCCAAAGTGCTATCACTAAGGGTCAGGACAAACTTTCAAGTGCTGGGTGGACCGGTGCAGGAAAACAGACCTGCCCTATGGGGGTTTAGTTGAGTTCCGTACACAGAAATACCTCAAGAGAGGTATGCTAGGAATGCCAAAGCCCTTTAATGGCCGATGAGCTGGAATGACGAACAGGCCTCAGAGATGCTGACCCCAACAGAGACATACTTCCATTTTTGAATATTTTCTAGTTAACTGGAGACAATAGTCTTAATGACTACCCCAACAGGCTTTGACCCATAGTCCTTACTTCTCAGCCTGTCAATAGTTAGACCTTTCAGAAGTTATTCCCAATCATGTTCTTGTTGTTCTTCTCTGAAAGGAACTTAATATGATTTATATCACAAGGTTAAGTTAGCCAAATGTCTCTTTTTTTAGACAGTAAATGAGTACATATTTCATTCTAAGATCAATAATATTAGTACTTTCAGTAGACAAAATTTTTAATACAAAGGAAATTGACCAATGAGTGAACCTGTGTTTCATAATTATTATAAATGAATGGAAATAGAGGGTATAATACTATAGCAAGGAATGACTCTTAATATTGTTTGCAATTATGATTTTATGGTCATCATGTAGCAGTAGGGATAACACAATTTGTATTGCACGAACAATTGATTATATACTTTCAACATCAGTTTACATTGTCCATTTTACTTTCATTTATCTCAAGAAAAACATGCCTTGATTAGGAAAGCATATGCATTTTTGAAGAACAGAACTGTGTTTTTCTTTATATTTTTAGCTTTTTTTCTAAAAAGGAATAAAGAAAAATGTTTAATTTCCCTAATAAGCACTAAACACACACCTAACCAACACATATGTGGTTAACATATATTTGTGATATGTGTGTATAATGTTTAGCATCTGCTGTGCTTATAGATGGCTATTTTATGTTCTTTTCTGAATTAATATAAATTTTATGAATTTAATAAGGATAAGGATGAAATATGATTCCAAATACCTGCCAACAATCCTTTGTGACTATTATGAAATATAGCTTAATATTTACTTTTAAAAAGCAAATTTAATATTCACAGTTTTGGAAGTTTGGAGATCAAAACAATGGAAAATTTGGTCTCTGGTAAGTGTTTTGTCTTCAATAATGGCTCTTTGGTCTCTGGTAAGTGTTCTGTCTTCAAAAATGGCTCTTCAGGGCTGAGAGTTTGGCAGTGGTAGCGTGCTTGCCTAGCATGCACAAAGACCCAGATTCGATTCCTCAGCACCACATACATAGATAAAAGCCAGAAATGGTGCTGAAGTTCAAGTGGTAGAGCTCTAGCCTTTAGAAAGTCCAATGACAGTGCTCAGGCCCTGAGCTCAAGCTTAGGACTGGCAAAAAAAAATGCTTCTTCAAAGATTATATCTTCTGGAAAAGAAGAATAACAATTATTGCATGGAAGAATTACAGAAGATCTAAAAAGGAGAGGGCACTTTTGATGTCTCTTTTTTCGAATATTAAGCATCTTATATGGGAAAGACTCTTCCTCAAATTACCTTTTCAAGGACACATCTACAAATTGCATTTCGCTGGCAATCACATTTTTTTAAAGAATTTATTAATGTTGATTTTTACATCATATTTTAAATGACAAGTTTAACAAACAAATGTTCAAGGAGGGAATCTCTATTTACAATCACTGGGACTTAGTATTTAGAACTTAATCAAAATTAGGCTAAGGGTTTGTATGTCATAGAAACATATTAATTTAAGAAATAAAACATTATGTCTATAGAGTCATAGGTTTTTATGTCTATATAGATATGTTTATATTTCCATTACTGTGTCCATAGCTTTGGGTATGCAGTTATTGAGTCCTCGCTCTTGTACTATTTGGATTTAATAGCCACATATTAGGAAAACCATGCGCCTTTTGTTCCTTAAGTCTTGACTTGTCTCACTCAACATGATTCGCTCTAGGTTCATCCATTTCCCTGCGAATGCCATCATTTTATCTTGTCCGTTGGCTATGTAGAATTCCATTGTATATATAAATACCACATTTTCTGTATCCATTCATCGGCAGTAGGGCATCTGCATTGTTTCCATTGCCTGGCTATTGTGAATAGTGCAGAGATGAACATAGCTGAGCAGGTGTCCTTGTAATATCCTGGGTCATGATGTTCAGGATAGATGCCCAGAAGTGGTATGGCGGGGTCATAGGGAAGGTCTATTTTCAGTTCTTTAAGAAACCTCCACACTGCTTTCCAGAGTAGCTGAACTAGTGTAGTAGGGTTCCTTTTTCTCCACAACCCCACCAGCAACTGTCATTGTCTGAGTTCAAAATCTTGACCATTCTTGTTGGGGTAAGGTGGTATCTTAGGGTTGTTTTTATTTGCATTTCCTTTATGACCATGGATGATGAACATTTTCTCATATGCTTTTCTGCCATTTTAATCTCTTCTTCTGATAAGTCTCTCTTTAGTTCCCTTGCCCATTTAGTGAATGGTTTATTGGTTTTGGGGGGATTATTTCTTGAGTTTCCTGTAGATACTGGATATTAAGCATTTGTCAAATGTATTGTTGGTGAATATCTTTTCCCAGTTGGTTGGCTGTCTCTCTACTTTTGCAACTATGTTTTTATCTGTACAGAAACTTTTTATTTTTAGGTAGTCCTATTTATCGAGTCTCTCTCCAATCTGTTGTGGCCCTGGGATTCTGTTCAGGAATCTTTTGCCTATGCCTATGAATGAAATTTGAACATGAATTTTGAAAAGTATAAATTCTCTAAGATAGCAAGATGTTTTCAAGAAAGTAAAATAAATGTAAAATAATGTCTTTAAGTTGTAAAAGGCATGATAATATTTTGGGGGGCATTCTTACACATTTCAGAAAAAAAGCTGTAAATATTATGGGTTGACCACATAACATTTGATCATAAGTATTCTTCCAGTAAAGGTGTATATTTTTACATTATAAAATTTTGCCTGATTCTCTAATGCTACTCCAAGTATTGATAATAATCTTCTTTGAAACATGATTGTTTTAATTCCCCACACTGAACTATTTTATCAGGATTGTGTATATGAGAATAAAATAAGATTCCAATGGTTCCATGCAGTTCTTCATGGGTATTTACAAACACTGTGTGTAGAGAAAGTGTTAGACCCATCAATAATTCTAATAAAGATGTTAATAAACTGAAATTCACCCATATTAGGTGTTCATTTTCAAAGTCCATTAGAGTACAAAGTAATTGCTTTTGTCTTATAAAGTAATATCCTAAAATTAATTTATAATTATTTATAAGGTAAGTTCTATATCTAGATATTTCTCATTACAAGCCTGTAAATCTTATAACAGGAATGATATATATATATACATGTATATACATATATACATATACATACATACATATATATATATCTCAAAAGGTTTTTTTTTTGTCAGTTACTAGGCTTGCACTCTGGGCATGGACACTGTCCTTGAGTTCTTCAACTCAAGGTTAATGCTCTACCACTTGAGCCACAGCTCCACTTCTACTTTTATTTTGGTGGTTATTTGGAGGTAAGAGTCTCATGGACTTTCTTGCTCACGCGTGCTTTGAGCCATGATCTTAAGTTCTCAGCCTCCTGAGTAGCTAGGATTACAGGCAAGAGCCACCAGCACCTGGCTATTTTTTCCCGACTGAACATTATAAGATTAAAATATATCACCTTTTGCAATAACATCATTCTGAATATCTTTAGCTTTAAATGTGACAAATTTTCACAAGTAAGTATGAAGGAATTGATAGAGGCCATTTTATGTCAAGAGTAAAATCAAGCACAATTTGAAATATTTATTTCTCCCTTCTATCAAAAAATCAATGAAGTGATTGGTAAATAGTCAACTTCTATGTCAAACTTTCAAAAAGGGAAATGAGTGAATCTTATGAAGGTCATGTAGAAACAAAACAAACAGGCAAACCAAAAGCCCAACTATTTTTCATTTTGAGACTCTGTATTTTGGAGCTTGTGAGTCAAGCATATTACATATGATACTAATGATTCTCAAAATGGGACAGCAATGCAGGAAATAGTTTAAATATACCATATTAAATATACCATATTACTTAATTTTGATTATCTACTGGTGGCGAACATGGCCTGAAGAATATATCTTAATCTGAATGTTAGAAATTCAAGTCATACAGTTGGAAAATAATTGGTAAAATGTATGTTTAGAGTAACTGATAAGCCCTGATACAGACCTAATAAAGTTACTTATCAAGAGAAACAGAAAAATAATGAACACTTCAAAAGAGCTGCTATATATGCTTTAAGATATGTGTTCCCAGTGAGATAAACATTCAGAAAAGCTAGCTCAAAGTGCTGGAAAAAAAGTAAATGCAAAAGTATTCTTTGAGGATTATTTAAAAAATATCTATCCACATCAGCTAATAAATGAAATGGCATTATTTATTCAGGGTTTTTTTTGTTGTTGTTGCTGTTGATTTTTTTGTTTGTTTTGTTTTGTTTTGTCAGGCCTGGGGCTTGAACTCAGGGCCTAGGCACTGTTCTTGGACACGTTTGCTCAAGGCTAGTGCTCTGCCACTTGAGCCACAGCACCACTTGATTCTTTTTCAGTTTATTTGGTACCAGGAAATAGAACCAAGAGCTTCATGCACGCAGAGGAAGCATTTTACCAGTAGGGCACACTCTGGGCACCATAATTCAGTTTTAAAAGCCAATCTGGGACTATGAAGAAAATTATAAGATTGCCGATAATCTGAGACTTTCATGTCAGGTCATCCATCACTGGACTTTTGGCTTATTTCCCTGAGTAGAAGCAATTTTACACTGCTTCCCTATGGATAAAGCATTCAAAAATGTTAACTATATTGGTCCAAATTATAGATGATCAGAGGTGTAGGCTTTACAACTGTTTGTGGTTAATGAAGATTTTAAAATTGATTTGCATATAGGAAAAGTTGCCGTGTTCCTGATGTACATTATTTCATTAAAATGCAGGCTGAAGACAGTATTTATGACTACAGGGAAGCTCTTAGAACTTCAACTTATATCACTCCTTTTAAAACTCTGCTTTAGAAATAAACACTCTAGTGAAAGCTGTCTACTTTATCCATGCAGATATGTGAGGAAAATGCAGAGCTGACCATAAACCAAAATGTCCTTGTCTATGTGAATTTGGCAAATAAGAATCAATGGTTTTGTAGAGCTGAGTTAAACAGCTCTCCCTCAACTATTCTAAAAGGCATATTCTATCAAAATTCAATTCAATAGAATTAAAGGTAGCTTTCCTTGAAGATTTTTGTCAGTTTATTATTGAAGATATTTCAATCACTCCAAATCTTTAACAAATAAAAAGGAGAGAAGTTTCTTATCTGACTTCTGAATATTTCTTCTTAAATCCTTGCATGCATATTAGAGCTATGCTGCTTTTATATGAAGTACTACATTAATAAACTAACCTATTTTTTCTATGGAGAGCACAGAGATAATGCTCAGGCCAAGCTCAAAATCGGCACATATAATATTCTGTTCTGATTGATTAATTTTTAGTCTGCTATGTGACATGCACATTAGGTATACAGTTACACAAAGAAAGATACTGTTTTGAAAAGAATTTGCTGATGTACATATTTTCAAACACATTTTTGGCATTCAGAAACATAAGAAAAAGTAAGACCAATCTTATAAAGTCATAATTTCTTTGGGCTAAAGTGACATAATAAATTTGTTGAAGCTTTGTACATCATTTAATACTCAAGCACTTTTCAGAATTTGTAACACATTCAATAAAAAGAGGCTTATTATTCTCCAATGTATAAAATTTACCTAAGTTTCTTTATTGCTGAAGATGAATTATTTTGTGAACATGAAATACAAGCAGTTGTTTTTGAAATTTAACAAATTGTCTTTTAATAGTTGACAGTACATAAAATCAATACTGAGAAGATCATGTCCATGACACAGAAAAAAATCTTTCCTCTATCACTTTTGTTTGGTGAAAAAAACGATAAGATGAGAATATTTTTCCTTAATTTTCGAGCTTGAACTCAGGGTCTGGGCACTGTCCTTGAGCTTCCTCAAGGCTAGCACTCTACCACTTGAGCCAGAGCATTACTTCTGGCTTTATCTGGGTATGTGGTACCAAGGAATCAAACTCAGGGATTTGTGAATGCTAGGCAAGCACTGTACCAATAGGCCATACTCATAGATCCAAGATGAAATTTCTTTTGGAGTAAAATGTAACCAGATTTAAAACTTAACATTATTAAAACAATTTCTCTATTTCCAGAATATGTCATCCACTTTTTTCAATGTGAATATGTCATATGCAGTGGTGTTCTCCTGTAACCTAGTATTCAGGAAAATAAAGTAGAATTTTTGGACAATATGAGTACTTAGCCAGTTTTAGTGTGGCTTACACAGAAAGACCACTTTTAAAAGAAAGTCAATAACAACAACAACAACAAAAAAACCTCTATCAATCAAAACAAATCAAATCCAATTGAATCAAAAATAAACATTAAGGTTATAAAAATACTTCATTCATTTAGCCTCCTCTCTTTGAAGCCCCTCTAGTGCATATCCTATGAAACTGGAAGAAGATTGAGGGGAAATACTAAGTGGGGAAGGATGGGGAGAACAAGAAAACGGGGGTGATTTTAATCAAGATGCACCATGTACATGATTTTATCAGTTAAAGGTAACTCCCTTTTGCCACTACTTAATGATAATGAAAATATTGTGAAAAATACTTCAGGGGCCAGGAGTTTGGCCTACTTGTAGATTGCCTGCCTAGCAAGAGCCAAGGCCTAGTTTCAATTTCTCCATACCACCACATACATAGAAAAAAACCTGGAAGTGATGCTGTGGCTCAAGTGGTAGAACTCTAGCCTTAAGAAAAGTCCAAGGACAGTGCTCAGGCCCTGAGTTTAAGTCCCAGGAATGGAAAAAAAAATAAAATAAAAAATAAAAGTATTTCACATAGACTGATTAATTATATGCTACTTACAACACAAAAATTATAATCTGACAAAATAGCATTTATTTACATAAGCAAGCACTGTCCATTGTACACTAAATTTTTTAATTCATATTCTATTGGCTACCATAGCTGTTTAAAGAAAATAAATCTCTGGCTGGTTTTTCACTTTCCAAAAGTAATGAATGTTAAACCAAAATTTCCAAGGGTAAAATCTCTTGAAAACAGCAGAAAGAGCCTATGCCAAAAACGAATGCCACTGGGCATTTTGGATTTTTTCCATGGGTGTGCAGAAGTGTATATATGAGTGTGTTTGAATATCTTTATATTTTACAATTAATCCATTTGTTGCTTGTTCTTCTATCTTTGCTGGTATACATATTTCTCTCACTTGTAATGTTTAGTATCGGTTTGTGGTTTATATATTAGAATTAATCCTTCATGTCCTGTCTCCATCCACAAGTTGTATAGTTCATTTTGTACAGTGTCTAGTGAGCACCACTGCTGCACTTGTCAGCCATTTATGGGTGACATTTGAAAAAAACAAGAATATAACCAGGGAAGGCATAAGATTGTCCAAAAAGAAATACATTCATTATCTGACTTACATAAATGTAAATGCTCTGTAGATTACTTCAATAAACAATAAGAAAGAAAGAAAAATAAATAAGGAAATAGATTTATTTTTTTTCCTTTAACATACTTAAAAGTTATTTATTTTCTTTCTACTTAATTTTGATTCCTACTAAATAGTAGTTTCATGACAATTTTCATGACAACTTTCATGGCAAATTCATGACAACTATTTTGTCTAAAATTTAGTGAAAATATATGTTTTTTATAAATTTTATTGTAAGTAATAGAAGGGTTACATTATAAATTCAGATAATATACATTACAGACATTTTAGTAATTATATGTTTTTATTTTTAGTTCAGGTTTTTTAAAATATAGACATGATTTTTAAAAGATGATTTTTTGTCATGACCTTATGATGTAAAAAAAACTATTTCTATCATACATAAACATATAAATATGTTACTCTTCCTTAGGTTTATTCCTCTACATGCATACTTACTTCTGTGGATTTACTTACAGTCTAGTTCATGAGCTTTGAAAATAGAATACTTTTGATAGAATATAGCAAAATATGCTTTGTGATTCAGTTTTTGTTGAATTAACACGATCATCATCATCACAATCATTTAACAACATTGCTATAGGAGTGTAATCTTAAAGTCACATTCTCATTGTTTGTAATCTGTGTGTTGTTTAAAAATGAGTAATTTATTTATTTTTCTTTTTTTCTTTCAATATATAGAGGGGTTACAGTTATATTCACCAGATACAGGGTGCATTACTACTCACATATTGATATCCTATTCTTATTTTTATGTTCCCATTTCCCTCCCCTACCCCCTCCCTTCACTTTTCCCCTCCTATTTCAATTAAACAAGTAAACATCTATATAATATACCAGGTAACAAAGTGGGATACTGTAACAATATGAGATTAACCAAAGGGCAACACAGAGGCAAAAACATAATACATAAAGAATAACAGTCACTTATAATTAAGCTCTTGTTTCCATGTCTTGGAAGTTCATTAATTTGGCCCTGTATGGCCTTATATATCTAGGGTTTTACCTATTGTAATCCTTTACTAGGAGAGTTCTAGATGTGTACTAATTATTACAGATGAGGGAAATCATTGAGCCTATGTTCATTTGGGTCTGGCTTACTTCACTTAATATGATTTTTTCCAAGTCTTTCCCTTTCCTTACAAATGGGGCAATGTTGTTTTTTCTGGTGGCAGCCTAGAATTCCCTTGTGTATAATTACCACATTTTGTTGATCCAGTCATCAACTGAGGGGCATCTGGTTGGTTCCATATCTTTGCTATGGTAAATAGTGCTGCAATGAACATCCTTTGCTAGTGGATTTAGTATGTCCTTGTTTCTGGACTAATGGGTAAGTGCCAAGTAGTGGAATTGCTGGTTCATAGAAAAAATAATATGTTCATATTTATGCACATATAATCATATAAAATGATGATTATCAAAATAAATTGCAAGAAATGGAAATAAGAGAATTTGAAAAGAAAAGAACTGTTTATAGTTATGTTCGCCCCTTCAGTTTATTCCCTTTTGTAACTTTTTTTTTTCCTGTACCATTTGCCTTGTATATAAGTTTATCTGATTTAGGGAGGGGAAAGAGCACAGAAATATGAGACAAAGGGTGAACCATTTCAGCAGTGATACTCACTAGATACTATGTTAGAAATGAACTATACAACATGGAGTTGGGGAGGAAATAGAGGAGAGGAAAAACTGGGAGAAAATGAGAGAAGAGGTACCACTGATCAAAAACAAATGTACTCATTACCTGGCTTATGTAACTTTACACTCTCTGCATATCACCAATGTAATAAAATGTAAATTAAAAAATAAATTGTGGAGCTTGGGAAAAACTAGTAATTTAAAAACTAAACTAAACAAAATTTCTATTTTTGTAATTCTTTTATGTTTTATACTTAGAATGAATATTTTCGACTTAACAAATTCATAATAAAATAACAGTTTGTAATCACAGTCCCTCCTATTTTCTTTCCAGATGCCACAAACATCTACTATTCATGATGTTAAACAAAAATTTCACAAAACATGTAAGTTTTATGCTCTAATGGTAATGTTGCTAGTATTGCTTCAAAGGCTCAACATAGTCTGTAAACATTAAAATAACTGGAAAAATGTATGGGAATCAATTTTCATGGAATTGATTTTAAGGAGGTCATTTTCAGTTTCTGACTGATGTTTTAGCCTTCAATGCTGTCATTTTAGTTTTTTCTCTTAAAATTATTATTTTTAGGGCCGGGAGTGTGGTCTAGCGGTAGAGTGGTTGCCTAGCATGCACGAAGACCTGGGTTCAATTCCTTGGAATCACATACTTATAGAAAACCCGGAAGTGATGCTGTGACTCAAGTGATAGAACTCTAGCATTGAGAAAGCCCAAGGACAGTGCTCAGGCCCTGAATTCAAGCCCCAGGCCTGGAAAAAAATATTATCTTAAGGCACTGAATAAAGGGTTGCCATTTAATAATATAGGTTATGAATACAATATTTCTAGACAAACATCAGTCATCCTTTCAATATTTTCATCCATCACTCTCACTCTAATGTATTTGTTTTCAAAACATTCATTCTCAAGGAAAATATTACGAATGTGAGATAACAAATAAAGTAATGAAATTTTTATCTAAGCAAAATGTTAAACATTTTATTCCATTTATATGTATGATTCAAAAATTTCTTTCACCTAATATTGAATCAGATGTTAATCTAACAATTCAACTAAAAAGTAATCCCCAAGTAGTGATGTCAATTCATTTTTATTTTTGCAACAATAGAAACTATTGTGGCCAGAAGTATGGCCTAATGGTAGAATGCTTGCCTAGCATGTAAAAAGCCCTGTGTTTGATTCTTTGCTACCACGTACACAGAAAAAGCAAGAAGTGGTGCTGTGATTCAAGAATAGATGTTAGCCTTGAGAAAGCTCAAAGACAATAATACCCAAGACCTGAATTTAAGCCCCATGACTGGCAAAAAAAAGTTGCATAGAATCTGTTGTGATGACACTTACTACATGGGAAATCAACTGTGAGTTTAGGTATATTCTCAAGAAAGTTTAAGCTTTCAGAATTTAAGTTGTTTGAATAAGACACATTTTAATATTTGAAAGTCATTTATTTTTATGTTAGTGAGAAAAGGTACATCATAATTTGTCACACATTGCAGTAATACAGAACAAATAATTAAGCATTTTAAGAGTCCATGTGCTCCTTCAAATTATTTGTTTGTTGAATGTACTTGCATCGTTCCACGTCATTATGAAACTTGTAGTTATATTTTTTCTTATTTTTTCTTAACTGTACATCATTGCACAAAGGTGGCTCCAGTTAATAAAACTCCAGAAACCATAAAAATGATACAAGTTAGAGAAACAACAAGGATCTTTGGCACAGGTAGGAATATCTAAGTAATGATCCAGAAAGTAGTACATCAAAAAGATCCTCCATAAATTGCACTGCATCAAATTTAAAAGTTTCTGAACAGCAAGAGATATACATAACAAGCTACAACTAGATCATACAGAACAGAACATGTTTTTACCACTCAGAAATAGACAAGAGGCTAATATTCAAAATATAAATAGTGCGGAAAATAAACCCTCTTAATTCTTTCTTTAGGAGGATAATTGTAAAGATGAATAAGGGACATTCTTCCTTCAGCAAGCATTACCTCTTTTTCTTTTACTTTGTGTTATGCATTACTGCTTAAACCCATAATTCTTCTTAAAAATGCAATTAAATTAGAAACAGCAGCTTGCATAAGCAAAAACTTTAAGCAAATAATATATGTTTGAGGCAAGACCTTTGACTTTGTTACTGAAGTTTCTATGCCCTGTCAATTGCTTTATTCTTACTATCCATAGCAGTTCTTTTGAGAATACAGATGACTAATTTTTCTCACTATATATATAGTATGTATGTATGTATGTATGTATGTATATATACATATGTGTGTTTGTGTATGAGTATGTATGAACATATATGTATGAGTACATCTGAATCTACTTGTCTATCTTTATGGAATATTAAGTGCCAAATATAAATTCAAAATAAACTTTTCTGTTGTATATAACCTATCCTATTTCCATTCCTGGTGCAAATAAAGGGTGATGTAAAGAATTTTTGCAAATGATGATCTAAAGGTTCAAATATTATTGATCTACTTACTAGAATTTTGAAGATTATAAAATATCATTTAATCCTAACAGGCTTGGGAAGCATTAGCAATGTTATGAAAGATAAATGAGAACTTTTATGAATTTTAGGAGGTATTATACAATGCTATGACACTTGATACTGTACAGCAACAGCATGTATGTTTCAGCATGATGTGAAAATAAAACACTCAAAAACAAGATCTCACTGAGTGCAGTACAAGAATTATTATTGGTTATGAATTTTATTGCAAGGACCATGACAGGCGAAATGATCAACTTATCCTAGCAGTATTTCTCCTAATAGTTTTGCAAACAATCATTCATCACATAGGTAAGTAGGATATTCAGCTCTAACAGGAGCTTTCAGTGGCATTAAATATGTACCATTCCATAAATATAACTAATAGTATGAAACTGTACAGTGAGGTATGTTTCCAGGCCAAATATAGTGGGGACATAAAAATGCATCAGCAGTTAACCTTGTAGAACAAAAATGTAAGTGGGAAATTTTAAGAGAGGACATTTCTGTCTTGGGTGGTTTTGAAACATAGCTCTCAGATCTCAGCCTCCTGAGTAGCTAGGATTATAGACTAACAGATTTTCTGAAAATTTTATAAACATTTCTTGGAATTCTATTAAGAACGAAGATAATTAATGGACATGTCTTTGGGCTTTCTCAAGGCCAGAGCTCTACAACTTGAGCCACAGCACCATTCCCAGCTTTTTTTCTATGAAAGTGATACTGAGGGATGAAACCCGGATCCTTGTGAATGCTAGGCAAGCACTCTAGCACTAGGCCAAATTCCAGGCCCCATCTTAGAGACATTTTTAAGATCAAAATTCCTTTTCCTTTTCATTCTCTTAGCAATTGTGTTGTGTTGACAATTGTGATTGCGTTGCACATTTGCTATATAGGTGTATTCAAAATCTCTCAGGCATTACATAATAGGTAAGAGTGTGTTTGAAAGTACAGTTGACATAGCCAATACTGTTTTTAACCTGTCCTAGAAGTATTTTGTGTGATTGCACACTAACAAGTGTGATATGTCCCTTCTAGGTCTATTTTAAACTCAAAGTTAACTCTGATTTCCCATTATTGATATGAAGTGTTATACATTAAATTACTTTGCATAAGGACAGAATTTTAATATCAGTAATATCAGTTTCTAGATCCTTATGTGAAAACTTAAACCAATATTCTTTCTACCTTCACACTATCTTATATATCAACAATCTATCTTCATCATGATCACAAAAGGCTACTGGGTATCATTATTACAGTACCGAATTATATTTGTTTTCATTTTGTTTAATAGCATTGCTAAGGGTTCATTTTTGAATTTTAAAAATTATATTTAGTTGTATGAGGAAGTTTGTATTTAACAATAAACTTTATAAACACAATGCATCTTGATCAATTTTATTCCTTTCAAAATTCTCATCCACCCCTCCCAAGGCATCCTGTCCTTCACATCTTAACTTTGTCAGATATACATTGAATTCTTGACTGTTTTCTTCTCCCCTTCCTTTGTCTACCACCTTCTTGGAGTTTATTCCACCCCTTTCAAGTACCTATTTCTGGGTGCTGAGAAACATTCTTAACATGACAGGACAGAAATCATATTCCAAATATTTAAATCCAGAAAATATCCATATTCTCTGATAACAATGTAACTGAATAAAACGTTCAGTCTCCAGAGAAGTGAGTGGTTTAATAAAAAGAATGAATTTCATAGTTAATTAAAAACACAATACAGTCAGGTATGGGTGGCTCACACCTGTAATCCTAGCTACTCAGGAGCCTGAGATCTGAGGATCAAGGTTCATAGCCAGCCCTGGCACAAAAGGACCCGAGACTCTTATCTCCAATTATCCTCTAGAAAACAGGAAGTGGGGCTTGGCTCAAGGGTAGGGCAGTAGCCTTGACCTGTAGAGCTCAGGGACAACGCTCAGGCAGAGTTCAAGCCCCATGTCCCCCACAAAAAATAATAATAACAATGTGTGGTTTCTACTAATTTTCCCCCAAAAGCTCATGTTCTTATTTAATCTCATAAAATTACTTATCTATTTTACTTACTATTTATTATTTTATTCAGTAATCTTCTAAGCACTGCATATATTATGTGACCAAAATGATAATAGATGCCTGTTCTCATAAAATTGTACAATTTTGAAGGAAAATTAGTGCTAAATATCTTAAATAGATATACAAAATAATTTTAGAAGTGAATCTAAAACAGTTTAAGAGGGAAAAATAGCCATAATGCCAGCTTAGTGTTTTGTATCAAATCATTTTTTCCCACAGTGAATATGTTGTTCATTAATTCAACAGGTAGACTAAGTATAAGAAGGGTTATAAGCATTAGGGTTATAAGTATTAGGTCATCAGTTAGTGCAGTGATGGTGAAGTAAAAAAGTAGATAGGGGATGTTTGCTAGGGAGTGTTCTACATAGCGACTAAAAATGGTGTGACCAATGAGTCCTCAAACTATGAAATAGAAAAAGTTGGGGAATTTATTGCTGTGAAAATACTAGAAGATTCTCTGGGTAAAAAATAGTTGAGAAGGATTGTTAACATGAGTAGGCAGGATGGAGAGAGTGATTATAGATAATTGTGTGTTTAGTGGGTTTATTAATGCAAGACTCTAGGAAAGTGACAATAGAAGGTCTGAGGATGTGAGTGGGCATGGTATCAAAAGGACAGGAAATTAAAATGATATGAAATCATAACAATGATATGTAAGTAATGGCAGAAAGGATGTTCTGAAGGCTATTTATCACAAGTGGAAATGGAAAGAAACCTTGTAAGATAGACAGTGAAAATAAAGTGAATTACATAGCAAATACCTATGACATATATTTTACAGGATAATTGTTTTTGTTTTTGTTTTTAAGTCATTCTGCTTGAACTCTTGGTCTGGGAGCTGTCCCTGAGCTGTTCAGCTCAAGGCTAGGACTCTACTACTTGAGCCACTGCACCACCTCAGGTTTTTGGAAATAATAGAGGTCTCTAGGTCTTTAGTGCCCAGACTGGCTTTGAACCACTGTCCTCAGATCTCACCCTCCTGACTAGCTAGGATTACAGGCATGAGTCACCAGTGACCAGATTAAAAACAGATTCCTTTGAGCAATATTCAGTAAGTAGCAGGGATTCTTTTAGGTACTTGATTAGATTTTTACAGATAATAATTTCATAAAACCTTTCAAGAAGATGCAGAGTATCTTGAATGGGCATGACTTTGTATACAAAGACATTTTGCATTCAAATAAAGAGAAGAAAATATTTAGTGGCGTTTGATGATTCAAACATATTTTCACAGATTTTGAAATTATGGGTATTTCAGAGTAGAAAAGATAGGCTTAATCAGCAATCAGATGTTATTTGTGTTTTTTTTCAAGGAAAAAATGGGGAAAGTATTGTTATGCTAATTGATATGGTGACAAATTCATATAACTGATGAAGAAACGTTGTCATGCCAATACTTTATTTATATTAGGCTTAATGATTCTTTAGAATATAAGAGTCATTGAATAAACTGTCATAAATTTCAGTCAACATGATGAAGAGAATTCCTTCTTTCTTTCTTTCTTTCTTTCTTTCTTTCTTTCTTTCTTTCTTTCTTTTTTTCCTTCTTTCTTTTGGTAGTGATCTGTACATTTCAATTTCCTATGTAAATCTTATATCATGTCTTTCACCATACTGAAATAAAGGCTTATTTTGTCTCAGCTTTGTGTCCTCTTTTTGTTTTAGAATCTTGAATATTTGAACACAGACAATTTTTTTCCACTTTTAGAACCACAGAATTCTGGTTTTGCTGTTGCTGATTATACAGGGTAATAGTACGTCCCATTCTTACTTGAACACTTTGCTAAATTCCTAGCAGAGGCACATTTGTCTTAAGGTTAGCAAAACTCTATGTGCTTTATTGATACAGATTTGTAATAAATGTTTTGCATTGACATTGAAGATGAGAGCAGACACAGATCCGCATTTTTTGGGATTTATAAACATTATCACGTATTTAATAATGTAGCAGTAAATGTCTTAACAGCATCCTGCATTTCATTTTGGGCTGATTGCTTCATTTTTGATGTGGCATTTAGATGACTGCAAAGAAACATACAGGGAATGGAATGGTTTGTTTTGTTTTAGTGAAATGTACTATACTAAATGAATCATTTCTAATAAATAAAACAATGAACTCAACACTAATACATCTAGTACCATCCAGTACATTAGATAAAAGAATAAATTTTTGTCAGTACATAATATCTCATGTAAAAGAAAATAATTCACTTTTATTTTTTATTTTAACTCACAAACCAACACACTAACAGCAATAATGCAACACACATGACACATTTAATGCGACTGCATCATTCACGTAGTATCCCAGTTTATGGGAAACACCTCCTGTAACTTCATTTCATTTTGTTAAACTAAACACTTCACTGTGACAGCATTTTTTATTGTCTGGAAAGGAAGTGTTGCATATAACTTTAACAAAATGAGATAGTCATTAATGCAACAGTTTCTTGAGAAAATTATTTGATGGGAAAGATATCATTACTAATAAAATTATTCAAATGGAATGCTTTTGTTATAAACTTGTATTTTAATACTTCTACATTCTTTCTAAACATTTCAAGGTTTTCAAATACATTGTATCAAAATATAGTACCCATTTACAAAAATGTATTAAAATAGCCTCATGAAGAATTTGTCATTTAGCAAAGCTACCACCATTTATGTATGGTTCATTTCTGAATATGATTTTTATAATTACTACTATTACATTTTACATATTGCCTATATACAGCTATTTTAGTATTATATAGATTTGTTCATATATATTTAAAATATTGTACAGTTAATCTAATTTCTTAATTCTGTAATGTTCTCAGTTTGGAAACCTTAGTACATTTAAGGATAGAAAATAATGCTTTCTGGACCAAAGTCATTGTCAGTAAAACTAATATTGTCTACTTTTGTATTTTCTATTTTTTCATATATTTTTATTGTAATTAATAGAAGGGTTACATTATGTTCACCAGATAGAAAATGCATTACTTCACATACATTGATAATATTTCTCTTCTCTTGGTCCCCATTTCCCTCCCCCCACCCCCACTCCTCATCCTGTTATCATCCCTTCCCAATCCAACTTCAAATAACCAAATATGCATATATACAATATATCAGAAAACAAGGTAAAATACTGTAACAATATGAGATAACCAAGGAAGAGCAAAAGAGATGAGAGGTAACATAGTACATTAAGGACAACAATCACTCATTATATGGCTTTTGTTTCTATATCCTGGAAGTCCTTTCATTTAGCATCATTCTATATGGCCTTATGCATCTAGGTTTTCTTCTATTGTAAATCTGTGTTAGGAGAGCTCAGGGTTTCTACAGATTAGGACAAATGAGGGAAGCCATTCAGCCTATATTCCTTTGAGTCTGGCTTACTTCACTTATGATTTTTTCTAAGTCTTTCTATTTCCTTACAAATGGGGCCATGTTATTCTTTCTGACAGCAGCATAGAATTCCATTGTGTACAAATACCACATCTTGTTGATCCACTCATCAACTAAGGGACATCTGGGTTGGATCCATATATTTGCTATGATAAATAGTGTTGCAATGAACATCGTTGTGCTAGTGGATATAGTATGTTCTTGTTTCTGGATGATTGGGTAAATGCCAAGTAGTGGAATTGCTGGGTCATAGGGGAGCTCTATGTTTAGTCTTTTGAGGAACTGCCATACTGCTTTCCATTGTGTTTGAACAAGTTTGCACTCGCAACAAAAGTGTAGTAATGATCCCTCCTGGCCACATCCCATCCAGCATCTGTTATTGGATTTCTTGATCCTGGCCATTCTAACTGGAGTGAGGTGGAATCTTAGAGTTGTTTTGATTTGCATTTCTTTTATGGCCAGAAATGTCAAGCATTTCTTCATGTGTCTATAGAGCATTCTTATTTCTTCTTCAGAGAAGACTCTCTTTAAGTCTTTGGCCCATTTTTTAATGGGATGGTTGTTTCTTTGGAGATTAGTTTTGGAGTGATTCAATTTTTTGAGTTGTTGATATATTTTAGATATGAGGCCTTTGTCCTTTATATGGTTAGTGAAGATCTTCACCCATTCTACAGGCTTTCTAGTTAATTTGCTAGCTATGTCCTTTGCCATACAGAAGCTCTGCAGTTTAATGCAGTCCCACTTATCCAGACTTTCTCTCATTTTTTGTGATTCTTGGTCCTTTTTAAGAAAGTTTCGACCTGTGACAAGGTTGCCTAGTGTATCTTGTCTTCCTTCTTGTAAAGTTTTCAGTGTGTCGACTTTTACCTCCAGGTCTTTGATCCATTTGGAGTTAATTCTAGTGTAGGGTGACAAAGAAGGATCCAACTTTAGTTTTCTGCAGGTGTTTAACCACTTCTGCCAGCACCACTTGTTGAAGAGGCTGTCTATCTTCTATTCTATTTTTTTTGGTTCCCTTATCAACGATTACTTGGCCATAGGTCTGTGGGTTAATATCTGGGTCCTCAGTTCTATTCTATTGGTCTTCAGGCCTGTTTTCTTACCAGAACCAAGCTCTTTTGGTCACAATAGCTCTGTAATAGAGTCTCAAGTTTGGTATTGAAATTCCTCCTGTGCTGTTCTTTCTGCTAAGAATTGTTTTTTGCTGTATGGGGTCTTTTATTATTTTGGATTGCCTCTTCTATTTCTTTAAAGAATGACATTGGGATATTGATGGGTATTGCATTGAAGTTTTAGATAGCCCTTGGCAAAATTGCCATCTTCACAACCTTAATTCTTCCAATCCAGGAGCATGGGATGTTTTTCAGTTCTGCTTTAATTTCCTTTTTCAGAGTTTTAAAGTTTTCATCAAAAAGATCCTTTACATTCTTAGTTAATTCTTATGTATTTTATTTTCTTTGAGGCTATTGCAAAAGCAGCTGCTTTCCTGATTGTTGCCTCGTTCCTCTCATTGTTGGCATATAGGAAGGCAGTTGATTTTTGAGGGTTAATTTTATACCCTGCTACCCTTCCAAAGTTTTGAATCAGCTCAAGGAGCTTGGGAGTGGAGTCCACAGGGTTCTTTAAATAAAGAATCATGTCATCTGCAATGAGGGAAATTTTCACTTACTCTTTCCCTATTTGGATCCCCTTTATGCTTGCTGCTTGCCTTATTGCTCTGGCTAGGAATTCTAATACTATGTTAAAGAGGAGTGGAGAGAGTGGGCATCCTTATCTCATTCCTGATTTTAGAGGGAACGACTTTAGCTTTTCACCATTAAGTATAATGTTAGCTGTGGGTTTGTCATACACAACCTTTATAATACTGAGGTATGTTCCCTGGATTCCTAGTTTCTCCAGACCTAGTAGCATAAAGCTGTGTTGGATCTTTTCAAATGCATTTTGTGCATCTATTGAGACAATCATGTGATTCTTTTCCTTGCTCCTGTTGATGTGTTGAATTATATTAATTGATTTGTGTATGTTAAACCAACTTTGCATCCCTGTGATGAACCCTGTTTGATCATAGTGTTTAATGTTTTTAATGAGTTGCTGGAGACGGTTGGCCAGTATTTGGTTGAGAAGTTTTGCATCAATATTCATCACAGAAATGGGTCTATAGTTCTCTTTCTTTCATGAATCTCTGTCTGGTTTTGGGATGATGGTTATAGTGACTTTTTAGAATGACTTTGGCAGAGAGCATTCATTTTCAATTTCTTTGAAGAGGTTGAGGAGAATTGGTGTGAGCTCTGCTTTGAAGATCTTATAGAATTCAGCTGTGAATCCATCTGGCCCTGGGCTTTTCTTGGATGGAATGTCTCTTATTGCCATTTCTATTTCAGCGCTTGAAATACAAATTATGGTTTGATTTTAATAATTTTATTCCTTCTACTGAGATTAAGGTTGGTTTGTTGCTCTTTTTCCAAGAGCTTAAGGTGTGACATTAAATTGTTGGTTTGCCATTTTTCCAATTTGTTAACGTAGGTACTCAGAGCTATAAATTTGCCTGAGTACTGCCTTTGCTGTGTCCCACAGGAGCTGGTATTTTGTGTACTATTTTTTGTTAAATTTCATAAGTTGTTTAATTTCTGTTCTGATCTCCTCAATAACCCATTGGTGATTCAACAATGTGTTTTGCAATCTCCATGAGTTACAGAGTTTTCGTTGGTGGAGACTGGTGTTCAGTTCCAATTAGATGCCTTTGTGGTCTGAGAGAATGCAGGGAATAATTTCAATGTTTCTGAATCTGCACAGGTTTGCTTTGTGCCCTAAAATGTGGTCTGTTTTGGGAAATGTTGCTTTTTATCTTTTCTTTTTTTATATTTTTTATTGTAATTAATAAAAGGGTTATATGATATTTGCCAGATAGAAGGTGCATTAATTCACATACATTGATACCCTTTCACATGTCTTGGTACCCATTACCCTCCCCACCCCACCCCTAATCTTGTTTTCCCCCCTTCCCTATCCAATTTCAAATAACCAAATACAAATATATCCGATATATCAGGTAACAAAGTGAAATACTGTAACAATATGATATAACCAAAGGACAGCAAAAGAGATGAGAGATAACCTAGAATATTAAGGACAACAATCATTCATTATATGGCTTTTGTTTCAATATCCTGGAGGTCCTTTCAATTAACTTCATACTACATGGCCTTATGTATCAAGGTTTTGCTCTATTGCAAATCTCTGCTAGTAGAGCCCAAGGTTTCTACAGATTATGACAAATGAGGGAAGCTATTGAACTTAAGTTCCTTTGAGTCTGTCTTACTTCACTTAATATGATTTTTTTCTAAGTCTTTCCATTTCCTAACAAGTGGGGCGATGTCGTTTTTTCTGACAGCAGCATAGAATTCCATTGTGTACAAATACCACATCTTGTTGATCCACTCATCAACTGAGGGACATCTAGGTTGTTTCCATATCTTTTCTGTGGTAAAGAGTGCTGCAATGAATATTGTTGTGCTAGTGGATTTAGTATGCCCTAGTTTCTGGATGGTTGGGTAAATGCCATGTAGTGGAATTGCTGGGTCATAAGGGAGCTCTATGTTTAGCCTTTGGAGGCACTGCCATACTGCTTTCCATAGTGGTTGAATGAGTTTGCACTCCCATCAACAGTGTAGTAGTGATCCCTCCTGGCCACATCCCCTCCAGCACCTGTTGTTATTAGTTATCCTGATCCTGGCCATTCTAACTTGAGTGAGGTGGAATCTTAGTGTTGTTTTGATTTGCATTTCTTTTATGACCAGAGATGTTGAACATTTCTTCATGTATCTATAGGCCATTTTTGTTTCTTCTTCAGAGAAGACTCTCTTTAAGTCTTTGGCCCATTTTTTAATGGGATGGTTGTTACTTTGGAGATTAGTTTTGGAGTGATTCAATTTTTTGAGCTGTTGATATATTTTAGATATGAGGCCTTTGTCTGTTGTATGGTTGGTGAAGATCTTCTCCCACTCTGTAGGCTTCCTAATTAATTTACTATCTATGTCCTTTGCCATACAGAAGCTCTGCAGTTTAATGCAGCCCCATATATCCAGCCTTTCTCTGATTTGTTGTGATTTTTGGTCCTTATTAAGAAAGTTTATATTTTCTTTATAGGATGCTGTATTTAAAAATATTTGGGCAATACCTTCCTTTAGTGTGATTTAGAAGTAGTTATAGTTTGACAATTTGTCCATATAATTTTCATAATTTATTTTACTTATATATATGTGTATATTTTTATAGTGATTTGTAGAATGTATATTGTCACATTTTACCAGTGCCATTTATCTCTCAGCCAACATGTATTTTGGTTTTCTTTCACATTTTAGTTCTCACATTTATTTTTATGCATTGTATATCTTCATTATATTTTACATGTGTCTCCCACTGTTTCTATGGCTTTACATTTATTTATTGCTTATTTGGGATAAAGAGAGGCATTCATTTTTTTAGCATTAATAAAAGCAGTTTTCTCTCTTAGGAATTTTAGCCATTATCTCCTCTTAAGACAACTGAACAGTTATCAACTTTCATATTTTGAATCAAAACACTAAATTGGATTTGCATGTGGTCCTCTGCCACATGTGTAGAGGATTATAATTTTCCTATGAGTC
This sequence comes from Megascapheus bottae, assembly GCF_031878675.1. Lineage (NCBI taxonomy): Eukaryota > Metazoa > Chordata > Mammalia > Rodentia > Geomyidae > Megascapheus > Megascapheus bottae. Next base: position 24,343,205 of record NC_143521.1, read on the forward strand.
TCTGATGTTAGGTTGCAAACAATAGATCTCAACCAACCTACAGAAACACAGGATGCAAAATGTCATTGTTTTTAGTATTAAGAAAGAAAGTGAAGTTTCATTCCTGAATATTGGTAAAACTTTCAGACAGTAAAAAGCTCTTGAAAAATACTTTCTTCAAGACTACTTCTAGTGTTGCTTGGAAACCAATTGTAATAATTCACCTAGGCACATGAACTTAACATGACAGATTTCTATCTCATTTCTATTTTCACATCCTTGTTTATGTCTTCATGGTTTGTCAACTATTCTGTAGTATAGTGCAGTAGAAACCTCCATTTTGCTTCAGAAATTGAGTGGACCCTGTGCAGCATAACTTGTCTATAGAATGCTAATATACATACAATTCCAATATTTGTTTTTAAAAGTATACCCATATTGGGGCCGGGAGTTTGGCCTAGTGGTTAAAGTGCTTGCCTAGCATGCATGAAGACTCGGGTTCGATTCCGCGGTACCACATACACAGAAAAAAGCCGGAAGTGGTGCTGCGGCTCAAGTGGTAAAGCTCTAGCCTTGAGAAAGTCCAAGGACAGTGCTCAGGCCCTGAGCTCAAGCCCAGGACTGGCAAAAAAAAAAAAAAAAAGTATACCCATATTTAAATATGTTCATTTGACTTTTCAAATCATAATTATATTTTGGTATTTTATCATTACTGGTATGAATATATTTGAAAGTTCTGATCCCATGAATATAATTTACAAATAAAAATCACTATGTGTATTTAAGGCATCAATTATCTGACAATAATACAAAAGGAGAATTTTCCTTTGTAATTCTTTTTTGTTGTTTTTGTTTTTGTTTTTGCCAGTTCTGGGGCTTGGACTCAGGTCCTGAGCACTGTCCTTGGGATTTCCTCAAGGCTCTACCACTTGAGCCACAGTACCAGTTCCAGGTTTTTCTGGGTATGTGGTACTGCGGTATCAAAACTAAGATTTCCTGCATGTTAGGCAATCAGTCTACCACTAGGCCAGGCTCCTGACCTGTTCCTTTGTATTTCTTTCTGTTATATTTTATGTTTTTGAATTAATAATTACGTTTTATTTTCGGGGTGATGTATAGAGGGGTTCAGGTAGATTCATCAGGTAGTACGTACATTACTTGTCGAACACTGATAAACCTTCCCATGTTTTTCTCCCAGTTTCTCTCCCATTATGCTCTCCCAGTCTTCTTGTATTTCCTCTTCCCTTCCCTATTAGAAATAATCAAATAAATGTATATACAATACACGAGGTAACAAAGTCAGACACAGAAACAACATGAGATAAACCATAAAGAGAATAGAAAAAAAGAGAGAAAAGAAATAACTTCACATATTACATTAGGAACAACATTCACAAAGATAAATCTCTCCTTTTTTTTTTTCTTTTGGCCAGTCCTGGGCTTGAGCTCAGCGCCTGAGCACTGTCCTTGGACTTTCTCAAGGCTTGAGCTCTACCACTTGAGCCTCAGCACCACTTCTGGCTTTTTTTTTTCTATGTATGTCGTACCAAGGAATTGAACCCGGGTCGTTGTGCATGCTAGGCAAGCACTCTACCACTAGGCCAAACTCCCGGCCTGATAAATCTCTTTTTTTCCATATCCTAGAGTTCGTTTCACTTAGCCTTATCCAATATGGCTACATGTACATAACTTAACTATTGTGGTTCTCTGCTAGAAGAATCCTAGATAGGTACTAATTATTACAGATGAGGGAAAGCATGGAGTCTATATTCCTTTGGATCTGGTTTACTTCACTTAATATGATTATTATGCATTTTCTAAAGATAGTGAAATGCAAAAAAGACAATAAAATGCAAAAAAATAAATATTTGTGGTATCTTGCATGTCATGCTCCTCCTCAATTTTGCTTAGAAATAAATCCTGGACAAAATTTAACTACTGACCACAAACTTTACCTACTACATTACTTTCACCACTTATAATTTCTTATAATGTTATCTTTTCACAGTGAACTTAAAAAAAATGTTCCTACAGTCCTATTACAACTTAAATTTTGATCTTCTTTTTGGGGAAAGGCAATTGTGATTTATTAATCTTGCTCTTATTTTCCAGAAGCAGTTTTCTTTCATTGGTTGCTCATAATGTCCTCATAATGTCCAATTTATTATTTTCACACCAGATTTTGTTGTATTGCCTTATTATCATCTTTAAATAGTCATCCAATATGTAAGTGCATGATCACAGTGTATCTTGATCAATGCCACCTCTTTCATCAGATCTTTCTAGTTTTGAATTTCTTTAATTTTTATTTTCCTGACATCGAGATGCATTATTTATCAATTTGATATTTCACTGGTTTTGCTTCTTATTTATGTGTTTTGGTGGTGCTGGGGTTGTTACCTAATGCTTTAAGCTTTCAAGGCAAGTGTTCCACCAATAGACCAACATTAATACACCTTTATTTAACTTAGGTAAGGTCTTGCTAACTTTTTGCAGACTCATGAATGTGCTACATTTAATTAGTAAGTGAGATTATAGGTGATTACAATTTTTCTCTGTTCAGAGTTGGTTCTCACAGATATAAACTACCTTCTGAAGACAATCATCATCATCATCATCATAAAGTCCTTCAAGGTATATTGCCATTTTCGTGTAATTCTCAGGATTTTCAGATGTTCAAGTTTCTTCTTTGGCTTATATCCTTCAGTCTCTGACTATATACTTTCTTTAGTTTCTCTTGCAAATGATTTCAAATTATATTTAATTCTGAGTTTATCATTTGCAGGACATTATTTCCATGCTTTTGTTTTGCTTCGTTTTGTTTTGGTTGTGGGGCTTGAACTCTGGGCCTGGGCGCTGTCCCTGAGTTTTTCAGCTCAAGCCTACTTCCCTACCTCTGGGCCCACAGCACCACTTTGATTTTCTGGTGATTAATTGGAGATAAGAGTCTCTCAGACTTTAGTGCCTGGGCTGACTTTGAACCGTGATCCTCATATCTCAGCCTCCTGAGTAGCTAGGATTACAGGAGTTAGCCACCGCTCCTGTCTTATTTCCATGATTTTGAACTTGTGATTTCTTGCTTCTTTTTCTAAAATGTCATCATTGTTGCAAAAGGTTGTATGGCTTCTTCTGGATTGAATTTTCTATTGATAAAATCTATTTTTCTTGAGCTTTAGTGTCTATATGAAGTTAAATTGTTTTGGGGTGTGTGTGTTTGTGTGTGCGTGTGTGTGTGGTTGTTGGGGTATCTAGAAAATAATGTTGTACAAAGGGGAAAAGCATCTTTATCATTTTATCTTTTAGCTCAGTCGCTTTCCTTTCATTTTACTTTGTGTGAGAAATAGACATTTTTCTCCAGTGAAATAGATTAAGAAAAATATGCTGACAGAAAACAGCCCTGCCTTTCTTGCCAGACTAAGTTCCACTCACTGTCACTGTATGTAGGCCTGACAAAGCAAGAAACAGGAACTGTCCTTGATGTGTTCCCAAATCCTCAGCCTGAGAGCCCCAGGTGAATGACCCCTGTGTTAATCTGTCTATGCATGCATATTTGGTAGAGAAAATTTCAGAGTAATAGCTACTTTCAACACAATCTCTGAAGCCCTTTTGAGAGCATTTAAATAATTAGACCAAAGTAATCATTGCTAGAAGGGCAAAGAACATGGCTTGGGGTGATCCCATGTACCCAGTCCACAATGCTCAGATTTAGCTTGAATTCTGGCAGCTGGTTCTTCTTATCTTACTCAAGTTAGGGCTGCAGCTCCAACTATGCATCCATCCTCAGCTTACTTCTGTACTGGAATTCAGACTTCATCTTCCTGGCGAGTAGATCTGTGCTTGTGAATCCATGCTTGGTTTCTCATTGATTCTCAAGGTGATTGCTTCCTTTGTTAGCACAGAGTTGGCATCACTGGAAGTTTTGACAAAATAATAATAATATTAATAATAACAATAACAATAAATAATGCATTTCCAAGGAAGAAACCACAGCAAGTTTTTTCTCCATGACTTGCTGGCTGTGCCTCTTCTTTCTTTCTTTCTTTCTTTCTTTCTTTCTTTCTTTCTTTCTTTCTTTCTTTCTTTCTTCCTTCCTTCCTTCTTTCCTTCCTTCCTTCCTTCTCTCTTTCTCTCTCTCCTTCTCTCTTTCTTTCTTTCTTTCTTTCTTTCTTTCTTTCTTTCTTTCTTTCTTTCTTTCTTTCTTTCTTTCTTGCCATTACTTCCCAGGCTGGCTTTGAACCTGGATCCTCAGATCTCAGCCTTCTGAGTAACTAGGATTACAGGTGAGAGCCACCTTGTTTGCCTGCTGTGCCTTCTTGAGTTAAGCTTTCCATGTCTTGTTCTTGTATTCAGGGCTTCAGACTCTACCCTCTGTTATCTAGTGCCATACCCACTTGGTCACTTATCCAGTTCTAGCCTTCGCTGGTTAATTGGAGGTAATTCTCTTTTGAATTTCTCTGCCTGGCCTATCATCAGTCTTCAGTCCTCAATATTATATCTCAGAGATCTGAGTAGCTAAGATTGTAAGAATGAGCCACTGACACTTCATTATAATTTTTAAGAAAAATTTTAAGTATTTATATTTGATAATACTTGGTAAATAAGCAATTGATACCTGATAATCAAAGTTTTACAATGCAATATCATGATAAATATATTTGAATTTTTTCAGTGTAGAAAGTATTTTTCTACTAATTCTAATGATATATCAAATAGGAAACACTAAAGTGACATTTTTGTTACTGTGAATACATGAATGAAGAAGTCCACATTTCAGGTCATTATAACAGACTACCTTATTAAGAGACAGGAGGAGGGAAATGTGGACAAGAACATAAGAAGGGGCATCAATATGTGAGAATTAATGTACCTACTACCTGGCAAATGTAACTGTAACCCCTCCATACATTACCCCAGCAATAAAAAGTAAATAAAAAATAAAAGAGAAGTGCCCATTTCCAAGCATTAACAGATAGTTTTGAAATGAGATCAAATGTTCAAGTTATAAGTAAATGTTTTAACATTTAAAGAATTTAAACTTACAGGAAGGAGACTGGATGTTTAAAAGGCCAATCAATTTGACATACAGTTGCAAATGAAAAATTCCCACTATTAAAGTTCCTCTCATGATGTCTCACAGAGTGGAAGAGTCTGCCAGAAGTTATCACCATGTTAATACTGAATAGTCATAGTATTTATTTCCCAATATTTAAGAAATCTTATGATGACAACTAATCTATTTTCATGTATGTTTTCATTTTACTGATAATATTTTTGTTTTTATTTAATAGGTCCAAAGTGGTGCCCATCTCGGATTGGCTTACAGCTAGAATGTGGTGAGAACCAACTTTTGCTGAGACTGTTTTTTTTTTAACTTAGGACCACTTATAATAGCCAATTATTATTATATAAATTATAGATACACAAAAGCAGAAGACTTTTTCTGTGTTACATTTTCTGTCATTCTTTGGTAGGACAGACAGGTTTTGTTTGTCTGGAAAGTTTGGATGTAAACAGTGAGCAAAATCATTCAATAATTCTTGATACCCAGGATTGGAACTGAAAAATTATTTGATCCGTATTTATTATTTGACCCATATTCCATTAGTCAAAACAATCAATGCATTATTGAATATATAGATGTTGGGCCAGTAAATGGCAATATCAGTGGAAATGTCAACTACAAATTGTGTTGTAATGATAGGAATATATAAATGATGAAGAATTGCAGCCTTTACAATGATCTGTCATAAAACTTGTAAATAAAACTAAAAAATACCTTTTACTCCTACTTTACCTCAAAAAATGTTTCATAAATCTGGAATTTTGGCCTAGTGGTAAGAGTGACATGGGATTTAATTCTTTGGTACTACATACATAGAAAAAGCCTGAAATGGTGCTGTGGTTCAAATGGTAGAGCTCTAGCCTTGAAAAATCCTAAGGACCCTAACTTCAAGCCCCAGGACTGGAAAAATAAAAGTGTTTCATAATGACCTGAAATTGAGGTTGATGGACTTCTAATTGTGACTAATAAGTGCAAAGCTTAGATTTAGTTGGCCTTTATCTCTACCGCACTGGCTGTAGCCAGGACATAAAATCTGTATCTTCAACCCTCATACTATAGTCTTGACAATATTCTGGGTTTTGGATAAATACTCAATACCTAGCACATCCTAGGGGAAAAATGTACAACTTATATTTAGCATAATTTGGACAGGCAATTAGGGATCTTTAAATGGCTGCAACATAATCTACAAAAAAGAAACATATTTTCCTTTAGGAAAGGACATAGTCTGTGTGTGTGGCCTAGTGGTAGAGTGCTTGCCTATCATGCATAAAGCCCTAGTTTTGATTCCTTGGTAGCACATACATAAATAAAGCTGGAAGTGGTGCTGTGGCTTAAGTGCCAGAGTGCTAGCTTTGAGTTAAAGTGCTCATGGACAATGTCAGGCCCTGAGTTCAAACCTCAGAACTGGCAAAAAAGAAAAAGGCAATAGTCTTGTGCAAAAGATGATGAAATTTTTGATGTTTGGAGTAAGTTTCAATACTGTTGGATTTTCTGCTCAGGAGATTAAAAATTTAGAATCAAAGTTTCTATTGAACTGAATTCTCACCTGAAAATCCTTGGGTAACCCTTCTTTCCATCCACATTCTAGCTGTTGGAGGTCAGGTGTATTGTTTTCTTTCATTTTCAGCTTTAGTTATTTGATTATCTGCTATCTATACTGTGTGACCAAAGTCCAATTTCCTTCCTGGAGTTTGCTCTCGGAGGCTCTTCTTTATCCCAGAAACCACAATCATTCTGGACATATGGTTATCTTTATAAGTCACCAATAGCATCTTTGGATTCTTTTTCTTCTGTTCTCTGCAAATAGGTATTTAAAAACTAATATAATTGAATTATATCCAGCTGGGTAATACAATTTTTTTTTGTCAGTCCTGGGGCTTGAACGCCGGGCCTTAACACTGTCCTTGGGCTTTCTCAAGGCTAATGCTTTACCAGTAGAGCCACAGCACCACTTCCAGGTTTTTTTTTTTTTTTTTCTATGTATGTGATACTGAGGAGTAGAACCCAGGTCTTTGTTCATGCGAGGCAAGCACTCTACCACTAGGCCAAACTCCAGGTCAGGTAATATCCTTTTTAAAGCCATCAAACATACTTACATTTGCAAAATGATAGCCTTTCATATCCAGAAGCTAATAAATTATACCAAGGGCATGTGTCTTTAAGAAGTATAAGCTTGAATAATAAATAAATGCTAGCTAAACTTGTACATGAGACAATTTTATCTAATGACAAAATGTGCTTATGTTAAATAGAACTGGAAAAGTTTTGTGCTATTCAAACATTACCATATATTTTACAGAACAGAATTATTCATAGTTGATTTTAGTTTGAAGACGTAATTTCTACATAAAATTCTTATTTTAAATGAAGAAATTATTATTATAGTTGGTTGTGTGGCTTGAACTCTGGGCCTATGTACCGTCCCTGAGCTATTCGGCTCAAGGATACTATTCTACCACTTTGACCCACAGTGCCCCTTACAGGTTTCTGGTGGAGAAAAATCTCATGGATTTTAATGCCCAGGCTGGGTTTGAACCTTGATCCTCAGATCTCAGCCTTCTGAGTAGCTCGGATTACAGTCATGAGCCACTGGTGCCAGCTGAAATGAAGCAATTCTTTATCGCTATCAAACTATAATAAAATGTGATTTTCCTGTTGTTTATGGATTAGGAGGACCTTTTCTGAAAGACTACACTTCTATTCAGAAGGTTGCAGCCTCCTCAATTGTCACACTCTATTTTACAGACTTGGGTCGACAAGTCAGTTGGACCACAGTAAGTGTAATTTAGAATGTAATGTGCATGTTCCATGTTTTAAGTAATTTCTAGTAAATGAATTCATTGAAAAATAGGATATAATAATGAATGATATTATGAATTCTATATTCCTAATCAATGAACATTTTTTTTAAATTTTGGAATATTAGATATCATGGTTGTATAAAATAAATAATTCTCCTTTTAACTGTGAACCCATCTTATAACTGAGAGCTCCATACCTTCTCTTCCTACCCCTTAACAACTGAATAGTATGTCTGAACCTTTTGCCTCTAGAAGTATAGGATATCAGCACTCCTCTTGACATTGGAAAGAGGAAAGACAGAATATTTCATTTAAAAAGAAATTTCAAAGGTAACATTCGTATCATTTTTCTAGAGGATTGGTTTGAATCCAGCCCAGGAAAAAAAATATCCATGTGAAACTCCAGTTAATCAGTGAAAAGCTAGCAGTGGAAGTGTGGCTTGGGTGACTAAGTACTAGTCATGAGTGAAATAGAGCAAGAACATGAGGCAGGATTGACACACAAGTCAATTAAGCCCAAATAAAAATCCAAGCACATACATAAGAAGTGAAACACTTCAGAGAGTCTGAGAATAAAGATGCAAAACTTCTTTCCACTTCTGGAAATATTCATTTCATATTTTTCAGATGACAAAAGTTTTCAGAATAGTCTTAAGTCAAATCAATGCCACTGGAAGCAGAACTATACTAAAGGAGATCACAGGCTTAGAAACAGTGAAAATAATTGACACTAGTTACAAAAATTTAAAGACTCTCAAGTGATGGAATAAAACAATACTAATGCTTCAGGAGCAAACATAAAGAAAATAGGATGCAATGTCAGTGAATGAGTCAATCTGATAAATAATTTTGACAATGTTATACAAAAAATAGGGTGCTGGATAGTAAAGTCAATTTTCCTCACAAATAAGATATTTTGTGATGTATTATTTAAATTTTGAGTGGTTTTGCTACCAATTATATTCTGTTATATTTATAATATCACTATTTTTTAATTTTTTATTGTAATTAATAAGAGGGTTACATGATATTTGCCAGATAGAAGGTGTATTAATTCACACACATTGATACCCTTTCACATGTCTTGGTACCCATTACCCTCCCCTCACCCCCCCACCTGTCTTGGTTTTCCCCCCTTCCCTATCAAATTTCAAATAACCAAATACAAATAAATTCAATATATCAGATAACTAAGTGAGATACTGTAACAATATGAGATACCCAAGGGACAGCAAAGGAGATGAGAGACAACATAGTACATTAAGGACAACAATCATTCATTATATGGCTTTTGTTTCAATATTCTGGAGGTCTTTCAATTAGCTTCATACTATATGGCCTTATGTATCAAGATTTTGCTCTATTGCAGATCTCTGCTAGTAGAGCCCAAGGTTTCTACTGATTATGACGAATGAGGGAAACCATTGAGCCTAAGTTCCTTTGAGTCTGGCTTACTTCACTTAATATGATTTTTTCTAAGTCTTTCCATTTCCTATCAAATGGGGCAATGTCATTTTTTCTGACAGCAGCATAGAATTCCATTGTGTACAAATACCACATCTTGTTGATCCACTCATCAACTGAGGGACATCTGGGTTGGTTCCATATCTTTGCTATGGTGAATAGTTCTGCAATGAACATTGTTGTGCTAGTGGATTTAGTATGCCCTTGTTTCTAGATGGTTGGGTAAATGCCAAGTAGTGGAATTGCTGGGTCATAAGGTAGCTCTATGTTTAGCCTTTGGAGGCACTGCCATACTGCTTCCCATAGTGGTTGAATGAGTTTGCACTCCCACCAACAGTGTAGTAGTGATCCCTCCTGGCCACATCCCCTCCAGCATCTGTTGTTATTCGTTTTCCTGATCCTGGCCATTCTAGCTGGAGTGAGGTGGAATCTTAGAGTTGTTTTGATTTGCATTTCTTTTTTTTTATCTTTTCCCATTTGTTTTTTTTTATTTTTGTAATTAGTAAAAGGGTTACATGATATTTGCCAGATAGAAGGTGCATTAATTCACATACATTGATACCCTTTCACATGTCTTGGTACCCGTTTCCCTCCCACCCCACATCCCCCACCCGTCTTGGTTTTCCCCCCTTCCCTATCAAATTTCAAATATCCAAATACAAATAAATTCAATATATCAGATAACAAAGTGAGATACTATACCAATATGAGATAACCAAGGGACAACAAAGGAGATGAGAGACAACATAGTACATTAAGGACAACAATCATTCATTATATGGCTTTTGTTTCACTATCCTGGAGGTCCTTTCAATTAGCTTCACATTATATGTCCTTATGTATCAAGATTTTGCTCTCTTGCAAATCTCTGCTATTAGAGCCCAAGGTTTCTACTGATTATGACGAATGAGGTAAACCATTGAGCCTAAGTTCTTTGAGTCTGGCTTACTTCACTTAATATGATTTTTTCTAAGTCTTTCCATTTCCTAACAAATGGGGCGATGTCATTCTTTCTGACAGCAGCATAGAATTCCATTGTGTACAAATACCACAACTTGTTGATCCACTCATCAACTGAGGTACATCTAGGTTGGTTCCATATCTTTGCTATGGTGAATAGTGCTGCAATGAACATTGTTGTGCTAGTGGGTTTAGTATGTCCTTTTTTCTGGGTGGTTGGGTAAATGCCAAGTAGTGGAATTGCTGGGTCATAGGGGAGTTCTATGGTTAGCCTTTTGAGGCACTGCCACACTGCTTTCCATAGTGGTTGAACGAGTTTGCACTCCCACCAACAGTGTAGTAGTGATCCCTCCTGGACACATCCCCTCCAGCATCTGTTGTTATTCGTTTTCCTGATCCTGGCCATTCTAGCTGGAGTGAGGTGGAATCTTAGAGTTGTTTTGATTTGCATTTCTTTTATGACCAGAGATGTTGAGCATTTCTTCATGTGTCTATAGGCAATTTTTCTTTCTTCTTCAGAGAAGACTCTCTTTAATTCTTTGGCCCATTTTTTAATGGGATGGTTGTTACTTTGGAGATTAGTTTTGGAGTGATTCAATTTTTTGAGTTGTTGATATATTTTAGATATGAGGCCTTTGTCCTTTATATGGTTGGTGAAGATCTTCTCCCACTCTGTAGGCTAATTAATTTACTAGCTATTTCCTTTGCCATACAGAAGCTCTGCAATTTAATGCAGTCCCACTTATCCAGCCTTTCTCTAATTTGTTGTGATTCTTGGTCCTTATTAAGAAAGTTTTGACCTGTGCCAAGGAGGCCTAGTGTATCACCTATTCCTTCCTGTAAAGTTTTCAGTGTGTCAGCTTTTACCTCCAGGTCTTTGATTCATTTGGAGTTAATTCTAGTGCAGGGTGACAAAGAAGGATCCAACTTTAGTTTTCTGCAGGCGCTTAACCAGTTCTGCCAGCACAACTTGTTGAAGAGGCTGTCTTTCTTCCATTCTATTTTTTTGGCTCCCTTGTCAAAGATTAGGTGGCCATAGGTCTGTGGTTTAATATCTGGGTCCTCAGTTCTATTCCATTGGTCTTCAGGCCTGTTCTTGTTCCAGTACCAAGCTGTTTTGAGAATTATAGCTCTGTAATAGGGTCTAAAGTTTGGAACTGAAATTCCTCCAGCGCTGTTCTTTCTGCTAAGAAGTGTTTTTGCTATACGGGGTCTTTTATTATTCCATATGAAATTTTGAATTGCCTCTTCTATTTCTTTAAAGAATGCTATTGGGATATTGATGGGTATTGCGTTGAATTTGTAGATAGCCCTTGGCAAGATTGTCATTTTCACAATGTTGATTCTTCCAATCCAGGAGCATGGGAGGTTTTTCCATTTCCTTAGTTCTGCTTTAATTTCCTTTTTTAGGGTATTAAAGTTTTCATCAAAAATATCCTTTACATTCTTAGTTAAGCTAATTCCTAGGTACTTTATTTTCTTTGAGGCTATTGTGAAAGGAGATACTTTCCTGATTATTGACTCGTTCCTATTTTTAATACAATTAAAGGCTAACTTCATTTGTGTCAACACGAGCAACTAACACTATCATTTACAAAGCTGTAGATATTCCTTTAAACAAGTAAGTTTTCTTCAAATATTATACATTTAATTTAGTTCATGCTTTGCTCCTTTATTCTCGAAAATAGAAAATTAAATTTACATTTCATAATAAAATATTGTCTTTCAAGATATATTTTTGAAGGGATATCTGTTAGTGTTAAATCATGTTAAGATTGAAAATGTAATTTGTTATATCACAAACACAATATGCAATCTCCTGATCCTTCAAAAATACAGCTGGTGCATGAATTTCATCAACAATAATTCAGCACCTCTATGATGATTTAATAGCTTACTCAAATATACTGAAAGATGTTAGATATCATGATTTTTACCTAGAATATTAAGATATTCTAAAAGTCTCTGAGTACCTATATGATGAAAAGATATTTTTAACATATTTTATTTCAGAGAGACCAGTATTAGCTATGAGCTCATTACAAATTTTTATCTGTATTCTTTGAGTAAGTATTGCTAAGATGTTCTGTGGATGTGGAGTTCATGGTGACTGTACTAGAAAATCATATCTTATTTAAGAGGAAAGTGAAAATGTGAATTCTAGAAAGAGGCTAGATATCTTTAAACAAGCCTTTTGCTTCATACATTCTTTTGTTCCAATGAGTCTTTTCTTTTTTTATTATTATTTTTTCATATATTTTTATTGTAATTAATAGAAGGGTTACATAATATTTGCCAGATAGAAGCTGCATTAATTCACATACATTGATACCCCTTCACATGTTTTGGTCCCCATTTCCCTCCTCCCACCCCCACCCCTCATCTTGTTTTCCCCCCTTCCCTAACCAATTTCAAATAACCAAATACAAATATATCCGATATATCAGGTAAAAAAGTGAGATACTCTGACAATATGAGATACCCAAGGGACAGCAAAGGAGATGAGAGATAACATAGTACCTTAAGGACAACAATCATTCATTATATGGCTTTTGTTTCGATATCCTACAGGTCCTTTCATTTAGCTTCATACTATATATGGCCTTATGTATCAAGGTTTTGCTCTATTGCAAATCTCTGCTAGGAGAGCCCAAGATTACTACTGATTATGACAAATGAGGGAAACCATTGAGCCTAAGTTCCTTTGAGTCTGGCTTACTTCACTTAATATGATTTTTTTCTCAGTCTTTCCATTTCCTAACACATGGGGCAATGTCTTTGTTTTTGACAGCAGCATAGAATTCCATTGTGTACAAATACCACAACTTGTTGATCCACTCATCAACTGAGGGACATCTAGGTTGGTTCCATATCTTTGCTGTGGTAAATAGTGCTGCAATAAACATTGTTGGGCTAGTGGATTTAGTATGCCCTAGTTTCTGGATGGTTGGGTAAATGCCAAGTAGTGGAATTGCTGGGTCACAGCGGAGCTCTATATTTAGCCTTTGGAGGCACTGCCACACTGCTTTCCATAGTGGTTGAATGAGTTTGCACTCCCACCAACAGTGTAGTAGTGATCCCTCCTGGCCACATCCCCTCTAGCATCTGTTGTTATTAGTTTTCCTGTTCCTGGCCATTCTAACTGGAGTGAAGTGGAATCTTAGATTTGTTTTGATTTGCATTTCTTTTCTATTAAATGCTAAAAAGTATTTACATGACAATCACAGCCTTAACCACCTTCATTACAGAAATACTGATACAAAAGATCTTAGTTGTCCCTATTTGTAGGTCCTTCATTGTCTATATTTAGATTTATGTATTTATTCAGCTGTAATTTATTTATTTCACAAGTTTATACATCTATCTTAAATCATAGTTATTATAACAGATTATTACCCTCTCTTATCAAGAAAAACATACTTTTGGTTTTCTGCATATGTGCATCTTGTATACCTAGATTAAACCCAGCAAGAATCACATACTACAGTACTAGTATCTGTACTAAACATATACAGATACACCCTTTTGTAATCTAAAGAATTCAACAAACCAATTAATTACATAAAACATCATGTTGTCTAATGTTAGAAATACAGGCATTATTTAGAGAATACAGGAAACTATATTTCAATAATATCCAAATGGGATGTAATTTTGTTACAAAGACTTTATCCCAATGGGTTCTATATTTACATGATTTGTGAAATTACTTTTACACAGGCACAAGGATGTCTGTCTGTCTATCTATCTATCTACTTCCCTACCTATCTACCTATCTATCACAACTTGAAGAGTCTACAGAGATTCCAAAGTCTCCCAAATATCTGCTTGCCTGGTGGTATCACTGGAATTTCATTTTTAAAATAAATAATATTGTAATTTAATACACAGAACATGGTAAATAAATGATACAAGCCAAATCTGATCAGGGAAGCAAATTATAATTTAAGTGTATTTTTATCTTCAAATTAACAATACCCTATAGCAGCTTAATGTAGAATCCTTTTGATTTATAATGGAGTTTGTGTCATAGGAAAATTCATATATCTTAGCTCATTTTTTTATCTACATTGTCTATTTACATTTAACTTGTCTTTGTTTTTAGTTTTTTTTTGATAAATTGACCATTTTTATTGTTTATAGCCAGGAATTTTAAGATTTGATATTAAAATTCTCCCCCCCCCGGAAGTAACCCAATTACAAAATCTGTATAAATTTCACCAAGAGCTTAAAGAATTTGATTCAGAATCACTATTTTCTCAGCCTTACTGTTTCTTCCAGATTTACCACTCTCCAGACAAAATTTTAGAAATTCCTGTAAAGTCTAATTTTAGTAAACTTTTCCCTGCCTATTGATTTTGATAAGAGTTGTCTTTCCTCTTAGTGATACAATCATAGAATACTCACTTTGAAAAATATTAATGTTACAACTGTAACTGTAGCCCCTCTTGACATCACCCTATGAACAAAATTTAATGTAAAAAACGCTAATACTGGAACTTGAGCTCAGGGTCTGTCACCCTTGCTTTTACATTTCTCTCAAGGCTGACACTCCACCACTTCAGTCAGGTCTACTTGCTGATATTTCCTCTTTAATGGAGATAAGAATCACCCTGGCCGGATTGGAAGCACAAGCCTCCAATTTCAGACCCCAGAGGAGCTAGGACTCTTTTCATTAGCTACAACATCTGGCTTTCATTGATATTTTCAGGGTAGCTTGGCAGAATAGCAGATGCCTGCCTATAGAACTGGAATCATATTGTAGATTGGTCATTTTGTAAAAACATCAGTCTCTAAGCTTCCTCATGTTTCACAGAATTCTTGGTTGTTACTCTCATTAGCATCAAATGAAATACAATGAATTTAGAGAGTGAAGAATTATAAGCTACCAGTTAAAGGTAAAAATCTTGAAAATTTGCACAACTTGTTCATGGTTTCTTTGAAATCACATAAAATTTATGATATGGGAGAGGAAACACTTGGGTCCAAGCTATCATATTATACAACTTTCTATGGAATGATAGCTTGGACCCAAGTGTTTTTACTTTTTTATAAGAAAAATTCCACATACAGAATCTTTCATATATTTGTGTAAATACCCATTTTTATACTGTCACCACTCTGATTACTTTCTAAGTTTAATGCAAACAACTTTCACCATTTCTTACATTTATAATCAAATGAATTATATTGAAAGTGGCATTAGGCATTTTCTCTAGAACCTTCAAGATACATACTTCAAGTCTTACTGTTGTTCTACCCTTTATGTTTCAGTATCAGTATTTGTGATAAAATATTGAGAGGTTTAAAATAAATATTCAATTATTCTAAAATACTTTCCTGAATTAAATGATACACCTAAGAATATAATTTAATTTCCTCTGACCCAAACAAACTTCGCGTATCTGACTTCTTATATGTGATAGGATTTTATTAATGTAATAATTGGGGTTCTTTAAACTATAATTATTATTTATAAAATTGTTCATTTCTGGCTTATTCCAATAGTCTAATAGCATTTGCCCATTTTTTATTTTTTCATGTATTTTTATTGTAATTAATAGAAGGGTTACATTATATTAATCAGATAGAACATGCATTACTTCACAAACATTAATACTTTTCTCATGTCTTGGTCCCCATTTCCCTCCCCCCCACCCCTTCCCCTCATCTTGTTTTCCCCCCTTCCCTATCCTATTTCAAATAACCAAATAAGCATATATATATATGCTATATCAAATAATAAGGTAAAATACTGTAACAATATGAGATAACCAAGGGACAGCAAAAGCCATATAATGAGTGATTGTTGTTCTTAATGTACCAAATTTTATTTTTTTGTGTGTGTTGGTTTTGAGGCCTGAAATTGGGGTCTAGGTGTTGTCGCTGAGCTCATTCTCCTAAGATTAGTGCTCTACTACTTTGAGCAATAGTGCCATTTCATGCTTTCTGGTGGATAATTTGAAAAAAGAGTCTCAGAGACTTTCCTGCCAGGGCTGGCTTTAAGCTACGATCCTCAGTTCTCATCCTCCTGAGTACATAGAATTACAAACATGAGCCATCTGTGCCTGGCTTCATATTTCATTTTATTAGAGAGGATGCTATAGGAATAAATACTTTATACTAATAGACAAATTTTTCATTGAAAAAATTTAGGTATATACCACTGTGACCAGTCTGTGAGCTACATATACACACATATGTATCATTTACTCACAGAATATAGCTATAGTGAATTCCCTCCAGTGTTGTGAACAAAATTTTTTCTAGTACTTTTTTATGAGTATCAACTAGTTGTACAAGGGGATTTCATTTTTACATGTCCACATATGCATGCATACAATGCTATTAGAGTCATCTGCCATTCATCTCTCACACACTTCCCAATTGAAACTCAACAAGCTTCATGTTTCTTTTCCCAAAAATGCCCATATAAGATAGTGATGGTATTCACTCACCTTGTCCACAGTCCATAGTCCTTTTATGGACTATTGTATGCACAATACACACATATATTTGAATAAAATGTCCATAGGTTTAAATTTTCTAATTAGAATTAGGAAAACATGAAAACAAAATCAGACAGTTAACAGCAGAAAAAGTAGTCACTGTTGTTATCTTTAACCATTCTCTTGAATATTCAGAAGGAATTATATTATTTTCTCAAAATTTACCTATTTCCTAGAAATTTTAACCTATTAGCATAAAAAACAAATAATGTACTGCTAGTAGATCCCATAAAGTATTGCCAATCAGTTGATTGAAATCCTATTGCCTAATGGAAAATAGAGAGAAAAGAGAAAGAAAGGGTGAAAGAAAGAAGGAACGGATAAAAGAAAGAAAAGAAAGAGAAGGAGGAAGGCTAAGAAATGACAAATAAAGAGAAAAAAACTAAAGAAAGAAAAGATAGGAAAAAAGAATCAAGTATGGGAAAAGAATCAATACCTTAGTAAACCCATTTAAACTCAAGCAAGGACAGTGCACCTGTCAGACAGACACTCACTTCTCCATTCCACCACTTCATGTTTAGCTGAATTCTCATGAACATAGGTAAGCTTACTAAATGATTTCCAAAACTTTACTGCTCAGTCTAAACCACCTTCTCATTTTCAGGTATTTTTGGCAGAATATACAGGGCCTCTGCTGATATACCTCCTCTTTTATCTGAGAATCTCCTATATATATGATGTGAAAGAAAGTTCTAGAAGAGTACGCCACCCTGTAGTACAGTAAGTAATACATACAGTGTATACTGTATATATGAAAGTGAAGGTGATTCTGCATGCTCTTCAAACTGATATACATATTTGTAAACCCATCTAAAAATGAATACATCTTAAGTAATATATGTTATACATCTAAATTTTAGAGCAGAACATCATGTTAACTTCACAGCATACTACTGAAGATTAGCAAATTCATCTTTATCATCTTGTGATATGAGGTTACTATCATCTGATCAGCATCATGAAAGAGTATCATGGCATTCATCACCAGACTGAGAAACTATAAATGTTCACATTCATAACAGTATAACAGACATTAAATAGATAAGACTTACATAACATAGTACAGATCTCCTTTAGCAAGCTACTACTGCTAATTAATATTGTATGTAAATACATTTAAGATTGACTTAATTCGAGGAAAATTTATTTTAGGTAACTAATATTTATACAATAAGATTGCAATTTTATAAATATAAACTATTAAGTATGCCCCAAATTGCAGTATATTAATAATAAAAATGGTGATTGTAATTAGCAAGACAAATCAGGAAATTCAAAGCATCTGCAAAAGAAGCTTAAAGGAATAAAGAATAAATGTGCCATTTACAGGACCCAAAGTATAAATGCATCTATATAAAATATAGGTAATTGTACACACAAAACTAATCCACCTATTAAAAATAGAAATTTACTTTTATAATTCAAATTCATGCTTAAAGAAAATTTTAAAATAAATTTTATTGTCCATAGTGCTTTAAAAACATCAACCACAAATATAAACCTCTTGTTTCCATATTTTGGAGTTCATTTTGCATGGATCATTTTACATGGGCATATAAACCAAGCTGCTGAGCTATTAAGATTGTTGTTTTCAATGTACTATGTGCAATTATAACTCCTGTTGTAGCTGTATTTGATTTTGGTATCCTGTATATTGTATACACACATATCTGAATTAGGGAAGGGAAGGAGAAACAAAATATAGAGACAAAAGACAAAGGACAGTGGATAAAAGACAAATGCAACAGTAATATTCATGAGAAAATATATTGGAAATGAACTTTACAACTTG
Organism: Megascapheus bottae; assembly: GCF_031878675.1. Taxonomy (NCBI): domain Eukaryota; kingdom Metazoa; phylum Chordata; class Mammalia; order Rodentia; family Geomyidae; genus Megascapheus; species Megascapheus bottae. The sequence goes on from NC_143521.1 coordinate 24,361,775, forward strand.
GAGGAAGGGCTAGGGGAGGGAAAGTGAGCAAAAAACATGGGAAGGGGTAGCAATATTTGAGAAGAAATATATGCACCACCTGACATATGTAACTGTAACCCCTCTGAATATTATCTTTACCATATTTTCTTTCATTTAATTTTATTCATCTAATTTTATATTTCTTTTTGAAGTGTGACCCCTCCCTCATTTTCTCCAGCTTTTCAGTTTCCTGAGCCACTACCTAACAAGTTATAAAATTCATTTCCAACATAGCATCTAGTGACTATCACTGTTGAATTGGTTTACTCTTCATTCCAATGTTTCTATGATTCCTGTTCCCTTCTCTAAATCAGATAATCTTATACACAAGATGAAAGGTATAGGAATAATAATAATAATAATAATAATAATAATAATAATAATAATGCGACATCAGGAAATAAACAAAAGGGCAAACAGGAAATAAAAAAGAAAGAACTGAAAACAATAAACTAAAAGAAATGAACAGTATTGCTTACATGCTTACATATTTAGACATTTCAGTTCCTGGAGAGGATCACAATGGCTCAATATATGTATGTGAATAAATGAAGAACATCTTCAAATTAGAATATTTCCCTCAAAATTTAAGGCTTTTTTTTTTGCCAGTCATGAGGCTTGAGCTCAGGGCCTGAGCACTGTCCTTGGACTTTCTCAAGGCTAGAGCTTTACCACTTGAGCCTCAGAAATACTCCTGGCTTTTTGTTATGTATGTGGTACCAAGGAATCAAACCTGGGTCTTCGTGCATGCTAGGCAAGCACTCTACCACTAGGCCAAACTCCCGGCCCTTAAGGCATTTTTAAAAAAAAATTCTTTAGACCACTTATTAATGGGAGTGGTTGTATGTTTGAAGATTTGTTATTGCTGCTTTAAGTTTTTGAGCTCTAGGTATATATATAATATGAGGCCCTTGTCTGTTTTATAGCTAGTGAAGAGCTCCAATTCTGTGGGCTTTCTATTGATCTTGTTATCTATGTCTTTTAGCATGCTTAAGTTCTGCAGTTTAATGCAGTTCCATCTATCCAGCCTTTCTTTGATTTGTTGTGTTTCTGGATCTTTAATTAGAAAATTTTGACCTGTACCAAGGAGCCCTAGTATATCCCCTATTCCTTCCTGTAGTATCTTCAGAATATCTGATGTTGAGGATTTTAATCGGCTTGGAACTGACTCTGCTGTAGGATTTAGCTTCAGTTTTCTACATATCAACAGCACTTTGCTACTGTATTAGCTCGCAAAAATACCTTCATTGGCCATTTTCAAGAAATCTAACAACAACAGACCTAGTGTGATATTGCCAAAAGGAAACATAGCTACACGGTTGGTAGGAGTGTAAACTTGTTCAACCACACCAGAAAGCAGTATGGTGGTTTCTCCATTAAACATAGAGCTACCCTATGATCCAGCTATCCCACTACTATTTACAAAATGATCACACACAAGGCCACACTGAAACTACTAGCACATCTATGTTCCTTGCAGTATTATGTGCCACAGCTAAAATATGGAACCAAACCCAGATGCCCCTCAGTAGATGAATAGATCAAGAAAATGTGGTATATATACACAACAGAATTCTACACTGTCATCAGACAGAATGACATCACCACATTTGTATGGAATAGGAAGACCTAGAAAAAAATCCTATTAACTGAAATAAGACAGACCCAAAAAGCATAGACTTCAAGATTTCCTCATTTGTAATAATTAGGTATCTAGAGGATTGCAATAGCTCATATGTGATCATATATATGACCATATAAAATAATTCTAATTGAAATGAACTCCAAGATATGGAAAAAAAGAGTTTGTTGTTGTTGATGATGATGATGATGATGATGATGATGATGATGATGATGATGATGAAGTTTCTAATATACTGTGTGAAGTTATTTCTTTTCTTTCTGGTGGGTTTTTTTTGTTGTTTTTCTTTTGGTTCATCCACTGTTGTCACTGTTTTTGATTTAGATACCCTGGGTCTTTTTACATTTATCTGATTTGGGGAAGGAAAGGGAAATGACAAAACAGTGAAACAAAAACAAATGGTGAAATAATTCAACAGAGATACTCACAACACCCTATGTTGGAAATGAACTTTACAATTTGGAGGAAGGTGTCAGGGTAGGGAAAGAAGGAGAAAATAAGAGAAGGGGTAATAGTGTTCAACAAGAAAAGTACTCATTACGTAAAGAATAAGTCATCTTAACCTCTCTGTAACTTTAAACTCTCTGTAAATCACATTTTCAATAAAATAAAAATTTAAAATTATGACAATTATCAAATCATAGTATACAATTATGATAATATTTTCTGATGATAAATCAATTTTTTTCTTTCTTTTCTCTCAGAAAGCAAATTAAAGACAAATAGTACAATTCACATGATGCATTAGGATGTGTGGGCAAAAATTTATACGAATAAAGAAACAATAAATATTGTAAATTTAAAATGCCCTAGGAAGATTAGAGAGCAAAATATAAATACTTAGGTCAGGGAGACTTTACATTCAGGAGCACAAAGTTGATTTATAATTTTTCATCCCTAATCAACATTTCTGTTAACATCAATCACTATGTTCCAATCACTTTCTTGTCCTAATTTCCTATGATGGTCCAATCATATTTGCACATATTTTCATATTTTCCCCTTTCCCAACTTCTATATCCTTTTCATCTCTATTTTTCCAGATTTTAAATAGAAAGTCAATATTTATTATTCAGAATAGCCATGCTTGGTCCTTTAATAATAAATTTCTTCCTAAAATAATTTCCTAGTAAAATGATTTTCAAGAGATGTGTCCAATTCACCATTATCAACTATTTCCTGTCTCTCTAAAATTTTCAATCTATTTTACAATAGGTATATTTAGACATTATTGCATTTTCACATCTAGACATAGGATCTGAACATAGTATCTGGACAAAGACTTGAGGGATATGAAATAAAATGTTTTGAAGCAATGGGTACATATATTTTTCACTTTGCACACATTGAAAGGAAAAAACAGAACTCCCTGAATGGGAGTTGTGAGATTGTGTTACTAATCATGTGACACTAAGTATTTTAAAGCTTTTTCCAGGGATAGATCACATTTCAGTTTAATTTGAGGAATTATTATGTGGGTGTGGTTGCACATGCAGACTAGGTTAACTCACTGTAGGCACAAGAAGAAGCACTGGTTCCAGGCACGTGAAGTTGGTCCTGTGTGATGATGGACTGATATGAGAATACTCACAAACATTAACTTTTATTACTTTCCTTTCTAAAATGAAGGTTGCCTTCAACAAGTTGTACAAATGAATTACAATTGACAAAGCAATTTAGGCATGCAATGCATCTTTGCCTCAGTTGTTAGAGCATCAGTTAATAAGCAAAATATGACATACAGAGTTTGAATCCTGGTCTCAGAACAAAAACAAAACAAAACAGAAAATAGAACAGTCTGTACCTAAGAGAAGAAGAAAAATCCTGATCCAATTGCAGAGTGAAAATATTGAATGACAATTTAGTAGCATTCACTTCTTTTTTATTTTTATTATTTTATTTTTTATTGTCAGAGTAATGTATAGAGGGTAATGTGTACATTTGCCAGATTGTAGGTGAATTATTTCTCACACATTGATACTCCTTCATATAGTTTTGTCCCCATTTCTCTTCCCCCAACCCCTCCCAATTATCTCGTTTTTCATCTTCCCTTTCCTATTTCAAATAAGCAAATAAATGTATATGCAATATACCAGGTAACAAAGTCAGATACAGTAACAATATGAGATTAACCAAAAGGCAACAAAAGAGAAGAGAAATAACAGCACATTAAGAACAACAATCACACGACAGAAAGCTCTTGTTTCCATATGCTGGAGATCCTTTCATTTAGCCTCATCCTGTATGACCTTATGTATATAGGTTTTAAGCCATTGTGATTCTCTGTTAGGAAATTCCTTGATGTGCACTAATTATTACAAATGAGGGAAATCATTGAGCCTCTGTTCCTTTGGGTCTGGCTTACTTCACTTAATACAATTTTTTTCCAAGTCTTTTAATTTCCTTGCAAATGGAGAGATACCATTCTCTCTGATGGATACATAGAATTCCATTGTGTATAAGTACCATATATTCATCCAATCATCTACTGAGGGGCATCTTAGTAGCAGCCACTTCTTAAATTTTATTTTTATCTTCAAACATTACAAAGGATTTGCAATTCAGCAAAGTAGTATATGAATAGAGTGTATCTTGATCATTTTCAACACTTTCATCATTTTTTATTCCCATAATTTCCTTCAAACTACCGAATTTTGAAGAATAGTAATTGAAGTTTAACTTCATTTCCTTTTCTTCCTTTCTTTATTGTCAACCCTCCGTTCCATGGTCCCACTCCCCCTTTCAAGTAAATGTTCTTAGGTGTTTATTTTGTTATATTTTCTAAGAATTCTACAGTTTGAATTTTCTCACAGTTATGGAAGGTAGAATTCATTTAGAAATATACTACTATACTATGTAGAATAGTACACAAATATATTAACAAAGTTATGGCAGATACATAGAAACAGTCATATCTTTATAGCAAATATGTGCCATGAAACTAACATAAAGCACAAGGGGAAAGAATATTTTTAGCAGCATTCCAAAACAAATGGATTGACAGTTGTTACTATTCTTTTTCTTCCTTTTTTCTTTTTTTCATACATTTTTATTGTAATTAATAGAAGGGTTACATTGTATTCACCAGATAGAAGGTGCATTACTTCACACACATTGAGACCCTTTCTCACGGTTTAGTCCCCATTTCCCTCCACCCCCCGCCTCTCATCTTGTTTTTTCCCCTTCCCTATCCTATTTCAAATAACCAAATATGCATATATACAATATATCAAATAACAAGGTAAAATGCTGTAACAATATGAGAGAACCAAGGGACAGCAAAAGAGATGAGATAACAAAGTACATTAAGGACAACAATCACTCATTATATGGCTTTTGTTTCCATATCCTGGAGGTCCTTTCATTTAGCATCATTCTATATGGCCTTATGTATCTAGGTTTTGCTCTAATGTAAATCTCTGCTAAGAGAGCCCAAAGTTTCTACTGATTATTACAAATGAGGGAAATCATTGAGTCTATGTGCCGTTTTGTTTGGCTTACTTCACTTAATATTATTTTTTCTAAATCTTTCCATTTCCTTACAAATGGGGTGATGTTCTTTCTGATGGCAGGATAAATTTCCATCGTGTATAAATACCACATTTTGTTGATCCACTCATCAAGTGAAGGGCATCTGGGTTGGTTACATATCTTTGCTATGGTAAATAGTGCTGCAATGAACATCGTTGTGCTATTGGATTTAGTATGTCCTTGTTTCTGGACTTTTGGGTAAATGCCAAGGAGTGGGATTGCTGGGTCATAGGGGAGTTCTATGTTTAGTCTTTTGAGGAACTGCCATACTGCTTTCCATAGTGGTTGAATGGGTTTACACTCCCACTAACAGTGTAGGAATGATCCCTCCTGGCCACTTCCCCTGAGCATTCTTATACACAAGCACAGCATTTGTAAATAAACAACTCTGTGATAAATATATTTATGTGAAATTGCTCCCCAAAATTAAATATGATAAGTTTGTGTGAGTAATTTCAGAGTAGAAATATAAAGCATTTTCAAAATTTAGAAATTTATAAAGGCTTATAAAATAATGGCAAAAATTTTAAGGTACTACTTTAAGGTCAGGATGGCCTTATTTCACAAGGATAAGTAATTTTGCAATGCCACACCACCTAGTAACATACATTAAAATATTAAATCACAAAAATTGCTTCGAATCATAACACCCAATCACACTTTCAATTTTGCTAATTTCAAAAAGATGCAGATTTCTATGTGTGATCCAAAACCATGAACTTCCTTACATCTTAGGTCTTTCACACTGGGACTAAAGGGAACCTCCAACCTATCAACTATTTTCTGAATACTTACCTATTTTCTGAATTTTTCCACATTTTTGGATTTTTCATCTACAACCTGTTTGGTATATAGCCTTATGTGAAGATTGATAAAATTGAAGTCATGCAGTCCTTCTTAATACCTATTTGATAAATGCTGATATGTTTTCAAATGCTATGACTGGGAAAGGTATCAAATCTAATTTGTACTTACAGTCAATTTAACAATGTATATATAAAATCCTAGTTTTTCTCAAGAAGCAAAATAAAATTAATGAGAAAAAAATAATGCCCCTAAAATGAAATTAAGCTTGCTGAGTGACTAACCAGGGCTATGGATGTGACATTTTGAAAATAAGCCTCTTAAGATCATGATTACGTTTGCTTCTATAGATTTTTACTGTAGTGTACAAGAATTCAGTGATATAATTTATAAGTACCAGCTCTTGATGCCATGTTTACTGTTTAAGACTCAACTCAAATGTTGGGCTAAATTTTTATTCTTTCTGACAAAATAGACAGCTCTATTAGAAATGTTTATAATGGAACCAGGACATTCACCTCTTTCATGACCTTGGATGCCTGAAAAGGTGATTCCTCACTTATCTGTGCTGTTGTTACATCACTTAATACTCAGAACTACAAACATGCACATAGCATGGAACTTGTATCTTAGTAATAGATATTCATGTATATTTATTCATATGGGTCAATGAAGAGATAGATACTCTGTTTACTTAAATAAGTTAATGAGGTCGAGTTTGTTTTTGCTTTTATCAAACTTCTTGGTGATCACATAGGAATTTGCCAATTTTGTTAAAATAAAAGAGAGTTCAAAAATGAATTAAATATCTTTGAAGTATAATTTTGCATAGGGTGTGATATTTTATACTGTGCTCAGTTTTTATTGTCTAATTTTATTATCTTTTGTCCCTACTTATTTATTAAGAAAAACCAATTTTGGGGATTTTAACTACTATTAATAACAACGTAAACATGGAAAATATTACTTTATTCTCTATTCTGGCATATGTATCTTTGCAAATCATACTTGACATTTACTATTGAAATAGTGACTATAAAAATGACAAGAGGTGTTAAGTTAGAACACCATAGAAACAAGTGCACCAATAAACAAAATGTTATACACATATTAGACAGGAAAAACACAGAGAAAATAGCAAACAATTATAATAAAAACAAAATGTGCATTATAATTGCAGAGAAAATGAACGTCAAATTTTCTCAATCTTAGTACTTGCTAAAGGACAATTGGATAATTAAAAAGGTATTTGGAATATTATAAAATGTCAAATGAATTCTAAGTAGGATTTGGATATTTTTAAACTTGTAAAGTATCTGCTTTCTTTTTGACACATTAGTGTGCATATATTTAAATTATATTTATGGTTATTCCTGTGGAAGATGTGAACATAAATATAATTGGTAATATAAAATAATTCTAGTTTAATCAGTAGTAATTTTGGAGACTCATAGCAGTTACTTTCCTTACTGAATAAATTTAGGAAATATCTATAATGAAATGTTCAAATGAACAGAACTATATTTGAGTAACATAAATAACATTACCTAATTAACTGAATATTTTAGTCTACTAATAAAAATTAAAAAGGTTATGAAAAATTAGGCTCAGAACTGTACAGAGAATTTAATGACCATGTATTTTTCTGTTTTTTATTTTTCTTCTTTTCTTCCAGTTTGGCTTGTTTCTGCCATTGTATTCATTATATACGATTCCTTTTGGAGACTTTATTTGTTCATAAAGTTTCTACAGGAAGTACGCCTTTGAAAAACTTAATAAAGGTGAGGATTAATGCATTTCATATTCTGTTATTGGAATTTTGCTCAAATCTTTTGTGAAATGTTCAATTATGTGTTTTCTTCATAAGACTAAAGTTCTGTGCCCAATGCTATTGTTGTATATTATGCACTTTGTTAATGAGGGTTGTGAGTGATCATTTTTGTGGGTGTTCCTGGGTACGGGCAAACAAAGACTCATCATGACTATATATCATGATTTTATATAGTATATAGCCCAAAGAAGTACGAAGATGTGAAAACTTGTCACTACAAAAGAATAATAGTTGTGTGTTACACTCAACTATTCCTAAACTGAAAGCATGTATTTTCTATTTTTTTTTTTTTTGCCAGTCCCGGGCTTGAGCTCAGGGCCTGAGCACTGTCCTTGGACTTTCTCAAGGCTAGAGTTCTACCACTTGAACCTCAGCATCAATTCTGGCTTTTTTCTATGTATGTGGTACCGAGGAATTGAACCTGGGTCTTCGTGTATGCTAGGCAAGCACTCTACCACTAGGCCAAACTCCCGGCCCTGTATTTTCTTATTAGAGAAAAAATATGGTAGTACAAATGCTTAACTGCTTTTTATTTTATTTGTTTAATATCATGTAATTTTTACAAAGATTGTTCATTAATCCTTATTTTGACAGGAAAATGTTAATATTTTTAATACATAAAGGTTAAATTTGACATATTAATTAGATCATAAAAAGGGACATATTTTATTAGTGATATCAGCAAGGAAGTTTAAAATTCTACTGTCTTCTGTGAAAGCACACATTATTCAATATTGCAGTATGTAATTTAAAGTATAAGTAATGGTTTTAATAATTTTGTTATGCTTTGTTTTACCTTTAGGGCTGTGCATTTTACTGGATATTCACTTCTTGGATTGCCTACTACATTAATCACCCACATTATACACCACCATGTAGGTGAAATTTCTACTTGCCTAACCCCACATTATATTACCAATAATGGAGGTCCAATCTGAATCTCATTGAGCAGAAACAATAGGACTTATTTAGAAGTTTCATACCACAGTTCACCCAAATGATTTGAAGGTTTGAAAAGCGAAAATGTTGACTTGAAGTTTTTTTAATGACTAAACAATCTTTAGACAAGTTAACAGATGATAGAACACTATGAGACTTAATAATAGGAAAGATGAAAGATTGGAAAATAATATTTTATATTCAATTTTTAAATATTTTTTATTGTAATTAATAAAAGGGTTACATGATATTTGCCAGATAGGAGGTGCATTAATTCACATACATTGATACCCTTTCACATGTCTTGGTACCCATTACCCTCCCTTCCCCCCACCCTACCCTGTCTTGGTTTTCCCCCCTTTATTCAATTGTTTTTACTACTAATTAACTATTAAATATTTTTATATTAATGATAAATATAATAATTATTTTAAATGTTATTAATTGAGGAAAAATAGAGCTTTTGCTTTCCTTACACCTTGCTTTCTACTTTTAACTGAATTAGCTAATTACTTGGCTCAGATCATCAGCAATTTGAAGAAAAGCTCAGGGAGGCAAAGCTGAATCTTTAGTTCATGGCCTTGTTCTGATCACGGAATTTCATTTTTTGATATAGTGTTAATTTTGCTTTTCTCAAACCACAGACCAATAAGTATACAAAGAGGAGTCAAATCTTTAAATTCTTTTCCATTTAGATGAAAATTACTTTTGTTCAAATCTGACAGTCTTAAATTTTATATTCTGTGAAGCCCTGAGTCAGTGGCTCATGCCTATGAATAAGCCTAGCTACCCAGGAAGCGGAAATCTGGGGATCATGGTTCCAAGCTAGCTGAGGCAGAAAAGTCTCTTCTTTCCAATTAACCACTTAAGAGCTGGAAGTGATTTTGATGGTCACAGGGTAGACCACTAGCCTTGAGTGCAGAGAAGCTCAGGGACTGCCCAATCAACCAAAAAAAGAAGTAAACACACACACACACACACACACACACACACACACACAGTGGAAATTTATTAAATATTTTTCTATTTTTTAAATTTTTATTTTATTGTCAGGGTGATTGAGTACATTAAGTTTTGAACATTGTTATGCCTTCCTATGCTTTTCTCCCACTTCTTTTCCTCCTACCTCTTTCCAGGTTGTAAAGTTCATTTTTATCTTGTTATTTTAAAAAGTATTTATTTATTGAACAAAACTATATTATTATTTTCATTGACATAGAGAGATTAAAAAGAGTTTTACTAAACTCACAAAATGCAGTTTAGTCCATGATCATAATATTCAAATTTTTCTTTCTTTTAAATATTAACACTGCACTATTAATACTGAAGGATGTATGACTTCAAAGAATTGATTTCAAGTAATTTATCATGAGGAAAACTTATTAAATATTTATACATAGATATGTTTATTTCATATTGGCTTAATAAAAGGAGATGTGGAAAGGTTACAGTCTCATATCAAATACAAGGCAATAGCAGTGAATTTTCTTCATGTGTGTAAGTCAGTGGATAACAAGGCATATTGCCAGAGCTTATGCCTATATTCTAGAATCTTGAAAGGTAAATATAGAAAGACTGAAGTGCAAGGAACTAAGTTCAGGTAGAGTCTCACTGACTACTTGAAGAGAAAGTTGGTCAGTCATGCTTGTAATCTGAGCTACAAAAGTGTCACTGTAGAGAGCTGAGAGTTTGGCCTAGTGGTAAGAGTGCTTGTCTAGCATGCATGAAGACTGGGGTTCAATTCCTTGGTACCACATACACAGAAAAAAAGCTGGGAGTGGTGCTGAAGCTCAAGGGCAAGAGCTCTGTCCAAGGAACTCTATCATTATATGTTAATATGTATTAATTATATTAATATGCTAATATATTAATATATGTAATTTTCCAAGGCCATATTATTATATTATTAGTTCTATTACTTAACATAGATGTTAAAAACACTTTAGTCATGGTAGAGATAATGGAATATGCACAATACTATAGGTTAGAGACTTTATAATAGTCGGAAATATGTCTATATTTTTCAAATGTGTTTCTGAAAAATACTTTATTTTTTTTAATTTCCATACTACTTTCTCTTTCTACTATTTAGCATTTGGAAACAGGCAAATCACAGTGTCTGCTATCAATTTTCTGGTAAGTTTCATACATAATTTTGATATTTGTACTTCAAGTTTATTATTAACTTAAAAAACACATTGTTTTTGAATAATTGTACTGTGATGGATTTATTTTATGTGATAAATGTGATGATACTATACAGTTGAGCAAGCCAAATATTGGAAGTAAACAAATAAATGCATATACAATATACCAGGTAACAAATTCAGATATGGTAACAACATGAGATAAACCACAAGAAGAAAAAAGGAGAAAAGAAATGACTTCACAAATTACATAAAGAAAGACTTCACTGAAGAGGAAATAAGAATGGCCAGTAGACACATGAAGAAATGTTCCACACCTCTGGCCATAAAAAATGCAAATCAAAATAACTTTGAGATTCCACCTCACTCCAATTAGAATGGCAATTATCAAAAAATTTTAATAACAACAGATACTGGCAGGGCTGTGGCCAGGAGGCCACACTGTTGGTAGGAGTTTAAATTTGTTCATCCATTTTGGAAAGCAATATGGAAATTCCTCAAAAGACTAAACATAGAGTTCCCCTATGACCCAGCAATCCCAAGCGTGGGTGGGCATTTACCCAAATGTCCAGAAACTAGGATATACTAAAGCCACTAGCACAAAAATGCACTTTGCAGCACTATTTACCATAGGTAAGATATGGAACCAACCCTGATACCCCTCAGTAAATGAATGGATCAACAAGATGTGATATTTATACACAATGGAATTTTATGCTCGCATCAGAAAGAATGACATTGCCCCAATTCGTAAGGAAATGGAAGGGATTAGAGAAAATCTTATGTGAAGTAAGCCAAAGGAACATAGGGTCAAGGGTTTCCCTCATTTTAAACAGTTAGTACACATCTAGGATTCTCCTAGCAGAAGATCACAATAGTTCAAATGCTATGCATATATGGCCATATTGGATGTGACTAAGTGAAATGAACTCTAGGATATGAAACAAGAGATTTATCTTTATGATTATTGTTCTTTCTTTTTTCTTTCTTTCCCTTTATTCTTCATTTCTTTCCCTCCCTCCCTCCCTCCCTCCCTTCCTTCCTTCCTTCCTTCCTTCCTTCCTTCCTTCTTTCCTTTCTTCCTTCCTTCCTTTCTCCCTTCTTTCCTTCTTTTCTCTTTCTCTTCCTTCCTTCCTTCCTTCCTTCCTTCCTTCCTTCCTTCCTTCCTTCCTTCCTCTCTCTCTTTCTCTCTCTCTCTCTCTCTCTCTTTCTTTCTTTCTGAATTTCTGTATTTCTCTCTTTCGTTCATTGTGTCTATCCTTTCTTCCTTGCTTCCCTCCTTCCTTCCTCAACTTTGTTTCCTCTGGGGATTTTTATCTAGGAATTCAACACTTTCAGACTAATCTCAATCTGATTCTTCACAGCATTCTATAAGCAAGCATGCATTTTCACTGAATCATTACTAGTCAACGTGGTTTTACTAAATTATTTTTGAAATGCATTACTACATTAGGCACATAATTATTTTGTTCTGTACATAGTATATCATCATGAATTCATCCTTCTTTGTTCAAATTCTCCTCTCATTATTGTTCTTGACAGATAAGATAATAAACAAAAGCTTATGGTCCCAGGTATAGGTAGATAGTGTTGAGGATATGAAGAAAATGTAAAAGTGAAAACAATGAACGTAATTGCATTCCACAGTAAGTAGAAAATCACAGATCACCTGAGAGCTGCTATGGTTTTCCTAAAATAAATAAGTAAATAAATAATCAACAATGACATACAAAATATAGACTACACATGGCATTTCATAATAATTACCATATGTATGCAAGTGAGATTTAATATTTAACAAATAACATCTCAAGTTTGGACACATTCTTTAACAACTGGGTAGTGTTAAAGCATAACTAATGAGCTAATAAAACTTGTAGAGATCATCTAGTTCAAGAGACTTACTTACATATGTAAGACAACGTTTCCATAGTAAGTAATTAATGATAATCAAATGCCTTCAGGATATCTGAGTGCCTGTGGGTATATATTCTTAATTTGTATATATAAATTATTTGAAAAGAATAATCAACATATTGTACATCCCAAATATTAGAAGTTTAATAGCATGAAGTGAAATAAATTGATAAAGAAAAAAGAATGAGGGTGAGCATAGTGATCAATATTGCATAATGCACAATTAAGCAAAGAACTATCTCAATTGAAAATAACTAATTTTTGGTCACAAAATATTATACTGACTCAAGTTCTTATTTCCATTTATGGAGCTTGTCACTGCTTTGACAAACGAAGGACATTACTCATTTAATGTTGATCAGGTTTCTGTTGTCTTGAGGAATTAGCTCACCTTCTTGTAGAAAATTACAATTTGGAATTACATTGAATGCTGTTTTTGGTTATTTTTAATTACTTCAGTTAACCTGTTAACAATTTTCATTTTCCTCTTATGCCACCCTGTGATTTATTTTAATACCATTCTAAATTGTCTAACATTTTAAGCGAAATATACTCACACCTGTAATCCTAGCTACTCAGGAGACTGAGATCTGAGGATTGAGGTTCAAAGCCAGCCAGGGCATGAAAGTGTGAGCCTCTAATCTCCAATGAACCACCAGAAATCTGGAAGTGGTGCAGTGGCCCAAGGGGTAGAGTGCTAGCCCTCTGAAGAGCTCAGAGACAGTGCCCAGGCTCAGAGTTCAAGCCACATGACAGACCAAAAAAAATTTTTTTACCTGTGCTTTTAAAAAATAGTTTTCTGACTTTTAATATACTTTTGATCATTCTAGTATATACAGGATTCACAGATTCACAGGGAAAAATAAGCAGATTAAATACAGAAAAAAATGTAGAGTGGAATATTAATCTTTAAAATTTTTAGGTGCAAATTTGTTTTACTCCTGTCAAGATTGTGGCTAGAGACTACATTTTCATCTCTTGAATTTTAATAGTTCTTATTCTCTTAATCTAGCCCTACTCACAAAAGAATGGATATAAGCACCATAATAGAAGTTGCCAATAGGATATGCTTTATATAATCAAATACCTATTTTCATTATCAGTTTCCTATCTATTTTACTGTCACACTGTATAAAGCAATTATGTCTTTCCATTTGTTTGCAAAATAAGTATTTTTTAATTTGTTTTCATTGCCTTTTCCTCTCCTCAGTAATTTACCAAATTGAACACATTTAACATATTTAAGCAAGTGTTCAAAGTCCTGAAAATCACACTTTGCCCATTTTTTTTGTCTTTACTGTTGCCATTCATCAGAGATTTTTATTATTTGAAATGTGCAAGTATGCATTGAGAAGAAAAACTGTTCTTCTCAATAAGGATACCTTCTCTTGTAACATTTAGGTGAAAAGAACCTCGGGGATAGTAAAAGGTAATTTTTGATTAGTGAAGTTCTTGACAGGAAAAATATATTAAAGGCTTTAATGTAGGTAGAGTGTGGAACCCTGCAGTAAGAACCACAGGAAAGCCATGTAACTGCTTTGGAAAGAGTGGTATTTATGGATGAGTTGAATCAAGGACAAATGGTAGGCTACAGTGAAGAGCCTTAATTTCTAGCCCTCTGCTCTGAGGGGGTCATGAGGAATAGTCTCAATTTGAGTGCCTAGGTAGACTGCTTGTAAAGATTTACAGTATTTTAAAATTGTAGAATTAAAGCAAAGACTTTTGTATGATTTTCTCATTTTCTCTTTACTTTCCACTCAGCCTTTCAAATCACCTATCAAAAAAATAACAGAGAAATAAAGCTTTCTAATCACCATTTGGTTGATGTTATCATCTAATAAAATTTATTTCAAAAATTTAAATTGGAAATTCTATTATTTTGACTTAATACATGTATACATGCTGTAATATAATTTCTGATTTTTACTTAAAACATGCTGGTAGGAATAGTAATAATTCAAATTAAAGTCAGTAACTATTACCTATAAACATATAGCTGTTAAAAACAGATAAAAGCTCATGAAAAATCTTTGAATTATTTCACAAGCAGTTTTTTTTTGGGGGGGGGGGCTTGTACTCTGCCTGGGTACTGTCCCTGAGCTCTTTAGCTCAAGGCTACCGCCCTACCCTCGATTCATGCCCCACTTCCTGATTTCTAGAGGTTAATTGGAGATATGAGTCTCAGGTCCTTTTTGTGCCCAGGCTGGCTTTGAACCTTGATCCTCAGATCTCAGCCTCCTGAGTAGCTAGGATTACAGGCATAAGCCACCGCATCTGGTTTCACAAGCAAATTTTAATTATCACTTAGTCCTTCATGTTGTACATATTCTTTCATGCTTTCATACTTTACTAAATGCAATTATGTTGTTTAAAATTTATAAATTGCTCTACAATAAAAGAACAGTTTTATATATGAAACAACTTCTGAAACCAGCTGTAAGTTGTCATTTATAATTTATGCAGTATATTTTATTCAATAAAATACCATATTTTATACCTGTAACAACTACATTTATAATTATAGTTGCATTAAAATATATTTGATCATGTACAATGTAAATTCAATGCCTGAAGTTTTATTTTAGTTTTTTACATTATTTTAAAAAGTACTTTTTCTATTTTCTACAACAGAAAATATTATGTGGAATTTTACTAACATCAATATGAATTGTGAGAAATGAGATTTATGCACCTGAATGTAATGTTTGCTTTTCCTATTAAATCATATTCTACTCTGTGAGTGCATACCATATACTAAAATTAAAATGTATTCACAAATCAAATACTTTAAAAATTTTCAGATATAAAAAATCATTAAGCAAAATGTATGATTATTGTTGCTATTGGTAATATTATTTTGTTAAAATAAGTTAAAAATATGTTAGCCTCAAATCAAACCAAAGAATGAAACATTTTGTAGATTCTTTATTTCAATTTAATTAATAAATGACTATTATTTCATCGATTATTTCAATTAAAAATTTTATCAGTAAGGCACTGCATATGGCATTACATCATGATAAAAACTAATCAGAAGATATATTATTCTCTGAAATTTCCAGAATTAATATAATGAAAATGGCCCTACCCCCAAAAGTGATCTATAGATTGAGTGCAACACACATCAAAACCACAGCATCATTCATCACAGATATTGAAACATCAATCTAAAATTCATATGAAAATATAAAAGACTGTGAGTAAAACAATCTGGAGAAAAAATATAATGTCAGAAGTTTCCCAAATTCAGAGTTCATATTACATCCTATAATGAAAAGAGTTTCCTTTAATTATTAGTGAAATTGCCATCATAGACACACAGACATGAAAATCAAAGAATAGAAAATCCAGGAATGAAACAACACAGTAATCTCATTTTGGACCAATGAACTCAAATATATATTTAAAAGACAATCTCTTTGATAAATGGTATTGGCAAAACTAGTTATCTTCTTTAAAGAGACTAGAAATATGACCTCTATTTCTTACCTTATGTCAAAGAACTTGAAGACCTAGAATTTTATATATACCACAGGACACTTCTTTTGTTATCTTTTCTGAATTGTCCAAGAACAAAAGAGTAGTTAAGTAGAACTTCTTTAAACTATGTCTGTATATCAAATCAAAGAATCCCTAGGACCAGGAAATAACCCACAGAATGTATAGAGAACCCAAATAATTAGACTGCAAAGAGAAAATATAGCCCAGTAAATAAATAGGGGAAAAGATCAGAGAGAACCATTTTCAGAAGGAGAAATCCAAAATGGCTTATAGGAACAGGAAAAAATGACCATCATACTTAGCTCTATAGTAAAGAAAAATCAAAATTGCACTAGGATGTCATTTCAAAAGTAACTAGAATGGAAATCACCAAGAATATAAATAAAAACAAATGTTGACCATGATGTCATGTGCTCTTGTTGGGAATGAAAATTAGTGTAACAACTAGGCATATCAGTTGAGAGGTTCTTCAAATACCAGAAATAAGCATATAATTTTATTCATATATTATGGACACTAGACTCATAGGATACATACATTCATTGACACATATACACACAGGGGAAGAGGGGAGAAGAGAGAGGGAAAAAGGGAGGGAAGGAAGTAGAGAGAGAGAGAAAGAGAGAGACAGAGAAACAGACACAGAGAGACAGAGAGAGACAGAGACAGACAGATAGACAGAAAGACAAATAGAGAGCCTGATTCTAGGTATGGGATTGTTTACAAATGAGGAGAATGGCAGAGGGAAAAGGCATGATGGTGTGTAAATCATTTCAAAATATATTTCAAGTATTTATAAAGATGGCCTAGAGAATCACAATGAAACCAATGGTGAGTAGAGGTGTAACGGTGGGGAAAAATAAAGAAGTAGAAAGGGGTACTGTGATCAATATATAATATATGTACATCTGAAATATTATGGTGAAATTCCTTGATATAATTAGTACACACTGAAAAATGAACAATGAAAATGGGCCGGTGATCCACACCTGTATTTGTAGCTACTCAGGAGGCTGAGGTCTGAGGATCGGGGTTCAAAGCCAGCCTGGGCACTAAAGTCCCTGAGATACTTATCTCCAGTTAATCAGTAGAAAAGGGCAAGTGACCCCGTTGTGGCTCTAGGGGTTGGATGGTAACATTGAGCTGAAGACCTCAGGGACAGCCTCCAGGCCCAGACTTCAAGCCTCATGTGACCCACAAAACAAAATGAAAGAGAAATGAACAGTGATAATAAAGTAATAAAGATTCTGCTAGGATCTGGATTCCAGCAGAAGGGAAAAGGGCTAATAGTGAGAATGAATAAAGATGAACATGGTTGAGATATTTTATTTGCATAAATGAAAACAAAAATAAGGAAAATTTGTTGAATATTTTTAAAGAAAATAAGATGGAAGAAGGTAGTGATGGAGGAGGTAACTTTGATTGGGATACATTGTATGCATATATGAGAACAGCACACTTTATCATACTTTGAGCAATTAAAGTACATTACTAAATATCTAAAGTTCATCTTTACTTTTTCAAGAAAATTCAGTATATAAAATTCCTCTCCTCCAACTATTACACATGGTTTTGGTATGAAATTCATAATTTTATTGTTAAATGTAAATTTAACATACTTGGTATATTTAATTAATATTAGAATAAAAAATAATTCACAGAAGGTGACTGGTTCAGTAGCATTTTTCTATAACAGAATAGGTAATATTTGTTTTTATATAACAGAAAAGATGACAACTTCTTTTTTTTTTGCCAGTCCTGGGCTTGAGCTCAGGCCATGAGCACTGTCCTTGGATTTTCTCAAGGCTAGAACTCTACCACTTGAGCCTCAGCATCACTTCTGGCTATTTTCTATGTATGTGGTACTAAGGAATCGTACCTGAGTCCTCGTGCAAGCACTCTATCGCTAAGCCAAACACCCAGCTGATAAGTTCTTTTATATAACAGAAGAGGTACTGAATCCCTTTCACTCTCTTTTTCCTATTAGAATATGTCAAAATATATTCTCTTATTCATTAGGAGTATATAAAATATACTATATTTGAACACATGCACACAGAAATGGCTGAAAGTAATAGAAGTACATGTTTAAAAGACTATTTGGACATTAAGTCAATAATATGCCCTACTTTGGGGATTTACTATAGATAAAAGTTGAGTGAGTCCAAGCAATAAAGATTATTGAATGTCATAATCTGTTATCCGTAATAGCCCTATGTGTAGAACAAAATGGTTGTGTTAAGTCAGATAAGGTAAACATTGCGGATAGTGAGAGTCTTAGCCTCAAATAGTATTCATTCTGAATTAGGGAATTATTCATCCCAGGGATGTGTAGCAAGTCATTGATCTTGGAGAACCATAGTTGCCTATGAAAAGGATTACAAGTAAACCATACATGACCAGGAGATCACTTTAAAACATCTTTAAGAAGTCTGTGTTATTACATCAAATTCGAATTCATATACAATAAAAGACTTCTCTCTCCTCTTCTTTCACTTTCTTTCTCTTTTTCCCCTGTTTTCTCTCTTCTTCCCACCTTCTTCCTTTCTTCTTTCTTTTTGGATCCTTTTCCTTCTCCTTTTATCCTAGTGTTTGTGATGCTTCCATGGTTTCTGACCTGACAGAGTTGTGTTGAACAACTTGAAGCATGTACCCCAAATAGTTTTATACTAATTTTTTTAATTAGGTCTGCTTAAATTTTGCCCAGGATGGCTTCAATTATTTTATTTTCCTGCTTCTCTTCCTAAGGAGCTGAAATTAAAGGACTGTACTAGCATGTCTTGCCAGCACCTTCTAATTAATATGATATATAGAATGAGTTATCAAAGAGAGCCAAAAATATCTTCTTAATTTTAACGTATCATAACCAGTAATGTTAGATTAATTATGTGCACATACAGCTCTTGTATTGTCAGAACATTTATTTTTTTACAATAATAAATATACTGTATGCATTATTTATACATGTATTACATATTACAGATATGTACACATATAAACATATATATGAACTCTTCAGTTAATACATTGAATTGGGTTTATACTTCTTTAGAAATAGCTTTCAATGGGCGCAGAAATATTACACTGAATTAGTTAATATCTTTTACAGATTTGTGAAGCTGGGAATCATTTCATCAATGTGATCTTAGCTCATCCAAATCACACAGGTGAGTTTCCTTACATTTTTTTTCTCATACTGAAAGTTGATAATTATTTCAAGAAGCTTTACAACAGCTTTTAAGAATAATAGCAACTGTTGGATTGAATACATAAACATTTTTACATACTGTTTCTTTTTTCTAAATATTTTAATCAAATCACATTCCATAGTAATTTTCTAAAATGCAGTGTAGTTGGATATCACTGTAGTATTCATGAAAATACTAGGCAAAAATCTTGCTCTAGATATCTGAAATTAATTAATAAAGTTGAATGAAAAAGTAAAGATCTATATTATTTATCTATCATTTGCTATTATTTATGTAATATACAAATGAAACAGAATTCTGAAAATTCAGGTCTCTATTTTTATGTTGCAATTTCCAACAACATAAGAAATATTGGCAAACTTCAAAGAAAAATGGTCAACATTTGGACTTTTAGTACAGTTATAATGAGTATGTGAATATGATCATAATATTTGTGAATGAAAGTGTCATATTAATATGTATTATTTTGTGCAATTAATATTTAGGGAATTGTATTTTAAATATATAAAGCTATTTGTTGCTTTAAAAATAACTTACTTGAATGTTTTTGCTTTTTTCTTTCCTCCTCTTATTTATAGCAGCCTGTTGAATACTTTCAAAATGGTTACATGTAGCTAAAGGTGGCGAATTATGAAATGAAATTTTATAATAGAATATCAGTTAATATATGAATATAAGAATATGCATAATATTACAATGTTACATGAATGATGATTGTCAGTAAACATTTTGAGATTTGACAGAGCCTTAATTTTAAAAGTGGATACACACACACACACATACACACAGACCATATTTTGAAAATGTGTGTACATACTGTACACATGTGTGTATGTATATGTATAATGTTTAGAAAGCTTTATTCTGGTATAATATACATATAACTCATATTACCGCACTTTACTTGTATTGAAATATTTTTTTATTTCATTAAGTGGGTGAATTTTAAATGTGTTTGCTTCAGGGATTTGTCATTTTTTCTCCACACATTTCTCTGAACATTGATCCGTGGGAATAGTTATTGTCTTGGTGTTGAAGAAACATGTACAAATGTCCAAGTGAATTACAGTGAAACAAAATATGGTTCTCATTCAATTAAATAATGAACAGTTTTGTCTCCTCAATAATCAGACCCATTTTGCAAAAAAGTTTTTTCATAATTTTGATGTCTTAAGGATTTGATATTTTTATTCCCAAGTAGGAAATATCTTCCATGAAACACAGTATATGCTACGGTATATCAATGATTTAAAGGTACCCATTATCTCTAAGATCCATTACCTTAGATGTTTCCTCAAGAAGACAGTCCAGCCATCTATCAGGTTAACAACTTCTAGGGAAAATATGTGATATAAAAGTCCATTTTAACAGATTTGGTTCTTTATTCTGATATCCTGCTCTGAGATGTACATACTAGTACATAATGGAGCATTCATTATGGAGGATGTGTATGTCTTAAATGGCTAATACAGGACATGAATGAGTATTTGATAGGCTAAAATGTAAAGAAAACATAAAATGATTCTTTACTCATAAATATGAATGTATTCTTTCAGAAAAAAATGATTGTAATTAATTATGGGACTAGAGGTTTCTCATTAATGTACATGAGTCATGTTGCCTTACCATGACCATAATATAGTTCTTAGCAGGTTGAAATCTAAACAGCATTAGTGCATGTAACTCACCATGGTGAATGTTTTATTCATGTATCTGTTTACTACAACTGACTCCATTACAGATCACTGGAGTGAAATCTTTGAAATATCTTTTCTATTTATTATTTTTTAAATGTTTTTTCTTATCTTGTAGTAGTGGTACAAAAGAGTTGCTATTTGGCAAAGAAGTTTATAAATATATTAATAAAACATATCTTGATTGAGGTCACCCTTTACAACATTCTCACATATCCTACCCATTCCCATCCCTTCGCTAAATTTTCTTAATCTTGACTGAATTTACCCCTTCTCTTCATTTGTATATCCATTTCCTCTTGTTCTTTAACTTCATTTTCTAAGAAATTACATTACTTGAGGTCTACTGTGAATTTATCACAGTTCAATTAATATATTTGTATACACTAGCACATCATCCAAATATAAGGAAAACATGCACTGTAATCTCTCTCAGTTTGACTTACTTCAACTAACATAATTTTTTCAGATTGTTCCATTTCTTTTTAAATGTAACAATAACGTCCTTTCTGACTTTATTATTAGAACAACATATTTCATTATGACTTTTGTGTTAACTAAAAGAGAATCGGTGTTTTGTTATCAGAGTACATCTCAATATGTGAATAAAACAGCAGTCTGATAATTTATATTTATCGTTACAAATGTTGCAGCTCAAAGTTCAACTTGAAATCATTAGGTATATTTTCAAAAATGTTTCCTGAGGAAAACACAAAAACAAAATCAACTGAGAATAGGCAGAACATGATGAAAGCTGTAAATAATGCTCCTGATTTAGTAGCAGAAATAATTTATGTGGCATTTTAGAATTAACTATATTGATTCAGTTTAATCTTGTGACAAATTTTTCACTCTTGATTTAAATGATATTTTTATAAAACACCCTTTGGATTTTGACTACTTCAATACAAAGATTTTGTTGAGGTATTTAATAATCAAACACATGCATTTTGACAGCACAGGAGATTGCATTTGTTCACTAAGGGGCATTTAGGTTAATTTTGTATCTTTGGTATGGCAAACAGTACTTCAGTGGACATGGTTGTGTTGGTAGCTTTAGTGTGCTCTGGTTTGTGTTCAATATATGCCCATGGGTGGGATTGCTGGGTCATCAGGAGCCTCTATAGTTAAGCAGTTAAGGAATCTATACATTCCCTTGGAGAGTTTTTGAACAAATTTAAATTTCCACCAATAGTGTAGCAGTGTTCCCTTTTGACTACATTCCTGCTAGCATCTATTATTGTTAGTTTTCTTGAAAATGTTATTTTGGTTTGCATTTTATGGCCAGAAATGTTGACTAGCTCTTCATGTGTTTATTGCCAATCTTCTTCTGAGAAGTTTCTCTTTAAGTCTCTTGTACATTTATTAATCAGGTTGTTGTTTTCTTAAGGATTTGTTATTTTTTGTTTAAATTTTTGAGTATATTTCATATATGAGGCCCTTGACTGATGTATAGCTAATAAAGATCTCCCATTCGTTGTATTTTCTACATTTTATGTGTGCTCTGCCATGCAAAAACTCACCGGTTTGATGCAACACCATTCATTCAGTCATCATTCATTTGTTGTGATTCTGAATTTTTACTTAGGAAGTTTAGTTCTGTGCCAAGGAGCCCTACAGTTTTCCTTATCTCTTCTTGTAATACTTTCAGATTACCAGGCCTTATATTGAAGTAATTTGATCCATTTGAAATTGATTCTAGTGTAAGGCAATATATTAAGAACTGGAATCAGTTTTCTGAGGATAGCCAGTTCTGTCTGGTAAAGAGGCTGGCTTTTGTCCATCTTGTTTATCTAGCTCCATCATCAATTTTTTGGTGCCTATAACTCTGTTGGCTCAATTCTGGGTCTTCTATTATATTCCATTGTTCCTTAGGCCTATTTTTGTGCCAGTACCAAGTTATTTTTTTCTCATTCCTTACTAAAATATTTTATTAACACTGGTTTTTTTACCTTATATTTCAAATGTCAAGTTTAACAGATAAGCATTTAAGAATGGAATCTCTATATTCAATCACTAGCATATGAATTTAAGAACAAAAGTAAAATTAAGTTGAATCCTTGCATGTCATAGATACATACTGATGTAGATATCAATATGTCTATATAATATATATCCCATTATATGTCTATATAGTTATATTTATTTCTCCAAGCTCATGTCAATGACCCTGATTACCCAGGTATTGAATCATCATTCTTGTCGTACTGTTTACATCTACTATCCACATACCAAGGAGACCATGTACCTTTTGTTACTTTGGTCTTGGCTTATCTCACGCAACATGATTTGCTCTAGTTCCATCTACTTCCCAGTGAATACAATTATTTTATTTTTTCTGGTGGCTATAAAGAATTATATATATATATATATATACCACATTTTTATATTAATCTGTAGTAGGGCATCTGGGTGTTTCCATCGCCTGGCTATTGTGAATAGTGCAGCGATGAACATGGCTGTGTGTCGCTGCCTGCCACAACGACGCGTCACTTCGGAAGCAGACTGGGAATGACCACAGACTCAAATAGCTGTAAACAGAGGTCTTTTTATTTCTCTCTATTCTCTCTTCTCTGTCTTTCTCTTTTCTCTCCTCCCCCAGAAATCCTCTACCATTTATATCATACAGCAGCCAATCACAGTAAAGGTCATATGCACACGCAGCAAGCATACATGAATCTAGCGATCACGCTCTATCCACGAGCATGGAGAAAACAAATCAACCAATGCAAAGAAATTTCCTGGTCATTAAATACTAACTCATCCTCGTTGACGAACTGCCAGGCTCCATCTTATAATCTTACTTCCTCAGGAGGCTGAAAGCAACAGCTGTGCAGGTGTCCTTATCATATCCTGGGTTATGATGCTGAAGGTAGATGCCTAGGAGTTGTATGGCTAAGTCATTGGGAAAATGTATTTTCAGTTTTTTGAGAAACCTCCAAACTGCCTTCCAAAGTGGTTGTGCTAGATCCCAATCACATCAACAACGCAATAGGGTTCCTATTTCTCCACATTCCCACCAGCATTTAGTGTTGTTTGAGTTCAGAATATTGCCCATTGTGATTGGGGTAAGGTGGTATCTTAGGGTTGTTTTTATTTGCATTTCCTTTATGACCATTGATGATGAGCTTTTTCTTATGTATCTTGCCATTTTTACTTCTTCCTCTGATAAGTCTCTCTTTAGTTCCCTTGCCCATTTAGTAATTGGTTTTTTTGGGTCTGGAGGGATTTATTTCTTCAGTTCCCTGTAAATATTGTATATTAAGTATTCGATGTATTGTTGGTCAATATCTTCTCCTAGTTGGTTGCCTGTCTTTCTTCTTAGTAACTGTGTATTTGTGCAGAAACTTTTATTTTTAGGTAGTCCCATTTGCAGAGTCTCTCTCCATTCTGTTGTGACCCTGGGATTCTATTCAAGAAGTTTGTGATTGTGCCTATGAGTTCCAGTGTCTCTCCTGCTCTGTAATGTGACAGTTTCAGGGTGTCAGATCTTATATTGAGGTCTTTGACCCATTTTGAGTTAATGTCCATGTGTGGTGACAGTCTGGGACCAATTTTTAATTTTCTACATGTGGCTGCCCAGTTTTCCCATCACCAATAATTGAAGAGGCTATGTTTATTCCACATCATATCTCTGCTGAATGTAAGTTGACTATAAGTATGTGATTTCATTTCTCATTTTTCTATTTTGTTCCATTGATCTTTTGGTCTATTTTTGTGGCAATACCAAGCTTTTTTTGTTATTCTGACTCTATAGTAGAGTTTAAAGTCTGATAGTAATACCACCTGCATTGTTCTTTTTGCCTAGAATTTATAGGTTTTTTGTTGTTCCATCTGAATTGCATTGAAATTGTATATAAATTTTGGCAGTATGGCCATTTTCAAAAATGTTGATTCTTCCTATGGATGAGCATGGGATTTCTTCCATTTCCTGGTATCCTCCTTGATTTCTTTCTTTTATAGTTTTTGTAGCTAATTCCTTTACATCCTTAGGTACGTTAATCCTTAAATATTTTAACATTTGTCTCTGGAGTCTGTTGTCTAGTATTTAATTGATGAACTTTGTGTTTGTGTTCATCAGAGCAACTGGTCCGTAGTTCTCTTTTTTTGATGGATTCTTCCCTGGTTTGGGGATGAGTGTGAAATGATCTTCATTGAATGAGTTTGCGATGGCTCCCTCTGCTTCTATTTCTCAGAAGAGTTTCAAGAGTATAGGTGTTAACTCATCTTTTAAAGTCTTATACAATTCTGCAGTGAAACCATCTGGGCCTGGGCTCTTTCTATTTTGCAGGCTTCTGATTGTTTTTGTTATCTCATTGTATGAAATTGCGTTGTTCAGTTGACTTATTTCTCATTGGTTCAATTTAGGAAGTTTTTGTCTATTTAAAAAAAGCATCCATTTCTACTAAATTTTCTGGTTTTATTGAATATAAGCCCTAGAAGTACTTAATTCATGATATTCTGGATTTTTTGTAAATTGGTTGTGATTGTTCCCATAGTATCTCTAATATTGTTTATTTGAGTCTCCTCTTTCCTTTTTTTAATTTTGTCAGGGTTCTGTCAATTTTGTTGACTCAAAAAAACAGCTTTTTGATTTATTAATTTTATGACTAGTTGATCTCATTACAATCTCAGGTATTTCTGATTTTGTTTTTTCTATTTTTTGTCCCTCTAGTTGCTTGAGTTAACTTATTCTTGATCCTCTAGGTGCTTTTATTGCTTCTTTAAGTTATTTACATGAGTTTCTTCTGTCTTTTTAATATGGTCTCCTAGAACGATAAATTTGTCTCTTAGGACTGCTTTTACTGTGTCCTATAAATTCATTTGCGATGTGTTTTCATTTTCATTGCACTGTAGAAAAACTTCAATTTCTTCTTTAACTTGTTCTGTAACATAGGTATTATTTAGTAGTGTGTTATTCAACTTTCATGTGTTTGAGTGGATTTTACAACGTACTATGTAGTTCAGAACTAGTCTAATTCCACTGTGGTCAGATAGAATGCAGGGGATTATATCAGTCCTCTTGTATCTGCTTAGTTTGTTCGTGTGAACTATTATATGATCTATTTTAGAGACTGTTCCTTGGGCCACAGAGAAAAATGTATAGTGCTTTGCTGTTGCTGTGGATGTCTGCTAAACGCAGCTTTGCTATGGTATCCTTTAACTCAGAGATTTCTTTTGTTATATTTTGCTTGGTTAAGCTGTCCTTTGGTGAGGGAGGCATATTGAAATCTTTCACTATGACTCTGTTTGAGTCTGTCTTTTCCTGTAGCTCTATGAGAATTCTCTTGGCATATATCTGTGCTCCAATAAAGGGAGAGTAAATGTAAATACCTGTAATACTCTGATTATGAATTGACCCATTTATTAATATTTAGTGTCCATCTTTATCTTTTTGTACTGACTTAACCAAGAGGTTATTTTTGTCAGAGATTAAGATTGCTACTTCTGCTTTTTTGAACAGTGCATTGGAATGAAAATTCTTTTCCTTCTCTTCATTTGGAGTTTGTTGCTATCTTTGTCAGTGAGGTGGGTCTCTTGGAGGAAGCATATTGATGGATCTAGTTTTCTAATCAATTCTGCAGTTCTTCTTTTGACTGTAGAGTTTAGCACATTCATATTTAAGGTAATATCGGAGAATAATTTTGTGCCTTTTGTCATTACTCATTTATTACTTCTGTAGTTCTCTCTCTCTCTCTCTCTCTCTCTCTCTCTCTCTCTCTCTCTCTCTCTCTCTTCCTCTTCATTTGTAGCTTACTAATCTGATCTGTAGGTGATAGATTTTGATGTGATTCCCTGCTGTTCTGCTCTGTATTTTGTTTTGTTTTGTTTTTCCCAATTTTACATTCTAAAACTGTTTATGTTCGAAAGAGTTAAATACTGTTAACATACTGAAGAAAATATCACTGAAGTGAGTTATTTTATAAATATATATAATTGTGAATAGATTCTTACTTAAATGTCAGTTTGACTGACACTAATCAGTTGAGAATGAAAGGGGATTATAAACTAAATTTAAGTTCTGCTCTTTTTTTTTTTTTTTGCCAGTCCTGGGCTTGAGTTCAGGGCCTGAGCACTCTCCTTGGACTTTCTCAAGGGTAGAGCTCTACCACTTGAGCCTCAGCACCACTTCCGGCTTTTTCTATATATGTGGTACCAAGGAATCGAACCCGGGTCTTCATGCATGCTAGGCAAGCACTTTAACCACTAGGCCAAACTCCCGGCCCCCTGCTCTATATTCTTGATTATTTAATATTTCTGTAATGCTGGCTTAGTGTTCATAAATTCATATAATTTTCTTTGTTATAAATGTTTTTGATTGTCCATCAAATATAAATGCTGATCTTTACTATTCAGGTCTAATATTTTTACTATGATGGGTCTCCAAGAGTTCCTTCTGGGGTCTTGTTTATTAGGTATTCTATAGGCTTTGGTTTTGTGGGTGAGATTTTTCTCTTTTGAGACTGTGGAAATTTTCTGCTATAATCTCGGTGAGTAAGTGTTGCATTCCCTTCATTCCATCTACAGAATTATAAAGTTTCTATGTTTTGTCTCTATTTCTCTTTTAAAATTGATAAATTCCTTGGCAATTTCCTGTTTATATTTCTGGACTTGTTTTTAGAGTTCTCTTTTTTTTTTTTTTTTTTTTTTTTGCCAGTTCTGTGGCTTGAGCTCAGGGGCTGAGCATTGTCCTTGGGCTTTCTCAAGGCTAGCACTCTACCACTTGAGCCACAGCACCACTTCTGGCTTTTTCTATGTATGTGGGTCTTCATGCATGCCAGGCAAGCACTCTTACCACTAGGCCAAACTCCCAGCCCCTAGAGTTCTCTTTTTATTTCTTTCATCACCACTCTTTGAGTGGTGTCTTGTCTCCTATCTCTTCATATATCATGTCTTTGCATGGTGTTTTGTAAATTAAAAAAAGTCCTACACAATCCCCAAAAGGAACTATGAGTGAAGAGATAGGAGACAAGACAACAAGATATTTTTATTACTATGTTTTCATGTAAGAAATTTCCCCTACGATGCCTGAACTGGTATCTTGGTGAGAGCTCAGAAAGACTCACACTAAGCGGTCGCCTTCAGTCAAGCCTTCTTAAACTTTAAAGATTGGTATTATTATTCTTCCACTGTTCTTCCTACTAAGGATTGTTTGTGCTATTCGGGGTCTTAGGTTATTCAATGTGCATTTTTGGATTGCTTCTTCTATGTCATTGAAGAATGTTGTTGGGATTTTGATTGATATTGCATTGAAGTTGTAGGTAGCTCTGGGCATTACTTCCATTTTCATGATGTCAGTTCTCCCAATCCAGGAGTATGGAATGTTTTCCCATTTCCTTAAATCTGCTTCAATTTCTTTTTTTCAGGTTTTTAATATTTTCATCATAGAGGTCCCTCACATCTTTAGAAACATAGATTGTGCGGCTTTCCTTATTTTTAAAAATTAGAGCATTCTTATAAATCTACAAGTAACCCAAAGAATAGTAAAATTACAATTGTACATAATATACAGTCACACAACAAGCCCAAAGGTGGTTATTCTGAGAATTTACAAGGGCTCAATAGCTATGTGTATATGATCATATAAAATCATGTTTATTGAAATGAAAGCTAAGAAATGGAAATGTTGGGAGAGAAAAAACAGAAAAATAAATAGGCAGTGTTGATATTGTTCAAAAAGAAATGTACTCATTACCTGGTTTATGTAACTGTAACCCTTCCATACATCACCTTTGCAATAAAAAATTAGAAAAAAGTAAAACAGTTTGAATTTTTAAATGTTTTAATAAAGTTGAGAAATAGAAATTCTCATAACAGTTTATTAAATTTGAAACTAAAACTATGTCATAACGTTTGAAGTAGGTTTCTTTTGAGAAATTTATGAATTATATGGCTATGAATGTCTGATAACATTTCATATGATGTGTAATATAAGCATATAAGCAAACTTCCAATGTTTAACACCAATATTCTTTTATTTTTTTCTACAAGGAAATAATGCTTGTTTTCCAAGTCCAAATTATAACCCTCTAACATGGATGTTTTTCCTGGTGTCATGTCCTAACTACACTTATGAGGTATGATAGCCTGTAGATAAGTGTTTGATAATGAAGTGAATATATACATGTATATATATGTATAGATACTTATGGTCTACATGTATCACATATTAATAGGTAAAATGCATATGGAGAAATTAGCTGGTGGCAGTGACTCATGCGTGTAATTGTAGCCACTCAGGAGGCTGAGAACTGATGATGGTTCAAGGACAGCCTGGGCATGAAAATGTTCATGAGATTCTTAATTTCAATCAATCACAAAAACAAAAAGCCCAAAGTGGTTCTGTGGCTCAAGTGGAACCACAAGCTTACCTTGAGCAAAATGGAGCTTGAGAACAGTGCCCAGGCCCAGAGTTCCAACCCCCAAACTGGCAAAAATGAATAGATAAATAAATAATATAGAGAACTAAACTAAAAATTAACATTTAGCAATATAAATTCAAGTCATACCATAGACATGGACAAAAATATATTTCAACCATGGTTTTTGCTATAGGAAGGAGTATTTACTCATAAGTACTTTTACATAAAAAGCTTTGAAATATTTTCTTTGTTTGTTGTGTGATAGTATGGCTTGCACTTACTAGGCAGTTATTCTACCATTAAACCACATCTTCTCCTACCTTTTTTGTGGAAGTTATTATGAGATGAGGTTTTGCTTTCCTACATAGACATTTTTTTCCTTTTTCTTTTTTGTTGTGGTCATCCCTCAAAACCTTAGATTTTTTGCACAGAGATAGCATTCTAACACTTGACTTACAGCTTCATTTCCAGTTTGTTGTTGTTGTTTGTGTATTTATTTATTTATTCTTATATTTTGGGTTTAGAGATAAGAATCTCACAGACTTTCCTGTCCTGGCTCAATTCATACTGCAATTTTCAGGTTTTAGCTCCTTGAGTGCTTGGATTACAAGCATGAGCTACCAGGGTCTACTTGAACTTCCCATATAATTCTTCCTGTTGTGGCCCGGATGACAATTGTATGTCACCACAGTTATACCTGAGCAAAGGCCTTGTGCTTTTTTTTTTTTTTTTTTTTTTTTTTTTACCAGTCCTGGGCTTGAGCTCAGGTCCTGAGCACTGTCCTTGGACTTTCTCAAGGCTAGAGCTCTACCACTTGAGCCTCAGCACCACTTCTGGCTTTTTTCTATGTATGTGGTGCCGAGGAATCAAACCCGGGTCTTCATGCATGCTAAGCAAGCACTTTAACCACTAGGCCAAACTCCCAGCCCGTCTTGTGCTTTCTTAAGGCTAGAATTCTACCACCTGAGGCACAACCCCACTTCCTGCTTTTTGATGTAGGTGCTACCGAGGAATTGACCCAGGTCTTCATCCAGTTTAAAGCCAGATCCTCCCGACCTTAGCCTCCCAGAACTGGGTTGACAGGCTCACCACTATATCCAGCCACTGGGACAAGCCTTGTATATATACTTGGACTGGGGAAGCCTTGTCCTCCCAATTCCAATCTCCCTTGACCTTCTAGTGTCCAAGTTATATTTATGAATTTTAATGTTTCTCAAACATTTTAAAATAATACTCTTCCTTGCCTTATATGATACATTTCCTTAATTTTTTAATTTTTATTAGAATATTAGTAAATATTGTTTCTTGAAAATTTATTTCTACATATAGCTTTTCCAATGTGTATGCTTTAAAATAGCTTATTTAAGGCTATATGAAGAAAGTCACTTGATGAACTATAAATATGTTAACTCATGGTTGTTTTCCATACATTTATTTGTTTATTTTAATTTCATAGATTGGATCATGGATTAGTTTTACAGTAATGACTCAAACACTGCCTGGTAAGTTTTATTGACACTATAATCTTTATTGACGTTATAAATTCACATCCAGTATTAAAATACTGAAATAATGTTCACCATATATTTCTATATAACTACTGCTTAAACTCAAAAGGAAGTATGTGATGTTCCAATGAGCCTAGAGGGTGGGCCAGGGAGAATTGAGAAAGCAATCATTAATAACAGGCACTTTAATACACAATAGAAGGTTAAACTGCATATGCTCTCTGTATGTTCAGAGATATGTTACATTCAGTATTTGCTCATAATTTGATGACAAATCTTAATCATCATGTGACATATTGTGTATAACATGAAAATGCGTGTGTGAATACATGAAGGACTGTTATTCTAAGCACTCTTTATTTGAAGCCATTTTGTGATATTGTGATATAAAAATGTAGAATTTTGTGGGAAATTTCTTATTCCTGCTTTGTACTTATTCAAATTATATCGTGATGCTTAATGAATAAGAAGAAATTGATAAGAAATGATACAATATGTTAGAAATATTTATAGCTTTTATATTGTTCTATTTTGATATATTGCATCATTCATATAAATTTAGAAGGGTCATTATTTGTTTTTTTCCCCTCTAGTTGGGATTTTTACACTTCTGATGAGTATCCAGATGTCTCTGTGGGCACAGAAAAAGCATAAGATTTATTTGAAGAAATTCAACTCATATGTGCACAGGAAATCAGCAATAATTCCATTTTTATTATAAGTAAAATAAGAGGTTTTTCACAACATATCTAGAAACACAAGATATGACTTCCCCCAATGATACAGTCAAGAGTCGCTATTATACTCTGGCAGTTCATGAATAACAATATTTTTACTGAAAAAAATTATGCAGTGGTATGATGTATCCAAATTTAATACAGTTAACAAAGTAATGAGAAGTAAACTTGCAATTAAAAATCAATGAAAAATAATGTGGGGACTATCTCAAGCTCTGGAAATTTGAACAAATTTTCATAACTCATTAGTAATTCACATCACAATTTCTTAAAATAATTTTAAAAATTGAATACTGAAGTAAATATTTTTGGCAGTTATGACCTTTAGTATCTTGATAATCAGTGTCTTTAATAATTGAATGCATTGGAGTATTGCATTTTTTGTGTTATTATTTAATTTCATGTGAATTTTGGACATATTAAAAGTGAGTGTTTTAATAAATACTCCTGTATCTTATTTATTCAAAAACTACATTGGTCACAATTCTAAAATTATAAGAATTTGTATCCTATTTTGAGATTGTTAAGTCATTTTTAATGTGAAATATTTTGAAATGTGTGTTTGGAAATTATTTGTTTATACTAATAAAATTATGCATACCACTATGAAACATGTATAAATTATACATATGTACTCATGTAAAGTATGCATATATATTGAAATATATATGTTTAAATCACAATAGATTGTACTGAAAAATTCTGCAGTTTTGTATCAGAATAGAATATTTTAAACATTTAGTTTTTCCAAACCAGCCGATTTTTTTGAGTGTTTGTGTGGCCACATACATATGCATTATAGAGATGGTTACTCTTATAAACTTGAGGAAAAATTAAAGGGTACACTTCTAAGTTTATCTACTTTTAAATTAGCACTTTTTAGATTTGTTAATTTCTAGATCATTTCCAATTTTCAGATTAAGTACAAGGGTTCTGAGACTTGTGAAATATGGATTGAAGCCAACCTGGTTAGGATAGTGAGAATCTCAAAACAAATTTACTTTGTATTTTTTCACTTTTTGCTATTATATTTATTGTACATATTCCTCATTTTGATCTTTATAATATCTTTCCAAAATATGTTATTGTTATTGTGGATGTGATATATAGAAGGGTTACAGTTACATCAGTAAGGTAAAAAGTACAAATACTTTGAACCATGTTTCCCCTTCCCTTTCACTCTCCCATTTTCTTCTCCTTTCCTGGACCACCTTCACATACTATCTAGTGAGTACAACTGTTGTATTTATTCAAACAACAAAACAAAACAAAAACTTGAAATATGGCTGTTGCTCAAGGAACTAGCCTTGGGCTATAAAGCTCAGGGACAGAGCTTCAAGATTGCTGGCATACGCAAAAACATACAAGCACAAGGACACACACATACACATATAATCTCATCTCTTTTGCTCTCCCTTGGTTATCTCATATTGTTACAGTATCTCACTTTGTTATCTAATATATTGGATATATTTGTATCATTTATTTTAACTTGGATAGGGAAGGGGGGAAAACCAAGATGGGTGGGTGAGGGGCAGTGTAATGGGGACCAAGACATGTGAAAGGGTATCAATTTACTTGATTTAAGGCACCTTCTATCTGGCAAATATCATGTAATCCTTTTATTAATTACAATAAAAATATTTTAAAAAATGAATAAACACACAAATGAAAAAAAACATGTTTCCTAACTGTATATTTAAAAATATAGAATTCCACTTCCTAATTTTTATTCCCTAGAATCAGCTCAATATGTAGGCTATCTGTATGATATTCAATGGTGTTAAAAGAACTCAATGTATTAAACCACATAAAACTAATACTGTTATCAATTTGATCACCAATAGAGTATATGTACTTTCTCTTTTTCAATTGAATCCTGCTTGCTACTAAACCAGTCATACATTGTTGTATGACTAGGAAATCTTTGTTGTGAGGGATAAAAGAATGGGATGGAATGTTCTTAGAAAAGACACTAAAGAAGATAGGTCTGATGAACATAATATTTATATATAAATATTTTAAAAAGAAGGTATAATTTGATAGAAATCATATATACATTTAAAGCTTTTATAATATAAATTTACTTACAGATATCTGGTTTCTCTACATGAGAATATATATATATATTCAGAAATTTGCATACATACATACATGTGCTTCATTTAATTTTAATATGTTTTATCATTGCAAAGCTGTTTCCTGACAATGCTGTCTTGTATTTACTTATTTATAATTTTATTGTCTTCAAATTCCAGACTTTATCAATAGAAGTTAAAATGGAGCAGTGTTTCCTTATGGATTCCCCCATCTTAGCATATTTTTTCTGCTAAAAGACTGAATTAGAAACAAGGATGAAACTATTCATCAACATGTAAGACCCTTATATAGCTTTTGTATTTAGTTATAAAATTATCACAAGCCACTCTGTTGTTTCTCCTCACCACCAGGAAAGTGTAACAGAACACTTCATATTTACATGAAGCAAATCTGTAAAATAATCTCATTTCTTTTAATTTATCTATTCTGTAAGTAGCTCCTCAGGTAAATTTCAGAATTCTGAAATTTCCATTGCAGAAGTACCATTTAATACAGCATAGATAGAGTGCCTTGTTTATATCTACATCACCATGGATTTGGTGCCAAAGAGAAGGGTAATTGCTGGGGATAATTCAGAAAACTATGAATTTCCCTATGAACCTAAAGCCTAAAATAATTTGCTTACACAGCTCAGCTGTCTGTTTAGGAGGCAGAGACCTGAGTATCATCGTTCAAAACTGGCATGGAACAACAATTATTGAGGCTTTATCTCACAAACAGGCTGGACATAGTGATCTATACCTGTAATTTTAAGTTAATCACAAGGCAAGGCTAATCTAAGCATTATCCAAAGCCAGATCCTAGCAATATCACAGTACCTTGCCTCAATAAACAAGAATGGGTGCATGGCCATTCTTCCTAGCACAGGTACTGAATTCAAACACTAGTAGGACAAAAATGAATAAAAAAGAAGGGAAAAAGAGAAAAGAAAGAAAGAAAAAGGAAGGAAGGAAGGAAGGAAGGAAGGAAGGAAGGAAGGAAGGAAGGAAGAAGAAAGAAAGATGAAGAGAGAGAGAGAGGAAGAAAGGGAAGAAGGAAGGAAGGGAGGGAGGGAGGAAGAAGGCAAGAAAATATAAAGAAAAAAAACTGTTTACTAATATAGGCCTATTGCAAACACAACCTGTAAACAGTCTCAATTAAGAACGGAAAAATAAAATACAAAAATCCTCCATCAATTTCTACCAATCATGTAAAGTAATGATTCTCATAACTCTTAACAAAGTACAGCTACAATCCTTAACACATTCTAAGTTATGAAGCAGACATTTAGTATTTGAGATAATAAAATCTATGCGATTTGGTAAATTAATAAAAATTGTCTAATACTAAATGTCAGCTACATACATTCTAGAGAGCAACATAATTCTTCATTAAATGTAATTATTATTCTAAAAATGGGTTTCAGAATAATTTTTTGAATACTAACTTGTACCCAGAAAACAATCTGCAAAGCAATGGTGTTTTAAAATACTATGTCTTCAACTTCATGCACTTATACAGCACTGTTGGCCTGAAGAAAAAAATTTAACAAGTCAACTTTCCCGTTGGCCACATCATTACAGGGTCCTGATGCTCACTGCCTATTCACAACTGCACCCTTTCTCAAAGTGTAATTCGTATGGGTTGTTTCTCTTTTAATTGTCTAGGGTATTTTGAATGTTATCAAGATTTTCTTTGTGAAAGAAAATTATTTCCTGACATACACTGAGATCTATTCATATATATTCACTCCCATACATACACAGTTAAAATAAAACATGCAATAGCGGGTCACGGTGACTCACGCCTGTAAACCTAGCTACTCAGGAGGCTGAGATTTGAGGATCAAGTTTCAAAGCCAGCCCTGGCACAAAAGGACCTGAGATTTTTATTTTTATTTTTTTAATTGTAATTAATAGATTACATTATACTCGCCAGATAGAAGGTGCATTTCTTCACAAACATTGATATGCCTTCTCATGTTTTTGTCCCCATTTCCCTCCCCTCACTGCCTCCCCGCATCTTGTTTTACCCCCTTCACTACCCTATTTCAAATAAACAAATAATGTACCAGATCACAAGGTAAGATACTGTAACAATATGAGATAACAAAGGAGCAACAAAAGAGATGAGTAGCAACATAGTACATTAAGAACAACAATCACACATTAAAAGGCTTTCTTTGTTTCTATATCCTGGTGGTCCTTTCTTTAGCCTCATTCTATATGGCCATTTGTATCTAGGTTTTGCCCTATTTTAAACCTCTGCTAGTAGATTCCAAGGTTTATATTAATTATGATAAATGAGGGAAAGCATTGAACCTATGTTCCTTTGGAGCACCTGAGACTCTAACCTGCAATTAACATGCAGAAAATGGAAAGTGGGGCTTGCCTCAAGGACAGGACTGTAGCCTTGAGCTGAAGAGCACACTAACAATGACCAGGACTAGTTCAAGCCCCATGACAAAAAAATAAATAAAAGAATAAATATAAAATAGAACATATAAATCTAAAACCTCATTTTCACATGTATGTGTTGTCATATCTGTGTGTAAAAGTTCTCTCTCCAAAATTAATCTAAGGGAAATCATACAATTTCTGAATATTTAGCTTTCTCTCACTAATTAAAACAGATTTTTTTGTGTGTATGTGTGTGCCAGTCCTGGGCCTTAAGCTCAAGGCCTGAGCACTGTACCTGGGCTTTCTCAAGGCTCGAGCTCTACCACTTAAATCACAGCACTACTTCTGCCTTTTTTCTATGTATGTGGTACCAAGGAATCAAACCCGGATCTTCGTGAATGCTGGGCAAGTACTCAACCCATAGGCCCCTAAAACAGACTTTTAAGATTTGATACAAGTTCAATTTTAAGTAACTGAAATTCAGATCATGTTCACTTTTAGTAGTTGATGTCAATTATAAAATTTGTTCACATGGAATAAAAATTACCTGAGAAACAATGATGATGATGGTTATTTTTATTAATAACAAGCACTTTAATAAACAAAATAAAAATGAAATGCTATTTATTAATCAAAATAAAATGTATTTTGTTTTTATTAAACAGAAAGAGAAAGAAAATCATGCGGATATTTCTAAACATTAGAAGTGATTAGACCAAATGCTGCTCAATAATTACAATTAAAGGCATATTTTGCATAATTATAATGATTTAAAAGCATTTACTTTAAAGGCTGCTTCGAATTCAGTTTTCACACAGGTGCATACAAAAGCCTATTATTATTGCTCTGCCTTTAGTGGAAGCTTCATTGTAAAAATGAACCTAAAAAAAAATTTCCTGCTAAAACAGGAGTTTTGTTTCAAACTGTAATACTGTTGGAGTGCTTGAAATTTCTGAGAATAAAATAAAACTAAGAAATATTTATAAAATTATTGCATAATTTTGTAGAGAATGAGAAAATGTATTTTTATGTCTAGTTAAGGAATGAAATCTTCATGTCTAGTGCTAGGAAATTATTTACATTATATATATATTTATATAAGAGATATTCATGACAATCACAAAATATTTCATTGTTTTACACAATCTTTCTCAGGGTTTCTCTAAGGAACTCTTCAAACTCATTTTTACTCCATTAATGTTTTACTTTCTATTCATATTCCAAACTTCACAGAATCTCCAATTAGAAGGAATTTTTGTGCTGTAATTATCCATAGTATATATAATACCCATCAGAATTGTGAGCAAGGAAATAAGTTTAAATAAATTTAAGTTGATTTAAGCGATACAAAGTTTATTTTGATACCACAGTGGATTTAAGAAGAAATAAGAACATTTAGAAGCAAAATAACATATTTCTAAATAATCTGGAAGAAAACAAAGATGGAATTTGAACATGATTGAAAATACCATTAATGAATATTGAGTTATGGATATACCAGCTCAAAATACGCTGACATTCTGTATCCATTATTTGCATCATAATTCACTTGAGGAAATGGTAATTGATCCCGTCTTTTCCTGTGTTATAAGCTGTAAGGTTTCTTTGGGGAAGAACTACCTCCTACATCATGTTGGGAGAAAAGGTTTAATCACCAGAGATTGAGAATTGGAATTTTAATCCATCTGAGTAAATAAACTCATTAAAGAGATCTTCATCTTCTTCCTGTTGCCCTGCTCTATAAATTCACCAGGGACAAACTATAGCAGAGGCACACCTGATCTGTTATTCCTACACCAATGTGTCATAATTAGCCATTTCTTCAAATTTCATTTTCTTGCAGAGATCCACATGGAGATGTAAAGTTAATGAGAGTGGTGTGATTTTGCTTATTTTAATTAGTTTCCTAGCTCCAGTGAAAAAGCCTACATATGAACCAGAAACTACCAATTTCTGTCTGTTACCAATGAAGCTGTTGTTGGAATGAATTGTATAACAAGTACATAGAATGACCTTGATTCTGGCCTTAGGAAAACAGAGAAGAAGAGCTAATTATTCACAAAGTTAGCTGAAGAAAGGCCACCCACCATAATCTCAGAAGTGTTATAACACACACACACACACACACACACACACACACACACACACACAAACACGCCCGTACAATGAAAACACAGGAAAGACTTGGCAAGGCTGCTCCTTCTTGGATTTCATCAATCAAAGCTGCTAAAAGTTAGAAATCAGAAAGATTTGAAGTCCAGGGAGCACAAAACAAAGACCCTATGTGAAATACGGGTAAAGACATGTCTCAAGTGGTAGACTTCCTGTTTAGAAGATAAATGTGAAACAATTAGTTTAAACTCTACACAAACAAAGATAGATATAAATTAAGTCAATTATTCTGGTGAGACATTTTTTTAAATATCAAAATTAATGAGACAGCACACAAGTGACTGTTATGAGGACTTTAAAAATCAGTGGGTGATATGTGAACAATAATTTTATAAATGACTCAGAAAAAGTTTTGTTTTTCCTTTTGGAAGAATTTATTGAAACTGTCAGTATTTATTGCTTGATATTCCCCCACACCCAAACAAGTTTCACTGTGCATTAAATTTTTTTTCAATGGTTCAGATTATTTTAGTTATTCCCGCTGCCCTTCTTATTCCTAATATCTAGCTGTGTTTCTATTCAGTTAAATTTCTAAAGAAATGAAAAATCTTGCCCATGATATACTTTTGTAATTTAAGAAGATTTTAGAAAATTATTAGGAATCAAATCATTATAAAATCAATTGGTTTTCTGCATTTCTGTAATCATCATACTATGTAGTTAAAATATTGCTATAAGCTGGCTTATACTTATAACCATAGTTACTCAGAGACAGAGATCTGAGGATCACTATTCAAAGTCAGACCAGGTAGATGAGACTCCTTCCTTGCTCAGAGACACATACTTTACGGCATTTTCTTATCATCTTCATGTCTAAACAATTTTTGAATAAGGTAGTAATGGATGTTTGGAAGCATCTTTCTTTTACTACTACATCTGAATGGAAGACTTTATAGCCACTGAAAGGCAGAAATCTATATAAAATATACATTTCTCATGAGATTTGAGAATAAATATGATTGTACGCAGAGAAAGTGACTGATGAAAGTACTTCACTGCTGCATACCTTTTATTTAAAATTTGTCCTTTGAGAACACATGAATAATCACCTAATAATAAAAGCCATCACTGAAGTAAACAACACATGTATAGTATTAAATTATTAAGTATATTTTTGCACATAATTATATAATATATAATATTATGATGAAAATTTTCTTCCATTAACTTGAATTTTTTTTGTACAATTAAAATACTTAAACTATAAGAAAGCAGCAACATTAAAAATAGGTAGAATTGTGAGTGTGAGATTTCCAGGGAGAAGAGTCCATGAGACTCATATTTCTAACTATTCACTGAAAAATTGGAGGTAGAGATGTGTTGCAAAGTGATAGAGTGCAGGCTTGAGCAGGAAAACTGTGGAGTTCCTAGACCCTGAGTTTTAAACCTAATTACAGTTCTAGAGAAAGTTTCTTCTTCAGTGCTAAAAAGGATGTTTAACTGTTTTCCTTGTTTCCTTTCCTTTATCCGGACTTCAAACCTTGTAAGGGTACTTAGGATTACTGTTTGAATTGATGATTTTTCTCTAAAAGGAAATGCTGTTTTCTGTTATTAATATCTACTTGTGTCTATTATAGTTACTCAAGTTATCAGGTAGATTTTTGAAACATATTGTAAATTTTATTCTACATAATATATATTCACTACTAAAGTTTTCCAATACTCATGATTATAGTTCCATTATTCAAATATCAATGGATACTACAGCCATTATCATTAAGTACAAAGTGATTTTCTAATTTCAGCTTTAGTGAGAGTGTTCAACATGATGTTTTGGCATGTATTCTTCACTGTGTTAGCATAAGGATTTTAGTTTTATAATGTTAGGTTTCATTTAGATTTCAAATCTATATATCTAGCTTGGATTAAAAAAATTCAAACAGAATTTGATGAAATTTTTAAAATTGTTTTGTGAATAAGAAAATAATTATGACTGTTTTCTGTGCCAATTCTCTGTTTGTTCCACCAGATTTTAATATTGTGCTGTGTAAATTTGCTACATGCTCTTCTGCTTCTATTGAGTGTTGAAATTACAGATTCATTTATCATAGCTCTTGTTCACTTGTATTTTGTATATCCTGATGCTTGTCTATGCAATATTTAGAAAATATCTTGGAGATTTAAACTATTTGTTGCATTTCTTATTTGTGTACAATATGGTTTGTTTATGCCTTCTCTCTATATATATACAGGGCTACATTGGATTTCTTCCTTGCATGCTTTCCATGTAATGTTTATTTATTTATCTAAGCATATGAGACTATTTTAATGTGTGTCCCTTTTATGTGTGTGAAAAACACAGATTTTTATTTCTCCATAAAAATAAGATTCCCAAAATTTCATTTGCCTCCTTCATAATTTTTCCCCTGATAGAAAAATAAACACTTAAGGTGATGCATAATTTACCATAATGATTTCTCACAGTTTTACATTCATACATAAAAATAAAGTTGAACATGTACAAATTATATAAATATGATAAATATTAACCTATTATATATGTGTATACTTTGTACTACAAAAATTCAATGACAAGTAAATTATGTTTACGCAAACCAACCACCACCTTATGCAATGTTAAGTATTAATTATTTTAATTTAGATACATATACTTATTCATAGAAGAATGAAACAGAATCATTAATGATATAATTATCTCATTTTTATTTTGCAAGTCCAACAAATAAGTGCATTTTATTTTTGGAGCTTTATGCATACTGATCACATTCAGTGTGATTGTGAGCTGAAGAAACAGTATGAGGAGGAGAGGAAGGTCAGATGGAGCAGCAAATGAGGTGTCATTTGTA
The DNA here is from genome assembly GCF_031878675.1 of Megascapheus bottae. Lineage (NCBI taxonomy): Eukaryota > Metazoa > Chordata > Mammalia > Rodentia > Geomyidae > Megascapheus > Megascapheus bottae. Next base: position 24,403,076 of record NC_143521.1, read on the forward strand.
AGTTTTGTCAATGCAGAAAATGTCATGGGACATTATTCACCTAATCAGGGATAACATGAATGTCCTCATTCTGTCAGAAAATATCTACAAAAATGACCTCTCCTTTATCAGAAATACTAGGATACAACAGCTTGGCCATTATTTATATAGAGATAAGGAGTTTTTTTTTCCTCTCCTTCTTGCTCAGAGATACATCTTTTATAGCATTTTCTTATCAACTTCATGTCTGAACATTTTTTAAATAATGTATTAATGGATTGTTGGAGGCATCTATTTTAGCGTAGTCTTTTTACTAGTACATCTGAATGAAAGACTTTATAGCAATTGAAAGGCAGAAACCTGTAAAAATGTACATTTCTCATGAGCTTTGAGTATAAATATGAATGTATATAGAGAGACTGCCTGATAAAAGTACTCCACTGCTGCATACAATTTATTTAAAATTTGTCCTTTGAGAACACATGAACAATCATCTAATAGTAAAAGCTATTACTGAAGTAAACAACACATTTATAGTATTAAATTTATAAGTATAAACTGCTTTTTCATTGAATTATATATCACCCTATAAAGTAATTTTTCCTAGGTAAAGTTGAAAATATTATTTTATACCATTAAAATATTTAAACCGTAAGAAAGCAGCAACCTCAAAACTAGGTAGAATTGGGAGTGTGAGATTTCCATATCGAATATTATAATTTTTCTTTTTGCACAATCTAAAATATTATATTTAAAATTCTCAACTACAGGCACCAGTGGCTCATACCTGTAATCCTACTTAGCTGGCTGCAATCTAAAGGATCATAGTTTGAAGCCAACATAGACAGAAAACTTAAGACTAGTTCAAAGTAGTATGCAATAGATCAAGTACAGGTGTGGCTCAAATGGTAGAACACCAATCTATCTATCATGATGCCGTGTATACTGCCATAATACTGCGAAAATAGTAATAAAAAATACAAGGGGGATGCAAAGAAATGGTGGGACAAAGGGTGAGTAAATGCAGCAGTGATACTCATTACACAATATGCTGAAAATGAACTGTACAAGTTTTGGGTGGGGATGGGATGGAAAAACTGGGCGAGATCTAGGAAAGAAGTGTCATTGTTCACAAAGAAATGCACTCTTTACCTGACTTAGGAAACATTTCCAGCCAATAGGCATCATACCTGGGTGCTGGGGTGGGGAGGAGGTTGGAGCGTTAAAAGCATTAACTTTTAACAGCTTACAACACGGATACTACCAACCCCAGTACCCATATTACTCACAGAACATTACTATTCTTCAGGATTTAAAGTCTTGATTCTCACTAGTTCGTGGATCTCTCCACAGGCAGAGAGCAGGGACTGCGTGTAGTACCTCACAGAGCTTGTCTTTTTGATGGTACTGAGTTTTTGAATTCAAGGTTTCCTGCTTCGGTGCTTGTTAGACAAGTGCTCTGCTATTTGAGCCATCCCCCTTTAACCTATATATTTTTTTTAACTTTTGCTTTAGTTATTTTTCAGTTATTGTATCATTTGGCCTGGTTTTGGACTTGGACTGCTAGTTGCTTACCTCTGCTTTTCACCAAACGCAGGATTATACTCCCCCGGGCTTGTTTGTTGAAATGAAATCTTTATAACTGGGTATTTTCATAAATCCTGCCAGGAAGGAGTTACAAAATTTAAAATGTCCTTTTTGTTCAAAGCCTCAATGATCACAAGGAGCTTTTTGTTGTTGTTGTTTAAGGGACACTTTGTATTGTGAAGTGATCATCACTGTGTTCTCCAAAAACGTTAACACAGAGAGAAATGAGGGAAAGAACTACACAGAACAAGTCACACCAACCATCCCCACAGTTACACTGCGCTCAAGGACAAGGTCAATAGCCCTTGTGGATGGCAGCGAGTGAGGCAAAGAATGAAGCTGCTTGTTGCCAGTCTCCCATGGGTGGAGAGGATCTCCTTTCACTTCTCTTTCTATTTTGATGGGTGGGGAGTACTTCATGGAGGGAGGTAGATTTGGAGTAAACAAAGAAGTTCCGAGAAATCTATTCAAAGCGTGAAGCTTCTCCTGTAGTACATCTTTCCAAGAAAAATGCAAGGTAAATATTCTGTAGACAGAATACTCAAAAATTGCCTCACAGGTTCCTCAGAAACCTAACATGCCCCTTCATACCACCTTTTGGCATCTACCCAGAATATCAAGGGCCAGGATCCCATAAGGACTCTTGAACTTCCACATTCATTGCTTGCATTATTCAGTTTCCCAGATGCCCTACAATCAAGGAGTGGACCCCAAACCACGCTAGCTATACGTAATGGAATCTTATATAGCCATTAGAAAGAATATTTTTATGGAATTTGCAGGAAAATGAATGAACCTGGAATAAATCATGTTAAGTAAGATAAGCCAAGCACATAGAGACAGAAGGCACAATGCTTTCCTCGTACACAGAAAATAGACCAAAATACACTGGGTCACGGTAAATTATAGAGAACTCCACTCTCAAATACAGTGAGACCAAAAGAGGATACTCTTACGAGGGGAACACAAAGGCACAATGCCCATGTGCCTCTGATCATATAAAATAATATTTATCTAAATAAACTCTAGTAAAGTGAAACAAAAGGATTGTTCTTTATCGGTTTCATTTTCTGTTTGTTTGTTTTATTTGTTTGTCTTTGGGAGAGTTGGAGGAATAGGTAAATGGAGTGACAAAAACTAAACAAATGCAACAGTAATACTTACTGGACACTATGTTGAAAATATAATATACAACTTGTGTGTAGGGACAGGAGAGGAAAACTGGGAAAGGACAAGGGAAGAGCTGACATTACTCAAAAAGAAACATACTGTTTTACTTGACTTAGGCAACTGTAACCTCAACACAATTTCTGTAAACTACAATAAAGGGAAAATGTTTTACAACTTTAAATGAAAACAGAGAGCTTTTATAAACAGAAGGTATCAACCAACTGGGAAAATATATTTACCAATAATACATCAAAAATGCTTAATATCCAGTATCTACAGGGAACTCAAGAAATTAATCCTCCCCAAATCCAACAAACCAATCATTAAATGGGCAAAGGAACTAAAGAGAGACTTAGCAAAAGAAGAGGTTAAAATGGCAGAAAAGTATGTGAGAAAATGGTCATCATCCATGGTCATAAAGGAAATGCAAATAAAAAACAACTCTAAGATACCACCTTACCCCAATTAGAATGGCCAAGATTCTGAACTCAGACAATGACAGATGCTGGCGGGGTTGTGGAGAAAAAAGAACCCTACTGTACTGCTGGTGGGAATGTAAACAAGTTCAGCCAATCTGGAAAGCAGTGTGGGGATTTCTTAAAGTACTGAAAATAGACCTTGCCTAAGATCCCACGATATCACTTCTGGGCATTTATCCTGAACATTATAACCCAGGATATGATAAGGATACCTGCTAAGCTATGTTCATCTCTGCACTATTCACCCAGATGCCCTACTACAGATGAATAGATACAAAAAATGTTATATATATATATATATATATATATATATACATACATATAATGGAATTCTACATAACCAACAGACAAGATGAAATAATGGCATTCATGGGAAGTGGATGAATCTAGAGCAAATCATGTTGAGTGAGATAATTCAAGACCAAAGGAACAAAAGTTACATGGTCTCCTTGATATGTCAAAAAAACCCCACGCAATACACTAAAATAAAGTGGTAGATTGTTTGCCTATCAAGTGGGAATACGTATTTCAAGTCCCATTTTATAAGAATAAAAAATGGAACTCCTATCATTTTTACATCATGGAAGCATTGTCAATAATATTGATAACATATCTTATAAATCAATAATACCTGAATTTTGAAGAGGGACAACCAAGCCTTGTTAACTTGTTTGGTTTTATCAAGTAGACATACTCCAGAAAAAAAAAACTGTAAAATATATAAGTGGGGTTACTGTATTGTTTTCCTTTTTCATTTCCTTCTCTCTATCTTTAATGTGAAGTATAATCCTGTCAAATTGTTTCAGAAAATGATGTTTAGATTTCAATTTTCACAAAGCATTTTCCAAATAAAAGAGAAGATGGAAAATAGTAATGTCTCTTTCTAAGAAAAAAGCTTCCTGAAATATATTTGTAATCAGCATTATGTCAAGGATTTATTTGCTGCAAAATAACAAAGCTTTATAGAAAAGTGAATATTTGAGAACTGACAAGTTTGCATATTTAGTTTTCATGCATCATATTTTATTCAAATATATGTTACTGGATTGGTAGCTTAATAGTTATGTCTACTTAAAAAGTAGGATTTAAACAAAAGTAAGTGATGCTTCTTAATGGAACTTTATGATCTTATTTCAGTAATGACTTTTACAAACATAAATCCCATCTGCTTTTCCAATTCATATTCTGTGTTTCATTAGACTACCTGCTAGTAAAACCTTCAACACAATTTCAAATTTTAAATTGATCCTTAATATGAGGGCCTCTGAATGTTTAAATTATCCAAGTTTTAAATACCATGGCATTTCTGTTGAAGCATCAGTGTCATCCAAACATATGTATTGCCACTGTAAAAGTTTGCTGTACTACATAATGATTAATTTTAATAATCCTCCTCAAGAGCATAGAGGGTCTTAGGTTTCCTATTTGTCAGACTTTGCTGATGGGCACAGACATGAAAGGTCATTTTGAGACAAACAAAACTATTACTCTGATCATCCATTTCTATTAAGTCTAAGATTATTTTCTTTTTTTCATATATTTTTATTGCAACTAATAGAAGGGTTACATGATATTTGCCAGATAGATGGTGCATTAATTCCCATACACTGATACCCTTTCACATGTCTTGGCCCCATTTCCCTCCCCCCACCCCCACCCCTCATCTTATTTTCCCCCCTTCCCTATCCAATTTCAAATAACTAAATACACATATATCCAATATGTCAGGTAACAAATTGAGATACTGTAACAATATGAGATAACCAAGGGACAGCAAAAGAGATGAGAGATAACATAGTACCTAAAGAACAACAATTATTCATTATATGCCTTATGTTTCTATGTCCTAGAGAGCCTTTCATTTAGCATCCTACAATATGGCCTTTTGTATCATGGTTTTGCTCTATTGCAAATCTCTGCTAGGAGAGCCCAAGATGTCTACTGATTATGACAAATGAGGGAAACTATTGAGCCTAAGATCCTTTGAGTCTGGCTTACTTCACTTAATATGATCTTTTCTAAGTCTTTCCATTTCCTAACAAATGGGGCAATGTCATTCTTTCTGACAGCAGCATAGAATTCTATTGTGTATAAATACCACATCTTGTTGATCCACTCATCAACTGAGGGACATCTAGGTTGGTTCCATATCTTTGCTATGCTAAATACTGCTGCAATGAACATTGTTGTGCTGGTGGATTTAGTATGTCTTTGTTTCTGGATTACAAGAAGGAATAGAAGATACACTAGACCTCCTTGGTCTAGTTGAAACTTTCTTAATAAGGACCAAGAATCACAACAAATCAGAGAAAGGCTGGATAAGTGGGACTACATTAAACTGCAGAGCTTTTGTATGGCAAAGGACATAGCTAGTAAACTAATTAGGAAGCCTACAGAGTGGGAGAAGATCTTCACCAACCATACAATGGACAAAGGCCTCATATCTAAAATATATCAACAACTCAAAAAATTGAATCAATCCAAAACTAATCTCCAAAGTAACAACCATCCCATTAAAAGGTGGGCCAAAGACTTAAAGAGAGTCTTCTCTGAAGAAGAAACAAAAATGGCCTATAAACACATGAAGAAATGCTCAACATCTCTGGTCATAAAAGAAACGCAAATCAAAACAACTCTAAGATTCCACCTCACTCCAGTTAGAATGGCCAGAATTAAGAAAACTAATAACAACAGATGCTGGAGGGGATGTGGCCAGGAGGTATCACTACTACACTGTTGATGGGAGTGCAAACTCGTTCAACCACTATGGAAAGCAGTATGACAATTCCTCAAAAGACTAAACATAGAGCTCCCCTATGACCCAGCAATTCCACTACTTGGCATTTATCCAATCATCCAGAAACAAAGACCATTTTCTAAGGGCATATTAGCATGTGATAATATTGAAATCTTGTTGCTACTAGTTTGTATACTATTAGCCACTATGTAATTGTTAGATTTGTTATTATTTGAAAATTTTACATGTTGGCTACCTCTTTGTTACTTACCTTTGCCAATATTTACTATGGTGAAATTGAAGGTGTGTCCACTGGCAAAGGGCAAAAATGTATAAGGAACATACAAAGAAGCAGCTCAAACTAAAAGGGAATGCTTTGAGGAATTTGGACAAGAAACTAACCATAGCAGTTAAGGATGTATTGTTCAAGAGGATTCTTAAGGACTCAGAGGAGAGGGCAAACATGAGAGTTCTAGAGACTCATGACTCAAGAAAGCCTATAAACAAAAGTAAGAAGCTTGGATTTTAATTCAGTAGTTTGAGGCAGGATGTAAAATAACACAGTATCAATGTAAATATCATAATCATTTTATTATATTGGTGGAAAAAGGGAAACATAGAGCTATTTGACATGGCAGGTACATATCCAGAGGAATGAGATGCAGTGCCTTTGAAAATGTGACACAATGATATAAGATAAGTCAGTCATAGAGACACATACTTATATAAAGAAATGGGAGTGTGATAATTTGGGGACAGGCAATATAATGATGATTAATTATAAACCATAAAATACAAATACTTCTGAATTTAAACCATGAAATACAAATACAAAATACTTCTGAATTCAGAGGTAAAATAATACATCCCATCTGCATTTTTATTTTAAGCAAGTCTTCAGTAATCTGGAAAACTAAGAAGGGTAGCTAGGTACCCAAAATGAGATAAAAGGTGCTCAAACATAGGAATGTGAATTTGAAATCATCCACTGAAGTGACCATTTCTGAAGTGGGTAAAAAGCAACTATAAACACTGGACTTTGGAGGAGACTTGGAATTTTACATGATGAACAGAATATTTACCAAAGTAAATAACCATAATCATTGGTTTAATGCTGCTGTTTGTTTTAAATGCAAGAAATTGCTAAGAGTCAAAGAAATGTCTTTCAGAGGGATTTGTTGACATTGGCATTTAAAACAATAATAAAATTCACTTTCTGATATTTCAAAACTCTCTTTTCCCTCAGGGTTTGAAAAATGTACAAGGAAGTATCTGCTACATACTGAATTCATCCAAAATTCTTTTGGACTCATGAATTATAAACCAGATGTGACAGAATATGACAGTAAACAAAGAATTTCTTATTAGTGTTTAACAGTTATTACCAAATAATATTAATGGAATTCACTGTAACTGGGAATATAAAAATTAAATATTTAGTGAAAATAATGACAACTCTCTTGGTTCCCTTAATATTGTTTGTCTCTGTGAGTGGAGTTAAATAATAATAGTTTGCTCAGGATTTAGCTCAACATTTGCATTGACTTTCTCTTTTCCTCCAGTAAGGCAGTTATTGTGTTTTATGAAGGCAAGATAAATCTTTAATCAATTGTCATGTGTTGATTATTTGCAAAACAAGATGAGAAATAGACACAAAAAGCAGAAGTAAAATCCAACATAATGTAAAATTTATTGCTGTAATTTTACCAAAGGGATACAGTTGATATCATAAACTATAAGAATAAGGCATGAAGAGTTTATTAAAAAGCATAAGAAAAGTGAGAGGAGATTGCAGCTGTTATAGTACTCCACAAGTTCTATTGATAATTCATTCTTTCTGCACTGCACACAATGGTAAATTGATTTTGATTATATATGTAGATGTTCCATTAATTTTGAAAGCATAACCTTATGAAGATCAACCTGGTAGAATTTGCTGACATCAGCCACACAGCTAAGAACATACTGCTCTCTCAAGAGAAAATTATCTATTGTCAAGAAACACATCTACAAATATAGCTCTCGTAAAGGAATCTTAAAGAAAGAAATGATGTGGTACAGTTGGTGATGTATCCATTTCAATAAGACTGTTAATAAAATGGTTTAAAATTTAGAAACTGGGCCAGGAGTTTGGCCTAGTGGTAGAGTGCTTGCCTAGCATGCACAAAGACCCGGGTTCGATTCCTCAGTACCACATACATAGAAAAAAGCCGGAAGCGATGCTGAGGTCAAGTGGTAGAGCTCTAGCCTTGAGAAAGACCAAGGACAGTGCTCAGGCCCTGAGCTCAAGCCCAGGACTGGCAAATAAAATAAAATAAAATATAATATAATTTAGAAACTGAGAATGGCATTACCAATTTATTTTATGGTATATGTATATATATATATATATATATATAGTTTTGTTTTTGTTGTTCTTGTTCTTATTGTCAGTCATGGGGCTTGAACTATGGGCCTGGGCTCTGCCTCTAAGCTCTTCAGCTAGTGCTCTACCACTTGAGCCACAGCTCCATTTCATATTTTCTGGTGATTAATTGGAGGTAAGAGTCTCACGGACTTTAGTGTCCAGGCTGGCTTTGAACTGCTGTCTTCAATATCAGCCTCCTGATTAGCTAAAATCATAGCCATGAGCCACCAACTCCTGTTTTCTATGACTTTTTAATCCAAGAAGCATCTTATTTTCCATAATAATGATTACTGAATTTTGTGACAGAGATATTTAATGATAAATGCAAATGTATGGGAATTAATTGAGGCTGAAATAATGAATTGGTTTACTCACTTATTTTTACAATTAATTCATATTCTATTGAGTTGTGGTACTTTGGATCAGAAAATGTACATTATATCTATGACATGCAATAATATTCTTAAGGTGTTTTCCTTTTTAAATAGATCACAGTCATAACTAAAAATATACAATTTAAATTATTAACTCATAAAGCACAGGACACATATCCTAATGTTATTAGAGGCTATGGTTTCATTTCAGATTATATTGTCCTAATTTTACATCTGATAGCATGTAGAATACACTTATAACTTAAATGTTCAATTGAATTGATCTTATATAAAGCCTAGTGAGTCTGGAGGCTGAGATCTGAAGATTTTGGTTCAAAGTTAACTTGGGTAGATAAATCCCCCAGATCCTTATCTTAGTTACATAGCAAAAAGCTGGGAGCAAAATTGTGACTCAAGTGGTAGTGCTATAACTTTAAGCAAAATAAAAGGAAGAAATCAAGAGAGTTTTAGACTTTGAGTTCAAGTTCAAGTACTTGAATGGGACACTCAAAAATAAGATGATGATAATAATAAATTTCCATTCTCCAGGGATTATAAAAAACTGTATTCACCTACTATATTGTCATATTTATCATTTAAAGGCTTACAATGTTAAGACCATGCACAGACATTTGAATGGGAAATGACCTGAATAATTATGACAATCATTATCTTTTATATATTTTATTATTTTATTGTTGGGGTTATGTGTACTTTCCAGGAAGAAAGTGCATTACTTCTCACACATTCATTTTCATAGAAGAAAACATATTTTGAGTGTTATTTATCATTTGAATCTGTGCTTATGACCAAGACAAACACTATGCAAATATATTACAAAACCAGTAACCTTATCCAAGTTCATCAATCCATTCAATGTTACTTGCCTCATTCCAATGCAGATGTGTGATTTCATTTCTTTTTATATCACTCTCATAATTCATAACTCAATAAAATATGCATGTAAGTATTCATGAAAGTTGTACAACATTCTTAAATGCAACCCATTATATCTCCCCATCCCAAAGGCTTTGTTTCTCATATATTTACTGAACCCAGTAGCTAATCTCTGACATTTTGATATTCAACTGTTATTCCTCATCAATTATCTTCTTTACTCTCAAAAATTCTTCAATTTTCTATCTTTATCAATACTTTTTAAAATTATTTTATTTTAAGTGTGATGTACAGAGAGGTTACATTTATATAAGTAAGGTAATGAGTTAATTTCTTTTTGAGTATGTTACCCCTCCCTTGTTTTCTCCTACTTTTATTGATACTTCTTAGGGCAGGATATAGCAACTGTGGTGTGGATTTCTACAGCAGCATCCTAACAGTTCCTTCCTTAAACACAATTTAATCCACTCCTGAATATAGTCACTCCTTAGATTCACCAAAACTATACATATTATATTATATATATATGAATTTTCCTCATGTATTCTATACTCCCTTTCCCATGGCATTAATATCTCATATTAACCTGCAACAAAACATCACTCTTCATAAAATATAGCTAGGTCAGACATTTTACTTAGATATCTTTATTGTTACCTGTTTTAATACATTCTACTGTTTACAGGAGAGATTATTTTGATTGTCTTTATACTGTTGAGGAAAACTGGCACTTTATTATGTAGAGATCCCATTAATTGGAATTTACCTATGGTTTATTTCATGATAAGACTAATATGATTGTATTTGATAGGAAAACCTAGGGGCGTGAGGCTATCTTCATGAAATTCTCCTTTTGCTTCATTTATCTTGCCTTCCTATGATTCATATAAAACTTTTGAAGGTTCTATTAATATTTTTAACGTTTCAGGGTTGATAATACATACAATGTTATCAGTAATGTTTTAGATATTAAAATATGCACCTAATAATCACATTCACCTGGGAATAAAATAACTAAACATAAATCAAATTATAAAATCACAGACTTGAGTTCTTGCATGTCAATAATTGCCCAAATCTTGAAATAAAAATTAAACAATAAATTTGGAAAGTATGATGTTAGTTACACATATTATACTCACAACTGACATCATCATTGAACTGTAGACATGGAAAACAATAATGTGATTTATAATCACTCCAAAGTACTTCAGTAAAACTTCAATGAGATATTTATGTAACCTTATTCAGAAAACTACAAAACACTGATGGAAGAAATAAAAGATCTATAGACCTGAGAAATCTATTATGTTCACAGTTGTTTGGATTCCATATAGTATTTCAACTCTCTCTCAGTAGATATACTAGCATATTTTAATTCTTACCAAAGTCATGTGTATGTATGTTTACAACAATTCTGAAATGTGTGTCTTCTACAGAAGATATGAAAAGAAACCTGTAGACTCTTTGAAATTAAACAGCAAAGATTTCTGTCTTAGATTCTGGATTCATCCAATAACTGAATACTAAAGCAGTTAAGTTTCAAAGAAGGTTTTTAGTAGTATGAGTATGCTATAGCAAAATATCCTAAACTAAGCAAGACATAAATGTTAGAAATGTGCAATTGTTCCAGATGGTAGGAAGTCTAAGAACAAGGTGCCAGAAAATTCAAGGGCTGCTGAGGGCTATTGTTTTCAAGTGGCACTTGTTATTGTATCATTCATGCCAAAAGCAAAGGAATTAGTTTGTTTTGTTCTTTTTTAAGTGTTTAATTCTGATTCAGTAGGACATAATTGGCACCACAACCTTGTTTTCCATAACAGCCTGAATTGCTAACTTGTAAATTGAATATCTAATATAGAACTGTTGCAAACAATGGAATTTCTTCTCCTTCTCCTTCTTCTCCTTCTCCTCCTTCTCCTTCTCCTTCTCCTTCTCCTTCTCCTTCTCCTTCTCCTTCTCCTTCTCCTTCTCCTTCTCCTTCTCCTTCTCCTTCTCCTTCTCCTTCTCCTTCTCCTTCTCCTTCTCCTTCTTCTTCTTCTTCTTCTTCTTCTTCTTCTTCTTCTTCTTCTTCTTCTTTTTCTTCTTCTTCTTCTTCTTCTTCTTCTTCTCTTCCTCCTCCTCCTCCTCCTCCTCCTCCTCCTTCTCCTTCTTCTTCCTCTTCTTTTTTTCTCTCCTTCTTCCTCTTCTTTCTTCCTCTTCCTAGTTTGAAGGTGGAAGCCTTTTCCTTGGGTCTTATCTTACAGGATAAATAGAATGTTACTCTCTACTGTTGAGACTCAAACTTCATAATGTCATCTTAAATCAATTATCATTTGGTTTGATTTGCTTTACATTCTAGGCTTTACCTTATTTATCAGGAAAATGCTGTACAGTATAGCTCATGGCCTCAAGCCATGATCTTGTACTTCCTAAATGCTGTGAATATAGGTGTGTACCACCATGCCTGTCAAACCATAATTATTTTAAGGTCTGATTTAAAATATTATGTAAGTGTGTGTGGTGTAGAGTTTCAACATACTGATTTAGAGGAAAAAAGAAATGTCCATGACACTATGTAATGTTAAAGAATGATAATATATTTTAACAATTGAAAAATGTTTGGCACTGCGGCTTGAATTCCTAATACTACTTATGCAGCACACTGAAACCAGGAGAGCATGGTTCAAGACAAACAAGGGCAAAACATTTGTTAGACCTTTGGTCAAGCAATAAAATATGGATGTAATGATTCAGAATGGTCAATCCTCCTTGCATCACATAGTAATTAAGAGTGAACAGGCAGAAATACTAGACTCCAGGTGAGGAGCATTGTGAAGAAGCTGGGTTTCTTTTTCCTTCATAAATCCATACGATAAATCATTTTTTCTGAAAAAAGCATATTCCATCTTGTCAGTGGCAATGGATACATTTACTTTTACCTGAGAGAAATTGCAAATAAAGCACACAAATTCACACCTTACTGTGTACATATAAAATATTCTGATGTTTTGTTTTTTTATGTAGATTCTAGAGCTTGAGTTCAGAACTGGACACTGTCTTTGAGCTTTTTTTTCACTCTCAAGTTCTCAAATCTACCACTTGAGCCACAGCTCCATTTCAGGATCTTGGTTGTTAATTGGAGAAAAGAATCTCATAGATTCTCTAGTCCAGGGTTGGTTTTTAACCTTAATCCTTAGATCTCCACTTCCTGAGTAGCCATTACAGAAGCACCTGGCATTAGAAGGATTTTTTTCCAGTCCTTGGGCTTGAATTCAGGGCCTTGAACTCACGATCCCTGAGCTTTTTTTGCTCAAGGCTACCACTTGAGCCACAGCTCCTCTTCTGACATTTTTTTGCTTCTGTGGTACTGAGGAATCAAATCCAGGGCTTCATGCAGGCTAGGCAAGTACTCTGACACTAAGTCACATTCCCAGCCCCAGAATGACTTTTAGGAACATCATTTTTTAAAATAGAAATCCCATCTTTATTCATCACAAATGATTCTACTTATATGCTTGTTAAATATATCTGATTTTTTGTCATCTTTAAGTCAAAGGAATGAATATTTGAGTGGTTTTGCAACTTTATTTCCAACACAATTTGAGCTATATAATATTTTATTCTGCTGGGAGCTTGTATGAAATGGAAGGAAGAACATACATCAATTAGTGAAGGAATAAAAGAATTCATCCCCAATGCACTAAATTATACCAAATAAATTCTAATACAAATTTCATGCCAATTCACATTTCTTTTCTGACTACTATAATTATTAGACACTATAATTTTACAAATGTTTTTCTTTTCAACATCAATCTTATTTCTTTTCCATCTTACACAGATCAGTTTTTCTTTGTTTCTGAGAAAAATTCTTCAGGTTTTTTATATTCTGAAAGAAATTTTTATTAACATCTAAGCAGAATGTAAACTATGACTTTTTTATGAAGAAAGACTGACTAATGAACATTTAATGAATTGATTATGTGAAAATAACTGACATTAATCATGTAATTTTTATTGACAAAAATATTTATCTTCAAGACATCAAAATAGTAGAGATGAGTAAATGCTAAGCCTCAGAGTTATTAGATAACCTCAAATATTCTCTGTTTGACTTAAAGAAAATAGCCAAAGAATTTAATGTACTTGAAATCGATTATTGTAGCTCACAGCAGAGTCTTATCTGAATGAATTGCATAGTAAAACTAAGCAAGAATCTAACAGTAAAATATATTAAATGCACATTAATAGGAAGGCAAATGTTTTTGGAAGAATGTGCTTATTTTGGAAGAAAGCAGTGTGAATGGGAATTTGGAAAAAAATTAGATTAAACTGTTTGGTTATTGGGTAAAATTCTATTCCCTTATTTAGAGATATATGACAAACACAATTGCAAGGTGCACTTGAAATCAGCAGGGGAAATAACCCATTTATCACTATATTGAGTTATTAGCTGCTCACCAAGTGAAACTGGAAGCATTGAAATTTCTCCTGAACAAGCCTCATGGAAGAAGACAATCAGTGTGTTAAAGAAATCGGCTGTGCATCAGCGAAGCCAATGATGATGTTTCTCATTGTCTTTAATGTTACAACCTATTCATAGATGACTCTAACGTCTCTAGATAATACGTCACACCTCATTAGAGTAAAATAATTTTTCCAACCTGTATAATTTATTTAACACAATGTGAATAAAATTCAAGAACTAAATAAGAAGCAGCAGCTTCAAGGGGATGGAACACGAGGAGTAGGCAATAACTTCAAACAGTGTGAGGATGACAGGGTCAAGGTTAAACTTATACTTCTATTTTAAGTGCTAGTACTGCTTTAAAATAGAGTTATTGAAAGAATTGTTTTTATTTGGTAAAAAGGAGAGTTCAGAATTCATAGAAAAAATTCTTCTGGAGGAAATAATTGAAATATCTAATTGAGGTCAAATAAAATATGTATTAATCTTTCTGGACAAAAAATAATTATATGTAAAAATATAGCCGATTGTTAGGGACCAGATGGAATTTGCATGAACATGCAAGAATACACTTGCAGGGCCTGGAGTTTGGCCTAGAAGTAAAGTGCTTGCCTAGCATGCATGAAGACCCAGGTTCGATTCCTCAGTACCACATACGTAGAAAAATGCTGGAAGTGGTGCTGTGGCTCAAGTGGTAGAGCTCTAGCTTTGAGAAAGTCCAAGGATAGTGCTCAAGCTCTGAGTTTAAGCCCAGGACTGGCAAAAAAAAACCAATACACTTGCAATTACTTTAGTATTAATCTAAAAAAATGTGACAAATTAAAAGTAACAAGAGGTCAGGTAATTAAGAAAGTAGGAGTATGTAATCATAAAAAATTAAAATGCAAAAATAGAGCCACACAAGGAGACAAAATTATATTCTATATTCCATGAACCCTATGCACATCCTACCTACCTTTTCCCATTTATTAATAATGTTTTGTAGCAATATCATAACTATTTGCTTACAGATTTATTTGCAATCTATCTCTAAACAAAATTATATGCTACTGTAAGATATCTCAGACATGAGAGGGAACAAGGATGGATCCACATCCCACAGCTTCTTCAGCAATACTTCAGATATAACATGTGAAGCTTCTGATGAACAAATGTCCTGATACCAGGGCCTACATTTTTTTTTGGATGACTGGCATTTTCATTCTTGACATAAAATCCCAGCGTGACATCTCTTTGACCCTCCGTGAGTCAATAATACCAAGGACAAAAGAAAAATGATGAATTTTACATGTACCTGATCTCATTTTTGTTATTCATCAGGTATCTACCTTTCTCAACCCATTGCATAGGCACATTCTCTGGTCCTTATAAATTGAATTGTAGGGAATTCCAAAATTTGCAACAACAGATTAGACAACACAGGACTTGGTGATCATTCAATGGCACTTTTGACATGAGAAACTTTATATCCTACAGCTTTAATAAAATTGACCAGTAACAGTCAATTTTTCTGAAGTCCCATATGCCTAAACCTTTATGTTTCTTTATACAAACCAGACTCTGCCAGAAGAGAAACCATGGAAGACTTACTGCAACTAATCCCAATTACCACAAGAAAAGTCTTCCGAGTCCATAAAATGGGTTCTAGAGACCCAGAGGAGGGATTTCAGAGGAGGGATTTCAAGTACCAGTGCTCTATCACGTGTAGTCAGACTAGTAAGACTGACTTCCTCTCATCCTATCCAATGCTCTCAGTCACGTACCCTACATGGAAAATCTGTCCTTTATTACAGAAGTGCGTAATCACTTTGTCATAAAGTCTTAACTTGAGCGATTTCATAGAACACTCTGGAAAGTGTAACTCAGGATTCTAAAAAAAAACTGCTAACATAGAAGCACACTCAGCAGATCAAAAGCAGAGTGTGACATAGCCTCAGTGGCAACTAATAAGTACAGAAACAAATTAAGTTTAATTACACGTAGGTAATTAATATCCGTGGGAAATTACTTGGCTAATCACAATTATTAACATAAGCTTCCTACCAAATCCTAAGCATGACTTTGCCATCACATTTGTTTTCCAGTTTTTGCTATTCTTTAATACGTTATCATTCAATTTTCAAAAAAAAATTACAAAGTAACTTATTGGTTAATGAAATGCTTTCCTTGTAGACTGGGATAGCAGCTTAGTGGTCTCTCCTTAGCATGCACAAAGCTTTAGGCTCCATTCCTTAGTACCACACATACGGAAAAAAGCCGAAATGGTGCCATGGCTCAAATGAAAGTACGCTATCCTTCAACAAAAGTGCAGTGCCCAAGCCCTCAGTTTAATCTCCTGGACTGGCAAAAAAAAAAAAAAAAAGGTTTTCTTTCTGGGTGCCTGTGGCTCACTACTGTAATCTTAGCTGTTCGCGAGCATGAGATCCTAGGTTAGTGATTTGAAGACATCCCAGGCAGACAAGTCCTTTTGTGACTCCAGTTAACCACCCCAATACTGGAAGTGGCACTGTGCCTCAGGTAGTAGAGTACTCTTTCAGAATTTAATTATTTTCCACAGCCTCTACTTAGTACTATTCACAGGAGAGATAGTACTTCAGAATAGGAATTAGAGAGGCCATAGACTTTCCAAGATTAAACTAATGTGAACTAAATAATATTTATGAATGATTACTTGTCAACTGTTCACCAGTAAGTATGAATCATTATATTTAACTAGGACACTATTAAAATTATTAAGTTATATTTCTATCATTTGATATGAGTCAATGTTTCATCTTCAGGTTAATAAATTATTTATGAAGACATAGTTAAATAAATATTGTTGGATATTGACATTAACAGTGATTTAAACATTTGTATTAGTGTTGTTACAATAATGTGATAGACAGTATTGGTAAGAAACATATAGTTCTCCCTTTAAAGGAGGAATTTGGTACTTTAAAAATTCAATAGGTTTTCAGTAGTTTTGTTTCTTTATAAAAGTGACACATTACAATTGTGAAAAATAAGGAATACCAATGCACTTTACTTAAGAGAAGATTTCAAGTAGAAAAGGCAAAAATAAATATGTAAAACAACATTCAAAGAATATTAAGAAGGTATTTAGATTTTAAATATTAATGGTATATTATAACTATAATGTTGCATAAAATAAAACTAATATTTGGTGAGAATGGAAAATATCATAAACTAAAACAGTAATAAAAATAATTTATTTCTACTTATATTTTCATTTTCTTTTTTTTCAGTTTCTGAGGATGTGTTCATTCTTTTGTTTTTTTTTTTTTATTTTCAGGGTGACATATACAGGGTTACAGTTAAATTTATAAGGTAATCATCCTTGAACATTGTCATTACTTCTTGAATTGTGTTACCCCTTCCCATGTTTTTCTCACACTTTTCCTCTCCCAGACCCTTCCCAAGTTGTAAAATTCATTTCCAACATATTGTCTTGTGAATAACTATGTGTGCAAATGAACTGCAATCCAACAAACGGATGATGAATAAAGTTCCTCGATCAGTATCATCTCTCTTAATATTCTTACCCGTTCTCCACCCCACCCCTTTCCTCAGTTTGCTTCATTTTAAGCTATTTGTTGATTTTTAAAATTTATCAAAGTAATTTATACAATGATTCTTGACTTGTGTTACCATTTCAATATCCTCACTCTCACCTTCCCTTATTTTTCTCATTTCCTTGGGATTCTTGATTGCCTTCTCATTAGCCCCATTTATTTTTCTACCAATTTCTCCTTGTCCAGCCCACCTTCCATCTTGTAAGTCCTGATTTCCCAGTACTATTTTGGGGGGAGATTTTTACTTATTCTTTCTAATGAATTATAGTATCTTCTTTGTCCATACATTCTATTATATTTCTGTTAATTCATTTGTAACCATTAGACAGCACCCACTGAGCTTACTTCTACATTAATGGGCCCATTCTAGTTGCCAAACATGAGGGAAACCGTGCAACCTGTGTTTCTCCTGATCTGGCTTACATGTTACACAGTAAGAATGGCCATCACCAAGAAAACTAACAGTACTATAGGTTGGCATGAATGTGGCCAAAATAGAGCTCTTGTAGGAACTCTTCCTACACTGCTTGTAGGAAGCCAAATTTGTAGGACAATGAAAACTTAATGGAATACTGACTGATCCATCAATACAATCAGTACATTATCTTGTTTTATCTTGTTAGGCACTATCAATTTTAATAATTTTTATACTTAAGATATGTTTCTCATTTCCTACTGCTTGTTTTAGGATTAAATAGTTTTATTCAACCATAGCCATCGGTATTATTGTGGCATTATCATTAAATTGAATTATCAATGTACACAGAATTTATCACATTGTATTGTTTTTGAGTTAGAGACTTCAATTATATTCAACAATTCATATGTGAGGACAAAACCCAACTTTTAAAACCTAAATACTTCTCAAATTTCATGTTTCTAAATGCTAAAAACATTAACTAAATTGGCTGATTCACAGTTTCCTCTAGTGCACTTATCTATCTTGCTTTGAAGCAGCTGAAACTAGGGGGATATTTTCATTAGTTTTTAAATGATACTAGGTATAAACGATGACTAGAAAATATACATTTAGTAAAGTAAAAGTATGAAATGAATTAGCTTACATCAGTTGATTAACACTTTCAGTCTAAATATTTGGGGAAGTACATCTGTTAGTAATTGAGATGTCTCAGTGTAATGCAGCTTAACCAGAAGAGGTAAAACATTCTGAGTGCTAGATAAAACTTTCATGTGATCCAGTATTAAGTGTTTCATTAATCCAAAATGTTTCATATAAAAATAACTGATTTGAACATGTGTGGTATCTAGCTGATTCTATTATTTTCTTTGTATGAAATTATATGCTTTTCATCCAAAAGCTAGCTATCTACCTTTTGAGCCAGTTTTGGGGTGGTTTACTAATAGATAGTTGTCTCATGGGGACTTTTCTGCCTAGGCTGGCTCCAAACCAGGATCTCAGCTTTCTGAATACCTAGGATTACCAGCATGAGCTTCCAGTGCCAGGCAGCATGAGATGCTTAAGGAACAATAACAGCAAATAATAATAATAATAATTATTATTATTATTATTATTATAATCATAATATTATGTGCTCCTCAAAATGAAAATGTATCCTGTATTATAGACTGTTAAATTGATTCTATGTGTGTATATACATTAAGCAATAATTTCAATTATTCTACACAAAATTGGAATTTGTGTTTAACATTGAGTTGCCATGAATTCTATAAGAAATTCTAACAGTAGTTGGGTAAATATAAGATAAATTGTGAGCAAGGTGAAAATCTTCACAGCTATTTAGACCTTACTTTGAGATTATTTATGAGAAACTACATTAGACCTGAGAATGTGACAGAATATTGTTCTTCATTGCCAGTTTTCCTCTAGGAGTGTGATATTTGTCTTTATGTAGTTATATAAATTGTAACACCATCTATATAACACAGTAACCCAAATGCTCAGAGATATTCGCAGTTATGTTTACATTGAAGTGCCTTGAAATTCTAACTTAAATAGAAAAACACACAGGTTGCAAAGATACCAAGTTGTCTGCTTTTCCTGACAAACTTATGGTCCTCTAGCTCAGTTCCCATGCTGATAAATGAGACTTGCCTTCATTCCACATTCTGCTGGTACTTTGAGATTGAGTATAAAAGACTTTCTTTTTTTGTTTTTCTCTTTTTTTATTGTGATTAATAGAAGGGTTACATTATATTCACCAGATAAAAGGCGCATAACTTCACAAACATTGATACTCTTTCTCATAACATGGTCCGCATTTCCCTCCCACCTTCCTTCCACCCTCCCCCCCGCTTATCTTGATTTTCCCCCTTCTCTATCCAATTTTAAATAACCAATTAAGTACATATAAAATATATCAGGTAACAAGGAGAAAAATTGTAACAATATGAGATAACCAAGGGATGGCAAAAGAGATGAGCAATAACATAGTACTTTAAGCATCACAGTGACTCATTATATGGCTTTTGTTTCCTTATGCTGGAGGTCCTTACATTTAGTGTCGTACTATTTGACCTAATGTCTCTAGATTTTGTTCTATTGTAAGTTTCTGCTAGGAGAGCCCAAGGTTCCTACTGATTATGACAAATGAGGAAAACCATTGAGCCTATGTTCCTTTGAGTCTGGCTTACTTCACTTCAATTAATATGATTTTTTTTCTAAGTCTTTCCATTTTCTTACAAATGAGTCAATATCATTCTTTCTGACAGAGCATGGAATTCCATTGTGTATAAATACCATATCTTGTTGATCCACTCATTTACTGAGGGACATCTGGGTTGGGTCCATATCTTTGTTATGGTAAATAGTGCTACAATGAACATCATTGTGCTAGTGGATTTAGTATGCCTTTGTTGGGTAAATGCCAAGTAGTGGAATTGCTGGGTCATAGGAGAGCTCTATGTTTAGCCTTTTGAGGCACTGCCATACTGCTTTCCATAGTGGTGAACGAGTTTGCACTCCCACCAACAGTGTAGTAGTAATCCCTCCTGGCGACATCTCCTCCAGCATCTGTTGTTATTAGTTTTCCTGATCCTGGCCATTCAAGCTGGAGTGAGATGGAATCTTAGAGTTGTTTTGATTTGCATTTCCTTTTTTTATGTTTTTTTTCCATATATTTATTATTGTAATTAATAGAAGGGTTACATGATATTTGCCACATAAATGTTGCATTAATTCCCATACATTGATACCCTTTCACATGTCTTGGTCCCCATTTCCCTCCCCCTACCTCCACCCCTCATCTTGTTTTCCCCCGTTCCCTATCCAATTTCAAATAAGATAGGGAACGGGGGAAAACAAGATGAGGGGTAGGGGTGGGGGGGAGGGAAATGGGGACCAAGACATGTGAAAGGGTATCAATGTATGGGAATTAATGCACCCTCTATGTGGCAAATATCATGTAACCCTTCTATTAATTACAATAAAAATATATGAAAAAAACTAATAAATCATTTACAATCTAATTTTTTTTCCAAGAGTTAAGACATGCATAAGTATAATCTAGGTAAGATCTATTACAAAATAAATTACTATACATAATTAATAAAACAAAAAAGAACAACAATAATTCATTATATGGCTTATGTTTCTATATCCTAGAGATCCTTTCTTTTAGCGTCATACTATATGGCCATTTGTATCAAGGTTTTGCTGTATTGCAAATCTCTCCTAGGAGAGCCCAAGGTTTCAACTGATTATGGCAAATGAGGGAAACCATTCAGCCTAATTTCCTTTGAATCTGGCTTACATCACTTAATACGATTTTCTCTAAGACTTTCCATTTCCTAACAAATGGGGCAATGTCATTCTTTCTGACAGCAGCATAGACTTCCATTGTGTACAAATACCACATCTTGTTGATCCACTCATCAACTGAGGGACATCTTAGGTTGGTCCCATATCTTTGCTATGGTAAATAGTGCTGCAATGAACATTGATGTGCTGGTGGATTTAGTATGTCCTTGTTTCTGGATGATTAGGTAAATGCCAAGTAGTGGAATTGCTGGGTCATAAGGGAGCTCTATGTTTAGTCTTTTAAGGAACTGCCATACTGCTTTCCATAGTGATTGAACGAGTTTGCACTCCCACCAACAGTGTAGTAGTGATACCTCCTGGCCACATCCCCTCCAGCATCTGTTGTTATTAGTTTTCTTAATCCTGGCCATTCTAACTGGAGTGAGGTGGAATCTTAGAGTTGTTTTGATTTGCATTTCTTTTATGACCAGAGATGTTGAGCATTTCTTCATGTGTCTATAGGACATTTTTGTTTCTTCTTCAGAGAAGACTCTCTTTAAGTCTTTGGCCCATCTTTTAATGGGATGGTTGTTTCTTTGGAGATTAGTTTTGGAGTGATTCAATTTTTTGAGCTGTTGATATATTTTAGATATGAGGCCTTTGTCCGTTGTTTGGTTGGTGAAGATCTTCTCCCACTCTGTAGGCTTCCTAATTAATTTACTATCTATGTCCTTTGCCATACAAAAGCTCTGTAGTTTAATGCAGTCCCACATATCCAGCCTTTCTCTGATTTGTTGTGTTTCTGGGTCCTTATTAAGAAAGTTTCAACCTGTGCCACGGAGGCCTAGTGTATCTCCTATTCCTTCTTGTAAAGTTTTCAGAGTGTCAGCTTTTACCTCAATGTCTTTGATACATTTGGAGTTAATCCTGGTGCAAGGTGACCAAGAAGGTTCCAACTTTAGTTTTCCACAGGTGCTTAACCAGTTCTGCCAGCACCACTTGTTATAGAGGCTGTCTTTCTTCCATTCTAGTTTTTTGGCTCCCTTATCAAAGATTAAGTGGCCATAAGGACTTTCTTTTTCTTAGTTTTGAATCTAGATCATCTGGATTCCAGCCTCCTTTGTAGACAGGGTTATAGCCATGAGCCACCAGCATTCAGTTTTAAACCTCCTAAAAAAAAAAAAAAGCAAATTACAATGACTGATTTGAATAAGGTAACAAATTTTCCTTGAAAACTCAAGTAGATATATAAGGTGTGGGATTTTTTCCTCAGGTAAAAACAGAAAAGAAAACTGTTGAATAATATCCAAATATTCATGTCCCTGAATCTCATACTGTTTTCCTGGAGATTTTGCCATTGCCACAGTGTTATTTACATCTATACCATCTCGATAATTATAATACATTGCAGATGCTATTTAATATCCTTGAGAAAATTATGTTCTTTACAGTTTTATAGTTTGGAATACTTCATTAGTAAACTACACTTTGAAAGTATGGTCTTTGATACTGGGGTATTTCTTTTCTCTCTCTCTCTCTCTTTCTTTGTGTGTGTGTGTGTGTGTGTGGTGTGTGTGTGATGGGGCTTGAACTTGCCCTGGGTGCTTTCCCTGAGATCTTCAGCTCAAGGCTTACTGCCCTACCCTTGAACCAAGCCCCACTTCCCGTTTTCTAGAGGTTAATTGGAGATAACAGTTTCACGTCCTTTGTGCCTTAATCCTCATATTTCCTGAGTAGTTAGGATTACAGGCATGAGTCACCAGGCCTGGCTTGAAAGAGGGGTAATTCTATAATATGTTTTACTCACTAAAAACTGAGTTTGGGCATTTGGTTTATAAATATGTGAATTGTCTTAAAGTTCTATATTTCCTTTCTAAAAATGGGGGTTTTATTTGATGCTCTCTTTCAAACATGTAACTTTAAAATTTAAATTAGATATCATTTTCACCCATAAAATTGTTGTGAGTTAAATGAAGAACAGCACATTATGCTACTTGTTAGTTTGATTTTTTTTTAATTTATAGAACATTTGCTTTAAATGTAATTTAGTGCACCATATATGGGGGTGAGTGTTCAATCATTGAATTCAAACAGTTATTAAGCTGTTGTGACTAGGCTACAAGTCTTTTTCCACATTATTACTTTATTTTGTTAAAACTATGAGTTATCTGCCTCTTTACAGAATTATTCTGGACAACAGAAAGCATAATGGAACCAGGTGCCAATGGCGTATGCCTGTAATCCTAACTAATCAGTAGTGAGATTGGAGGATTGAGATTCACAGACAACTCCTGCACCAAAATCTGTGAGACGGGGCCGGGAGTTTGGCCTAGTGGTTAAAGTGCTTGCCTAGTATGCATGAAGACCCGGGTTCGATTCCTTGGTACCACATACATAGAAAAAAGCTGGAAGTGGTGCTGAGGCTCAAGTGGTAGAGCTCTAGTCTTGAGAAAGTCCAAGGACAGTGCTCAGGCCCTGAGCTCAAGCCCAGGACTGGCAAAAAAAAAAAAA
This sequence comes from Megascapheus bottae, assembly GCF_031878675.1. NCBI lineage: Eukaryota > Metazoa > Chordata > Mammalia > Rodentia > Geomyidae > Megascapheus > Megascapheus bottae. Next base: position 24,426,960 of record NC_143521.1, read on the forward strand.
TCTGTGAGACTCTCATCTCCAATTAACCATCAGAAAAAGGGAAGTGATCCTGTTGCTCAAAGTGGGAGAGCTCTTAGCCTTGAGCTTAACAGTTTAGAGAGCATGCCCAAGCCAAGAGTTCAAGACCCACAACCAAAAAATAATTAAGTAGATAAAATAAAAATAAATTAATAAATACATGGAAGAAAGCATACTAGATGAAGGAAATGCTTTTTGTAAATTGTAAAGCACTGTTCAAATGAAGGCCAATATACCACCAAGAACAAGATGATTTAATAGTGACATTGTCCTATAATGTGAAGAAGCTGCACTGATAAGCGACATACTCATATGCCATCTGACTAGTGTTGAATTATTAAACTTTAAATTATCATATTACAGGAGTTAAGGCATGTATTTTATAATAGTGTCATGATTTCCATTTAAATTGTTCTATTTGAGTGAATAGTATACCCACAGTTTTATGCCTGATACCTCATAGCTTCGTGGGGGAAAACACAATAGCCTTACATAATTGTCTTTTTTCTGTTTGTTTGTTTGTTTTTTTTTTTGTTTTACTTTTGCTTAGGCTTTTTTATTTTATTTTATTTTATTATTGTGGTAGTGTACTGAGGTGTTTCTTTTACATTCATCGGGTAGTGGGTACATTACTTCAACACTGTTATCCCTTCCCATGATTTTCCCCCCGCTTTCCCCATTCCCCCATCCCCTACCACTCGTCTTATTTTTCCCTTACCTTCCCATTTTCAAATATACTAATAAAGCTATATACAATATATCAAGCACCAAAGTCAGATACTATAACAATATGAGATAAACATTAAGGGGAGAAGAAAAAAGAAATAGCTTCACATAGTACATTAAGAACAACAATCATGAAAATTAACCTCCTGTTTCCATATCCTGGAGTTCATTTCATTTAGCTTCATACTACCTGGATATATTGCAGTATTATTCACCATAGCTAAGATGTGAAAACAACTCAGATGCCCCTCAGTAGATGATTGGATCAAAAAGATGTGATATTTATACACAATGGAATTCTATGCTGCCATCAGAAAGAATGGCATCACCTCATTCATAAGGAAACAGAAGGACTTGAAAAGATCATATTAAGAGAAGTCAGCAAAACCCAAGGGAACGTAGGCTAAATGGTTTCCTCATTTGTAATAATTATTAGACATCTAGGATTCTCTTAACAGAGGATCATAATAGCTCAAAAGATATATAAATTTTCATTAGATATTTATGCTGATTAGTCATTCTTCATACAGTAAAGAGATAATGGCCAGATGTTTCTATGATATTCAAATTACAACTACTTATAATAAACAATATTGACTAGTCATAAAATAAGCAAATTTAGTACTTTTTTTACATGTCTGTTGAATTAAGGACATAAATGACACCAATCATAATCTATTTGAACTCAGTTAAAATAATGCATATTTTTTATCTACATCAGTACTCAATTTAAAACAATTGTCAATTTTTTCTTCCAGAGATTCTTTTCTATTATCACTATGTTTCCGATGATTTACCATGTTATTATTTTCAACCGTGTATATAGCACATTCCCAAGTTCACAGCTTTTAGTTGTTAATTTTCAAGCCATCTACTATCGAAATTATACTAACTGCAATTGGAAATGAATTAATACAATTCTCTATTTTTAAACAAAGGAAACTTTGGAGATATGATCTCCACAGTAAAATATGTATCTTTGAACTATTTGAGCAATCTCTTTTGGGTATTGAAAGGAAATGGAGACTAATGACATAATTTTACTCTCACATAAGAGAGAGAAAATGAAACAAAGAGAAGAGAGAACCTTAATTTCATCCATCTGTGAAATGATTTATAAGTTTTAGTACATACAATGTAAGGGTGATATTATCTGTGGAATATTTGTCTTTGAATAGAATTTTAATAATGCATCCTTGGGCCATTGTCTCAGAACCTTATTATGCTTATAAAAATTAGCTCAATTAATCTTTCAGTTCAAGAAAATCCCCAGGTTATTCCCTTATTTTAATTTTGAGAAACACCTAAAGAGAAAAGCTAACAAACAAAATAAAACAAGAAACAAAACCACTTTCTTGATGCTGTTTTTTTTTTGTTGTTGTTGTTGTTTTGTTGTTTTTGTTTTTGTCTTGAAAGTCCTGGGCCTTGAGCTCAGGACCTGAGCACTGTTCTTGGGCTTTCTCAAGGCTAGAACTCTACCACTTGAGTCTCAGCACCACTTCTGGCTTTTTTCTATGTATGTGGTACTGAGGAATCGAACCCCGGTCTCCGTGCATGCTAGGTAAATACTCTATCTCCAGGCCAAACTTCTGGCCCTGATGCTGTCTGGATCACATGCCTATCATTCACTCTTTGAGTGTAAGCAGAACTTTTTGAAATAACATGTTGTCAATAATGGACAACATTAAGTACTACAAAATGTGTACTATATTGGAATAAGACTTAGTCATTAGTTATTTCAAGCACCAGAGGAAAAAACAGGAATTATTTTTACCTTATTCAGTGTCACCAATTGAAAATAAAATTTTAAATTGTCACTGTCAAGACAGAGTGTTAAAATTTGTTGTATTTAAATATCTCATGTAAGATGAAAAATACAATTAACATTTTCTGAATGACAGCTAAATGCCAATCCATTTCTTGGCGTTTTAAATGCTATGCTTAAAATGCTGTGTGACAGTCAATTTGTCTGCAGAATTTCACCTTTATACCCAAAAGGAATGTTGAGTTCAGTAAACATACATATTAGACATGCATCTTAAAATCATGCGATGAGAACTCGTATTTGTGGAAGAAATGTTAGATTCAAAGTTTAATTTCTGCACTTATAATAAACAATTCTTTACTTGTCATTTAAATGACAGAAAGACATCAGAATCCTTTACAATTTGGCCAAATTTCTCATTAAAAACTAAGTTCAGTAGTGTGTACTATTTGTACTGAATCTATCTGGGATTTTTGATGGCTTTAATTCTTCACTTCTTAATACTCTTTCATTAAGCAGATTCTACTTGCTTTTATTCATTACATTAGATTTCCCTTGACAAGGCCATCATTTCAATTTATATAACAATGCATGTTTTAAAAGCACAATTATATAATGAGTCCTATAAACCCAGTCCATTTTCTTGTATTTAATTCTCAGTCCAGGTTCAATTCCTACAGTTCAAATTTTGCCACACACAACACACTTGCAATGTGCTAGCACTACAATAACTTAGCTAATAGTTCAACATGTAGGAGAAATTTAAAGTTAACACAGTGCAATCATGATGGTCTACTAGACAATACACAATCTGTACTTGCAGTCTAAAATACATAATTTTGTGACCCGGCAAAAGTTCTCAAATTTTCAATATATTGATTTGCAATTGAATTTTACATGTATGCTTCAAATAAAATAAGCTGACATAAGTGAAGCACATACGAGTTTATTTATTGAGAAGTAAGCCAAAAATTATGATTCACCCTTTGTCCTTTATCTCATCATCCTGTTTTTCTCCTTTCCTTTTCTAATTCAAATTAACAAATAAATGTATGTTATAATACACTAGGTACCAAAGTCAGATAAAATATCAAGATGGCATTAAACCACAAGGGAGTAAACAAAAGAAAAGTCAGAGTCAGAATTCAGAATTTCTTCTTCTTCTTCTTCTTCTTCTTCTTCTTCTTCTTCTTCTTCTTCTTCTTCTTCTTCTTCTTCTTCCTCTTCTTCTTCCTCTTCTTCTTCTTCCTCTTCTTCTTCCTCTTCCTCTTCTTCCTCTTCCTCTTCCTCCTCTTCCTCTTCCTCCTCTTCCTCTTCCTCCTCTTCCTCTTCCTCCTCTTCCTCTTCCTCCTCTTCCTCTTCCTCCTCTTCCTCTTCCTCCTCCTCCTCTTCCTCTTCCTCCTCTTCCTCTTCCTCTTCTTCCTCTTCCTCTTCTTCCTCTTCCTCTTCTTCCTCTTCCTCCTCTTCCTCTTCCTCCTCTTCCTCTTCCTCTTCCTCTTCCTCCTCCTCTTCTTCCTCCTCTTCTTCCTCTTCTTCTTCCTCTTCCTCTTCTAGTTCTTCTTCTTCTTCTTCTTCTTCTTCTTCTTCTTCTTCTTCTTCTTCTTCTTCTTCTTCTTCTTCTTCTTCTCCTTCTCCTTCTCCTTCTCCTTCTCCTTCTCCTTCTCCTTCTCCTTCTCCTTCTCCTTCTCCTTCTTCTTCTCCTTCTTCTTCTTCTTCTTCTTCTGGATCATGTGGCTTGAGCTCTTGGCCTGGGAATTGTCTCTGAGCTCTTCACCTCAAGTCTACCTCCCCACCCCTTTAGTCACAGCCTAACTTCCCCTTTTCTAGTGATTAATTGGAGATGAATCTCATGTTCTTATTGCCCAGGCTGGCTTTGAACCACGATCCTCAGATCTCAATGTCCTGATTAGCTAGGATTACAGGCGTGAGTCAAGGTGCCTAGCACAATCTCTTCATTTTTTAAAATGAAAATTGGATTGAAATGAAACTGTTTCAGAAAAGATGTATAAGTTTTGCCAGGAAAGGTTATTATTTTTTTACTGATGATTTGTTTAAATTGTAGTTGATTACTATTGCTAGAAAAATGACATGTAAAAACTATTAATTTGTGAGAATTGCAGCTGCTTCAAATGTTTACATTAGTAACAATGTCAATATTATTATTTTTTTTGCCAGTCCTGGGCTTGAGCTCAGAGCCTGAGCACTGTCCTTGGACTTTCTCAAGGCTAGTGCGCTACCACTTGAGCCACAGCACCACTTCCAGCTTTTTATCTATGTATGTGGTACCGAGGAATCGAACCCGGGTCTTCGTGCATGCTAGGCAAGCACTCTACCACTAGGCCAAACTCCCGGCCCCTGTCAATATTATTTTTGATGAAAAAATAACTTCCAAGAATTTTTCAGTGGTTCTGGTTGATTTCACAATATCTGTTACAACATAAATTTACTTTGGTAAACTGCTAAATTTATCGGACAAAATAATTCCTTCTTAAGATAGATTTCTTGAAACCATTATTGTTAAAATATTTTAAAACTGAAAAATCAATAGTATACTATACAACTTCTACTTGAAATGAAATTTGCCATAATGAATTAGAGCTCAATGAGGAAAAGGGTAAAAGCCATAATGCTACAAATTGAGAAAACTTTGGGAAATGTAAGCTTTACAGTGAATTATTCTTGGGTATATACTTTCTGGAAATTATTTTACTTTGTTACTTATAATTAAATAAGCAGTGTTAATGATTAACTTTTGTTTTATTTCATGAACTTATATTTTATCATCACTATGAATTGTTTGTGAAAACAGCACTGTTTCATGTCTTGAAAACTACTAAATGTTTGTAATAATCAGTATACGTCTAGGATGCTCATAGCAGAGAATCACAATAGCTCAAAAGCTACGTACATATGATCATATAGGATGAGGCTAAGCAAAATGAACTCCAGGATATGAAATAAAGAGTTTTTTTTTTATTTTTGTGATTGCTGTTCTTAATGTAATATATGCAGTAACTTCTTTACTATTTTTTTGCCTTTTATGGTTAATCTCATGTAGCTAATGTACCTTACTTTGTTATCTGGTATATTGTATATCTGTTTATTTGTTTATTTGAAATAGGGAAGGGAAGACAGAAAACAAGATGGTTGGTGGTGTGGGGAGGGAAACTTGGAGAAAAGCATGAGAAGGGGTAACAATATTCAAGAAGTAATGCATCCACTACCTGATGAATGTAACTGTAACCCCTCTATATCTTTGTGATTGTTGTTCTTAAGGTACTTTGCAGAGTTATTTCTTTTCTCTTTCATTCCCCATCATGGTTTATGTCATGTTGTTACTGTATCTGACTTTGATACCTGATATATTGTGTCTACATTTATTTGTTTATTTGAAATATGGAAGGAAAGGAGAAAACAAGATGATTAGCAGGGGTGGGGGAGGAAAAGTGGGAGAAAAACATGGGAAAGGATATTAATGTTCAAGAAGTACCGTACCTCTCCTTGATGAATGTAACTGTATAGCCTCTCTAATACATTACCCTGACAATTAAAAATACTGTTTGGTATTTTTTTTTCTTAGTTTGTTTTAACTATTACGAAGTCTTTTATGTTAGTTGCTAAGACTTTCAGGTTATAAAGATGCACTCAGATCAGAGATTTGAAGATAAAGAATAAACATTTATTTCTACCAAGAAGTTCTTCAAGAAGTAGAATACAAAATTCTAATATAACACTAAGAATCAATTTATGAGACCAAAAGTCCTAATTTCAGTTCATTTTTTTTCTCATAAAGTTTCTGTTCTATTGGAATTAATCTCATTGAGTATTAATTACTTCACATAATTCTTGTTTCTTAATATGTTAGATTTAGATTCAAACCACTTATAAATCACAGTTTTAATGATATTTTTACATGACAGTATATATATATGCATATGTGTGAACACTGAAAAATGGAATAGTAGAAATTATTATTATCCTCTGAAAAAGGATTTTTTAAGATATTACACATTTGAAAATCAGCTTTTGCTGTGGTCTTGTAATATTTTGATAAACTTTTAATAAAATTGCAAGCAAAAATATATTATATGTGAATCTTCCAGGAAAAATTGCAAAATTTATATTTCTGGAAACACAAATATGACAGCTGCTTTAAATTCTCTTAATTTAAATATTACTTTGACTACACATCAGTATAAAACCTACAACGAAGTTACCTATAATACTTATCACAAATTTTAGACAGAAATACCATAAAAACTCACCAAAGTTCTAGCAAGTTTTGCAGACATTGATATACATCCGAAGGAAATGTCTGTACCTCAAAATTTATTCAACTGTGAAATTTAAGGGTTTCTAAGTAACCTTCACTTGGATGTGATTAATCTTTAAAATTAAGACATACTGAAAGAGAGATAACTAAAAAGATCCTAATTGCATTCTATAAATATCTTACAACAAATCATACCCTTTTGTACATAAAACGTTAAGTGTCCGTTAGGAGAATTTTCAAAGATGAAATATGCAAGCTCTCATGACACATCAACCTTAAGTGATGAATACTATCATTAGTTTAGATAATAGGGAATACTCCCTTTGAATTTCAACTAAGTGAAATCTTATCACCCAATCACTTTTAGTAGTATCATTTTTAGTACAATTACTGCAGTATAAAAATACATTCTTCAGATTAGTTTCCTTTCGAAATGGGATAATAAAATTTTGTGAATGTGTATTTTAATTCTTATATGCTTCATACCTAATTTTGCCTTTTGACCTAAAAAATGAAAATACATTGTTCTACGAAAAACATATACTAATGGAAAAATATGTATTTGTAAATGAGTCCAATTTCATATTAATATTTAATTAACCTTCCAATAAATAGTATGTTCACATCAGCAATCAATATCATTGAAAAATGATCAACTAATCTCAAGGAATGTCATAGTTTCTATTAATAGTGAGAAAAAGTTTTTCGGTAAAAATTTAAGAAATGTTGGACTATTACTCATTCTTAAGTTCAGCATTGCCAATTTTCATCTTCCTTCATCTTTCCATATTCTACTTGCTTACAGAACTTGCATTTCTAATTCCTAGAAAATTTGTTAATGTATACACATAAACAATCACAGTTAATCTAAAAGTACTCATTGGTTCAATAATATTAAATAATAAGAATAGTGATCTCTCTTTTCAGTTGCACTGTTTCTTTGAAAATGTAACATCAAATGGAATTCAAATAAAAAATAGAATAAGATACGTGTTAACTAAGCACAAATTAAAAATAAACTTGCATTTTAGGTGCAAATATATTTAAAACTGATATTTGGATTTTTATAAAAAAATTCTATAAAACATTTTGTAAAAATTTTCAATTTTTGTAATATTGAACAATTTACCAAATTAGAAAAATGAAATTATATTTGAAATTCTTTAAATAATAGTTTCCATGAAGTACTATAGATTTGGGAAAAATATTACTGGATAAAAAATCAAAATGAGCTTGTAAATTGCTATATATTGCTTATATAAATTCAAGATTTTTTCAAACTTATTGTCTTATATCAATACCTGTAAATGGGATATATAAATTATGTGACATTTGTAATGAATCTCTCTTTAATTAAAATAGCAATTCACACAGACCTTGTACTTTATAATATACATGTATATAAAACACATTTGTACACATTCACATGTTTGTGTATAAAAGCAGGCACAGATAATATACATATTATATATATGTGGCATATATCTTGTAGATAAATGATGTATATTGCATAAACCATAAAACCTCAGGGTAGAGGATAGACACTTCTATTTAAGCATTCATCTTCTGCAAATAATCATCAATATTTAGCAATATTTTTTAAAAAAACAAGAGAAACACCACTTTTGTTTGTTTAATATATAATATCTGTATATGTATCCATGTGTGTGTGCATTTTTTTAAATTTCTATTTATTTCTGGATGATTGGGTAATGTCAAGTAGTGGAATTGCTGGGTTACAGGGGAGCTCTATGTTTAGTCTTTTGAGGAACTACCATTCTGCTTTCCATAGTGGTTGAACGAGTTCACACTCCCACCAACAGTGTAGTAGTGATCCCTCCTGGCCACATCCCCTCCAGAATCTGTTGTTATTAGTTTTCTTAATCCTGGCCATTCTAACTGGAGTGAGGTGGAATCTTAGAGATGTTTTGATTTGCGTTTCTTTTATGACCAGAGGTGTTGAGCATTTCTTCATGTGTCTATAGGACATTTTTGTTTCTTCTTCAGAGAAGACTCTCTTTAAGTCTTTGGCCCATCTTTTAATGGGATGGTTGTTACTTTGGAGATTAGTTTTGGATTGATTCAATTTTTTGAGCTGTTGATATATTTAAGATATGAGGCCTTTGTCCGTTGTTTGGTTGGTGAAGGTTTTCTCCCACTCTGTAGGCTTCCCAATAAGTTTACTAGCTATGTCCTTTGCCATACAAAACCTCTGTAGTTTAATGCGGTCCCACTTATCCAGCCTTTCTCTGATTTGTTGTGATTCTTGGTCCTTATTAAGTTTCGACCTGTGCCAAGGAGGCCTAGTGTATCACCTATTCCTTCTTGTAAAGTTTTCAGTGTGTCAGCTTTTACCTCGAGGTCTTTGATCCATTTGGAGTTAATTCTAGTGCAGGGTGACAAAGAAGGATCCAACTTTAGTTTTCTGCAGGTGCTTAACCAGTTCTGCCAGCACCACATATTGAAGAGGGTATCTTTCTTCCATTTTATTTTTTTGGCTCCCCTGTCAAAGATTAGGTGGCCATAGGTCTCTGGTTTAATATCTGGGTCTTCAGTTCTATTCCATTGGTCTTCAGGCCTGTTCTTGTGCCAGTACCAAGCTGTTTTGATAATTATAGCTCTGTAATGGAGTCTAAAGTTTGGTATTGAGATTCCTCCTGCACTGTTCTTTCTGCTAAGAAGTGTTTTTGCTATACGGGGTCTTTTACTATTCCATGTGAAATTTTGGATTGCCTCTTCTATTTCTTTAAAGAATGACATAATCCACCAGCAGAACAATGTTCATTGCAGAACTATTTAGCATAGCAAAGATATGGAACCAACCTAGATGTCCCTCAGTTGATGAGTGGATCAACAAGATGTGGTATTTATACACAATGGAATTCTATGCTGCTGTCAGAAAGAATGACATTGCCCCATTTGTTAGGAAATGGAAAGACTTAGAAAAGATCATATTAAGTGAAGTAAGCCAGAGTCAAAGGAACTTAGGCTCAATGTTTTCCCTCATTTGTCATAATCAGTAGAAACCTTGGGCTCTCCTTGATACAAAAGGCCATATAGTAGGACGCTAAATGAAAGGATCTCTAGGATATAGAAACATAAGCCATATAATGAATGATTGTTGTTCTTAAGGTACTATGTCATCTCTCATCTCTTTTGATGTCCCTTGGTTATCTCATATTGTTACAGTATCTCACTTTTTACCTGATATATCGGATATATTTGTATTTGGTTATTTGAAATTGGATAGGGAACAGGGGAAAACAAGATGAGTGGTGGGGGTGGAGAGGTGGGAAATGGGGACCAAGACATGTGAAAGGGTATCAATATATGTGAATTAATGCACCCTCTATTTGGCAAATATCATGTAACCCTTCTATTAATTACAATAAAAAATATATGGAAAAATTTTTCTATTTATGAAGGTTTTAATTCAGAGCCTTTTGTTTGCTAGACATGTCCTCTGCCACCAGAATTATACCCCAAACCTGATCCTACCAATGTTGTCTTCATGAAGACCTACATCATTTTATATTATCACCAACATCCATAGAATATTTTCCATAGTAATAAAAGCATCATGAAATGCCACTTGACCACAATGGTTTGGGTGTGAAGTGTCTTCTAGAATGATCATGCATGAGAGTAATTCCCTGGCTAGTGTTTTCATTTATTGAATATCATTTGGCCTCTGACATAATGAGAGGTGAATTTATTCCTCATGTTAAGTATACTTAAATCATATTGCCAGAGATTTCACAGTATTCGATGAGTTCAGGTTTAAGGAAATGAGCCACTGGTAAAGAGTACCGTGAGGGTTTGTCTTATCCCTTGTTCATTTTCTCTCAATGCTTTATAAGAGGTGTTTAGTGAACAGTTTTCCTCTACCACACTTTTCTATCAAGAAGATTTTGCTTCACTATAGCCCACAAACAATAGTCCAAGGTGCCCTATTTTCTAGCTCCACATATTTGCACATTCCATATTAATTTAGATAATTTTGGCAATTATTCAGCTATCAGAAATAACTCTACATATATTCAGAAAATAATTCAATTACTAAGGTATTTCATGTCTCTTCCTACAAAAATAGACTAATAATATTTGGCTACAGACAATTTATATGTATCTGTACAATACTGATATACACATTACAGTAATATACATATGCACACTTATGCATACTAATCATAAAATTGTATAAAATAAGGAAATATATACTTTTTAAAAGTTCATGTCAAGGATTTATAAAATTTCAGCTTAAATCTATAAAACAAAGTATAAATATCATGAAATTATCAATTTCTTTTTGCATGCAAAATAAATATGAAAAACAAATATTCATATCTATGTTAAGTGTTTTGCATTAACTGTGAGATTGACATGTGTTGTTCAAAATTATACATAAATATTTTTAACATTATGCAATGAAAGGAATATTTAACATATAAATTGATGAGATTATATTTAAAATGGTTTTGCAGAAAAAAACGTGACCATTTTATTATAGAGATAGAATATGTCAACAGAACTAGAGTTGTGTATTCCTGTTAATTTTATAACCTTTCTCTATTAGATTACATGCCCTTTGTCAAAAGCTCTCACACTATAAACTTTTTTTCTCTAGCAGAGACAGAATCTATGAAATGTCTTCTGTAAAGGTTGTCTGTTGCTATGCAGGGAATAGATAGTTATTTGCAATCCCGAAGCTCAACAATAACATTAATTCTAAACTAAAGGTTGAAACCATAAATTTTTCCAATATCCCCTATAGGAACATGAACTTTGCAATCAACAAAATGAAAACAATAATGCTATTTCATGACTTTTATTTTACATGGAAACATGTTAAAGAAATATATTGCTTTCATAAGAAATTACAAGATTTCCTGTCTTATTTCTTTATAACAAAAAGTGTGATCATTACAAATAATAATGAAGCTCATATATGCACACTAGTATTTCATAAATCATGAAATTATTGTAGCATTCTTTGACAAACTGAAAATAACATCTTATTCAACACATTCAAATTTATATAAATTTTGTGACCAACTGGTTTTGTAAAATCTCTATATAACACACAAAAAATTCACTTGCTGTCATTACTCTTATCCAAGGAAATGACATTTTCCATAATAGCCTTCATGCTCTCCAGTTCAGTGAAACAGCTTCATTTATATGCTCTATGTTTGTTATTAAATCATAACCTTTGCCTATGGTCCCAATATTAAGTCAGGAAATGTTTAGAATATGAGATATATCAGTCAAGCACACACATGGATCCTTTCCTATTTCACTCTACATCAAGCACCATACAAAAATTATAAGAAGCTATCTGAAAAATAAAGTAGAAATACATGAGAGTATGGCTTTAATAGTACAAGTCCTTTCTAGCAAAGGTGAGGCTCTGAATTGTAATCACAGTAGTGACAACAAAGAAAAAGAATAGAAGAAAGAAAATAATCTTTAGAACTCAAATTATTTTATTATGTTGTATTTCAACACATACTTCTTTTTTATTTAATTTTATTGTCAGGATGATGTACAAAGGGGTTACAGTTAACAAGCATGAAGTAGTAAGTTCATTTCTTCTCAAGAAGTATTTTCCTCTCCCAGGTTTTTCTCCCACTTTTCCTCCCCTCAAGGGAATATTCCTCCCAAGTTTTTTTGTTTGTTTTGTTTTGTTTTTTGTCAGTCCTGTTCTTGAGCTCAGGGCCTGACCACTCTCTTCGGACTTTCTCAAGTTTAGAACTCTAACACCTGAGCCTGAGCACCACTTTCCGCTTTTTTTTTTTTTCCTATGTATGTCCTACCGAGGAATGGAACCCTGGTCTTCGTGCATGCTAGGCAGGCACTCTACCACTAGGCCAAACTCCCGAACCTTCTCCCAAATTTTAATTCCATTTCCAGAATGCTGTCTTTAAGTATCGCTCTTAAATTGGTTTACCCTTAGTCCTCTGTTTCATCATTTTGTTGTTCCCTTTCCCTTGCCTAATTCAAATAAACATATGTACCATATACACCAGGTACTAAAATCAAATACAGTGACAACAGCAGATAAATCCTAGCAGTCATGAAAACAAAAGAAAAAAAAGAAAGACATTCGCATACTACATTAAAAACAACAACCCCTAAAACAAAAAAGAACAAAAAAAACCACTTTTGTTTCCATATTCTGGCCTTCATTTTGCTTAGCATCATCTTATATGGTGATATACACATAACTATTGAGGTATTGCGATCCTCTGTTAGGAAAATCCTAGACATATACTAATTTTTTTTACACATGAGGGAAGCTTCTGAGTCTATGTTTATTTCTGGCTTCTCATATTCCCTAAGATGATGTCTGATAATCCCATTAGAAGTTTAAAATATTATAAGTAAACATTGCATTCAATATGCCAACTATACATTATTGTAATCTACATATGTTCTGAAATATAATTAGTACTATGTTTGGCCATATTAGCTAACAAACGTGCATGTTATAATTAAGTCTCTAAGATGCACAATGTGTATGTTTGGTAGATGTGATGGAATATGAAAGCACAACACAAAAAGCCCCTGTCGGCACAGTTATATTGAGGGACGCTGACTGTCTTCCTGGTAACCTCTGGCTGAGAGCTGTGGCTTGTCACTGCCCACTCTCCTGAGACCCTGACTTATTGCACATTGCTTGTTGCAGGAAAGGACAGAAACAACACCTGAAGCAATCTATGCTGAATACAAAGCATTTCACATCACAAAATCAAGAAATGATGATCAGGATCAACTTGGTTTTTTTTCTAAATATCATTTCAAATTCTTTATTTACAGCCTATCTTCCACTATATCTAAGAAAATGTACCCAGTTAAACCGTGAATGTCTTGGGATACAACTATACATGGGATACAACTATGCACGGAACACGTAGTAATGAATGACTCAGGCATCTACAGAAAAGGTGAATCACTAAAAGTAAATATGTTTGCACATAAAATAATTGTAATAATTTCTCCTGAAAAGACCAGAATTCATTATTTATTTAAAATAAATGGGTGATTCAAATAAGTTCTAGTGGGAGAGAGTATAATCTTGTGTATTTTGCAATATTGACAGCTGTATTACTTAAAACAAGTGATTATACAAATAAGCTGAATAGTAATTCAAACATGGTAAGTCTTTACATAGGACATTATTATCACTACTTTTTTTTGCCACTCCTGGGGCTTCACCTCAGGGCTTGGGCAATGTCCTTGGGCTATCTCAAGGCTAGTGCTCTTCCACTTGAGCCACTGCACCACTTCTGGCTCTTCCTGTTTATGTGGTACTGGGGAATCAAACCTAGGGGTTTGTGCATGTTTGGCATAGTACTCTACCATTAAGTCCCCCGTTTCTGGCCCCAAGACCAATATATCTTAATGAGACATAGGTACTCATAATCTAGTCATTCCTCAGGAAACTACATTTCTTCATACAATTATCTTGGGTGTTCGACTTTATCACATGAATACACATGAGAATATACATGAGTACACAAAGAGTAAGACTAGATAAATTCTTATACTTGACAAAGATGTTGTAACTACTGTGAAATAAATTTAATGAAATATTTTCACTATTGAAATACATTGTCAAAATGTAATCTATTGACAACATTTAATTGAAATTAAATTAAAAGAAAATTTATTTTTGGAGTTTATTTTTAATTGGATAATGAGTATCTAGTTATTATGATGTTTGTAATTATTGTATCCATTGCATAATTACTATAATTTAATTGTTTTAAATAAAATTCCAATACTGAAATATGTAAGAAAAAATACAGTAAATTTACATTTAAATGACAATGAAATTTTGGATCTGAAAGGGAAAATATTAATAGAAATTTGAACTATATGTAAAAAAACAAGTTTGATAACATTAACTTAAAATAATAACCTGTATTAACAAGTTTTGTATAACCTGACTGATTAAGTAATAACTCTTAATAATGACCTTTCATGAGAGATACTGGATTTTCTTTTAATGTTGTTGCATAATTCAACTTAATATGAATTAGAATCTCTGCACAGAAAATGCTGTGATTTGAATTTGAATATGTTTCTTAATTATATAAAGTTCTTTAGGTTTTCCTAGTGCTAAATTAGAAATGTCTTCAAAGTCAATAAAACAATGAGATTAGGATTGATGTAGATTTTATTGGAAAAGATGAAATTTTTATCCCTGGCATTGATATCTGAATACATATTTTTAATTGTCTTTAAGTACTTGTACAAAGGAGTTGACATTTAACAAAGCAGTTTATTAATACAATATATATTTATCTCCTCCTCCTTCCAAGCCTCATCTTTGTCCTCATATTTTTTTTAGTTTTCTTCATATGAAATATAAATCAAAGAAATGAGTTTAGCCTAAGAAGGCTTCCAGATATTAGGAATTTAAACAAAATCAGAATACAGTAAAATCCAGACAGAAGGAAAGATGCTTGAATAAAACAAGACATGTGTTTCTGTTTTTCTTTTTGCTTTGCTTGGACTTACTGCTTTTAATTTTTATGTTGCTTTGCTTTAGAGATCTCTTCAATCCTTACAGTCAAATTTCAGAACAAACTTAACCTTAATTTCTCTGTGATGCCTAACAGCTGATAACAGAAAAAAGAACCCTGGAAGATATTCAGGTAGGCAAATGGGAATTGTTTCTTTAATCACCTAAGGACTCATAGGCTATGGTCAATATTGCAAATCCTAATTAGCATAAAAATGCACATAAATTTTCTGATAATCATTCTAAAACATATATTTTTATTTACTGGTGGTTTTACATTTTTTGAGAAAAATTTAAAAGATGTCATGTTGTAAAGTGTGTCATAAAATACTCAGGGCAACTTCTAAGAATATCATTATTCTGCAGTGTTTATCACTTAGATTTTTTTCAAACCAGGATACAGTAAATTCATTACTATGATAATGTACACTGCAGCACTGTTCAGCATAGCCACAGCATGGAATTAGCCTTGATGCCCCTCAGTGGACAAATGGATCAAGAAAATGTAGAATATACACACAGTGGAATTTTACTCATCAATTCCAAGGAACAATATTGTAGTAAAATTTATAATGAAATTGAAAGGCCTAGAATTAATTAGGTTAAATGAAGTAAGTTAGTCCCAGAAAAGCAAAGGATATATGTTTTTCATTATCCGTGGAAGCTAGATTTAATTTACATACTTCTAACTAAATATGTTGGGTGGTATGTAAGTGTATACAAATGGCTTCATTGAAATATAATGCCTTCAAGGTAGTACTCAGTGTAATTCCTTAAAAGGGCAAAGTTAAAAGTTCAACAAAATAAACACCAGGAAGTGGATACTTAAAGGAATGTAATGAGTAAAAGGAGCAAATAAGAGAGAGAATGCAAACATGAATCAGTGGATGTCCTGCAAAGTTAGGAAGAGTGAAGGGAATAAGGGTTGAATGGGGACAGAGATGGGTGAGAATGATGAAAGGAGTGATATTGATTGAGATGCATTATATTGGAAACTATTTAAAGATAATGTTTAACTGCAAAGTGATTTTGCAGCAATTATAAATGTAGAATATATTTTATTCTGTGTTGGAAAACAATATCAAAATTCATGTGTCTGGAATTGATGTCCCCACCAAGGCTTTCCTAATTTGTTTGGAATTCCATGAGGTTTATGTAACTGATAGCATATTAAATATAGCTCTCAACTTGGTAGTGAGCATATATATATGTATATATATGTATATATATACATCTTTATTATCCGAACTACCTTATTATGCATTACATCGCTAAATTTCTTTCACTTGTTTGTAGGCAGATGCATTCACTTATAAAATCAGTTCCCACTTTTTTGATTGCTGACCCTGTGTCTTGGTTTTAATACATGAATAGAGATAAAATCACAATTAAAATTAAATCTCACATTTAGTTACCTGAATTCAGGAAAGCAGTACAGAAACTGCTGCTTTTTCTGAAATAATCTATTTCGGTGTCATCTAAAAATTAGTGTAACTGTAATCTTATGGTTTGATTTCCCTAAACTGTCAAGAATCCCTCTGGTTTCCATTGTAGAGCCAAGAGAGTCTGTGAATAAAATGTAATAGTTAGGCTTAATGGGATGCACCAACAGTTGCTATTAATTGGTCACAATGAATATATAAAAATGAAGCTGAAAGGTTAGCTATCCCTAAAGGAAATACAAAATATTTTCTTTATATCTATCATAATTTGTCTCATTAAGACCATCAGCAGCATGTCCGGGCATTTAATGCTTGTACAGTTTTTCTTAATGCTTAATGTCTAATTTCTTAATACGACTAGTCAATAAATATTTGTGAAATACTTATTATATAGTATTTAACTCTTTCATCATAAAATGTAAGTAGGATTGTTAAAGTATCCATTCTTTAATGATACTGTTAAATAATCTCCTATTTCAACATGAATAAGAATGATGTAATTATGAATGAATTTATTTAATATGAGTACATATCTATAGTGTTTTATCATATGCACTATGAAAACAATGTTTTTAGAATATTTGAAGTACTTTATGTATATTTTGAACCTCTCTCATCCTCTCTCTCTAAACATTATGAATGAAGGCTTTAACTCAGGATCTAATATTTTGTTACATTTCACCCATTCACACTCCTAGTTGATACTTGGTCACTTGAGCCACAACTCTAGTCAGACTTTTGCTGATTAATTGGAGATATTGCCTTCTAGATTTTTCTGCTATGGCGGTTTCAAGTTGCCATCCTTAGATCTCAGTTCCTGAGTAGCTAGGATTACAGTTTGTTCCACCATCAGTACCCAGCTTTCACTTTCCTGTATTTCTTGAGCATAAGAGTGACTTGAAAGTTGAGTTTTATGCTTACAATGAAAGCAATCTCCCTTATGCTATGATGGCATTCCTACTGATATAAATTGGTTTAGTATATATCTATTCAAACAGAAAAAATATACACTCATGTATACTTAAGCATTTATAGTTATATCTCCAATATTTTCTATTGAATTTGAAAATAAGTTAAAATAACAATTTCATTTTACATTTCAAAAATTTCAAATTGACTTTGATGCGTTTTGATGTCTTTCAGTTTTAAATTTATTACCCATTTCTAGGCTGGTATCACAATTTTCACATTTTAACATAGGTTAATTCTCATATACTTGATCAACACTGACAGCTAATTCTCATCCCATATTTCGCTTTCAGCATGAAAACTATACTTTTTATGTTATCTCAGAAAATTTTATTTTATTTCAGGGGTTGAAAGTAGAGAATTATTTTAAGAGATTAAATATCTGTTGGATTGTTTTGAGAGGTAATGTTGGTTGAGTGATTTAAAAAAAATCAACAGTACTATTCTCTAACTTTGGGGGAAAGAAAATGAAAGGAGATTAAAAGCAGATAATTTTCCCACAGTGATCTATCCCATATGACACTTACAAGGTGGACAGGCATGATTATTGGGCCACCGAAGACAAATTATGAAAACAGAATATATAGCCTAAAAGTAGAATGTGGACCTACATATCCGGAGGCTCCTCCGTCAGTTAGATTTGTAACAAAAAATAGTATGAATGGAATAAACAATTCCAGTGGAATGGTGGATGCACAGAACATACCAGTGTTAGCAAAATGGCAAAATTCATATAGCATCAAAGTTTTACTTCAAGAGCTAAGATGTCTAATGGTGTCCAAGGAAAATCTGAAGCTTCCACAACCACCTGAAGGACAAACATACAACAATTAATTTTAGTGAATCTTGAACTTGTCTTAAATCGACAACCTTCTACTGATATTAATGCCTTGATTTAATATCACAATGCAAAATACCTACACATTAAGTAAGAGAATACCAGGTGGTAAACATGACATGGACACTTGTAAGAATATATTTAATATGTATATGTATACCCATTATGTTTTCAGGTAAAAGGAGGAAAAGTGAAGCAGAATTTTTAGTTCTCTTGTTAAGGCACTGTCATTTAAACATGAACCTGGAGTACTCTAATTAGAATTCAGGTTTTCAAGGTGAAAGCATGGCAAGAAGAATCAGATGGCAGTGGAAAATGAGTGTGCTTCTGACACATAAAACTTCCCAGAAGGAAAAACCGAAGTGGCTTACTTAGTGAAAAAGCTGCAGTTGAAATTGGTTAAAGTAGCAGGTTCAGTGAATATTGTCACAAATTTTATTAATTTTTGAAACGGTGTGGGTGCTAACTACTAGTATAGTATCAAAAATATGTTCAGGATTGTTTTGATACCTGTATTTATAATAAAAAGATGTTGGGGGGAATCGATGATTTTCTGTTAAAAGCTCTTCCTGTGTGTTACATATAACAGACACGACAAATATTTGTTTACAGTCTTTATTTAATAAAACATGCATTTATGTTTAAATCCACAAAAAGGAACTAATTGTATAAATATGTGATTTTGAGATTAAAGGTAGTCTTAAAGTGTAAATGAAATGTGGAACTGTCAAAAAAAATCATCTCAGGGGCCAAGAGTTTGGCCTAATGGTAGAGTGCTTGCCTAGCATGCACAAAGACAGGAGTTCGATACCTGGGTACCACATATAAATAGAAAAGAGCAGGAAGTGGTGCTGAGGCTCAAGTGGTAGAGCCTTGAGAATTCAAAGATAGTGCTCAGGCCCTGAGCTCAAGCCCAGGACTGGCCCCAAAAAAATCATCTCAGAAGTTTTTAGTTAATATATATATATTTCTTTTTGTTATTGATTTTTTAAAATGTCATAAAGTTGAAATAAATTTCTCAGTGAACAGAAATGTCATATCTTCTACAAATTATACTGGGACTGCAAAGGAAAATTACAGATCTCTAATTGTATTTGTTATAGATGTCAAATCTATTGGTCATAAACTACAGCAGAGAACTGGACCTCATTTTTTCTTTATTTTCCAATATTAGTTCCAACTTGTAGAAAAAAAACTGACTGCATAAAAACATACATGAGTTGTAAAATTTAATGGAAACGTTCTGCAATTTTTAGATGGTATCTTTTAAATTTGCACTAGGTATTTACATGTACTTCCATATTTGGTCATTTAAATAAGCAGATTGACATCTAAATGACATATGCTAATCTGTCAAATAAAAGTATTAATCCCTTTTTGTCTGAACTAAGTTTAAATATTAATTAAATTAACATCCATGAAAGTAAAATTCATATTTTAATAATTTTATAATTCCATTCAAATACACAGTTTATAACATCAGCTAATTTGCAAATTATTTGGCGATTGCTATAGTACAAGGTAGTTAAGCACGAACAATAACTTGTGCCAAACCAGATCTCTTCTCCTGCATTATGTAAAAATATTAGTGCATTTCTGAAATGTAAGACTCTTAAGAATACAACATAATCAATGAGACTTGTAAAGGAAAAAAAATAGGGTTTTATTGTGTGTGTGTGTGGTGTGTGTGTGTGTGTGTGTGTGTGTGTGTGTGTGTGTGTGTGTTTGAGGGTATAAACTCAGGGAATTATGCTCTTGTTCAGCTTTTAGCCATTGGCTGTTTTTCTACTACTCCCAGCTCAGCAATCTGCAATTCGAGTCTCTGATTTTCTGCCTGGTTTGGAATCGACCTTTGCTTCTCCAGGTTTCAAACTTTTGAGTAGCTAAGATTACATGCATGTGCCACCAGTACATTCTTGGAACTCAGATTTGAAGCATAGGAACTCTTATCCAGCTCTCTTAGGGCTTAAGCCTCCTCTCAATCCCACTCCTCCCTCAGCCCTGACCCTACCCAACCCCCATCTCCCCTGCCCTCACACCATACCAGCTCCTCCCCCCTTCTTTTCTGTAGTTACTTCTTTCAGATAGGGTCTCATACTTTTTATCTAGGACCAAATATGGATTGCAGTCTTTTCACTGATGCTTAGACATAGCTGGAACTATGAGATACACCACCATGTCCAGAAAATTAGCATATGATTTTTAAAACGAGATTGCCTTGATTTATACACATTAAATTTCTTAATAAATTATAGTCAAAGTAAGTAATCATTTCAATCACTTTTCAATGAATCCAATTATATACATATTCAATATATATTATATATTTATTACCTGATTCATGTAATTGTATCCTTTCTGTATTCAATTGTACAAAAAATATGTAAAAATACTTTTACTGGACTGGTGTTTCATACCTATAATCCTAGCTACTCAGCAGGTTGAGATCTGAGGACTGCACTTTGAAGCCAGATCTGTTAGGAAAGTACCTTAGACAGTTTTAACTCCAATAAACTACCCAAAAATCAGAAGCAGAGCTGTGGATCAAGTGGTAAAGCCTTAATCTTGAGCAAAGGATGCTCTAGAATAGTGTCCAGGTCCTGTGTTCAAAGCCAAGTAGCAGGAAAATAAATAATGATGATCACAGCTGTCACAGCCGTCATTCTTATACAAGGTTGCTTTCCCTTTCTATGCTTGGAGACTAATGTAAAAAGCTAAAAAGTCAATATTTTACAATATTTCTGAAAATAAAATTCTGTTTAATATATCACTGAACTTAAAATGTACCTAGTTATACAGAATTGCAGGTAGCCTTGGGATACTTATTTAATTAAAAATACAGAAGAATACATTCACACTGATTTCCCACTTAAAATTAAATTATAAACCACAAGATGGAGCTGGAATTACATTTTATATGAAAAAGTGAATAAAAATTGACTCAAGCAACATTTTCAAGATGAAGTAGATACCTCATATAGCACAAATGCATTTTAAAACTTCATATGATTTTTTAATTTTATAAATATCTGTAATTTTTCAAAGTATAATTTAAAATATAACTATATCATTTATGTACAAAAGATAATGTAAAAAAAAACAAAATCATGACTAATTCAGTTTAAAATTTAGTTGGATGTTATTTGTGATCTAGAATTAGGGAACACTTCATTTGAAAACCAAATGAGTATTCCAATGATTTAAGCAGAAGAAATTGGCTTTATATAGACAGAAATGAAGAGAACAAAAATTATATTAATCAGCTCACAATTGTAGGGCAAAAATATAGGGTACTTTCTTATTATACTGACCCAATTGATTAGAATGTTCTAATGTTTTAGAGAAAATGGCCTAATTTGGAGTTCAATTTGGTTCTTGGCACACTTATTCCATTCTTGTTTTTTCTGTTGGGGTCTAGTGCCAGGGGCTGGCCCAGAACAAAGCCTCAGTTCTGCTTTAGCCATACCAAATCTCAACATCTAGACGCTATGTTAAATTTCCTTAGAAATATGTCTAATTTGTAATAAAAAGAGATGAAATGAGAGCCTCCTAAAAGGAGATTTGTAGATATAAATGCTATGTTATTCTTGACTATTTGTCATATAAGGAAGTATTCATATAGTCATGAAATAGTGATTTCATGATGATTAGCAGAGCAATTATTTTAACAAATGTGCATTGACTCTTATAAACAATTTGGTGAGAAAATAGCATTTAGTTATGATCAGTTACATCACTGTCGTACTTTAACTTGTTTTCCTCTCTTTAGTATTTTGTGCCCAGAGATAAAGTTTACTCTTTAAAAATTCCTTTAAATGGGGACCAAGACATGTGAAAGGATATCAATATATGGGAATTAATGCACCATCTATCTGGCAAATATCATGTAACCCTTCTATTAATTACAATAAATATATGAAAAAAATAAAAATAACTTTTCTAGATTTATGGCTGGAACCCATTTTTGTGAAACACTTAGGAATGGAGTCATCTTAAGCAAAGCAATAACTTAGAAAAATGCTTAAAAAAAGGTTTTCAATAATGGTAGGAGAGAAGAAGGAAAGGAGAGTTATTTTTTCATCATATAAATGGTCTCAGCTGGCAGTTCTTTAATGTTAAAAAATAAATGGTACACAAAACTAATTTAAATATAGTTTTGTAATAGTAATAGTCATAATGAAGAACACAAATATGCTAAGGGAGATGATGAGAATTAGGTAACCACGAATAATTGTGATTGGATAAAAGCATATAATGTTAAGTGAAGAGAGCTAGCTGAGAAAGTACTAAGGGCAATCCGGTCACTCTTGTTCTCTTCTCATTGGTACCATTCCTTTTCTTTCCATGTAAGGCATGACTCTCCACATTGAGGTTCTCATGACCTACACTTGGCAAAGTTTACATCAGAGAATGCCTTTATGGACATCTCAGAGAAAACTGGAAGAATGCTAACTTATTATTCCATTTTTATGGCTACCTAGGATGAAAATGGATCCTAATTTCTATTACCTTAGGGAAAAGGAATTCTGAAATTCTTTACTTCTGGATGATTGATAGGAAGACCAAGGATAAGAATAGATCAGAGAGAAACAGCTTGTAAGCCTTTCCCAATGCCTTTGCTTCAAAGTACTCTACATGCAAAATGTCAGATATTTGGGCTCCTTTTTATGAACTCCAGCAAAATATAACTAGCTTTGAAATTATTTTTTTATTATTATTTCTTTGCTAAAGTTTTTTTATTCTTGTTGTATAGTTTATGGTACTGGTCAAGTGATTTGAGCTAAGTGTCCAGGGTGCTTGCAGTCCATGACGGTAGAACTTGACCACTTGAGATATAGCTTTATTTCTGCTTTTTTGGTAGTTTATTTAAGAAAATAGTCTGATTTATTTTTCCTGCTCAGGCTGGCTTTGAATCATGATCCTCATAACTCATCCTCCTGTAATTCCCCAAATAAATGACACAGACCGTCTAGTTGGATAAAAAAGCAAGACCCATCATTCTGCTGTCTTCAAGAGACACATCTTGCCCCCCAAAACAAACATTTTTTGAAAGTGAGAGGATGGAATAAAGTTTATCAAGATAACAACCCCCATAGACAGGCTGGAGTTGCCATCCTCATATCAGATAAAATAGACTTCATACTAAAATTACAGAAAAGGCAAAGAAGGTTATTACATACTAATAAAGGGATCTCACTCCAGGAGGGCAAATAACTATCGTAAATATCTACACACTTTATCCTGAAGTAACGAACTTCATCAAGCAAACTTTACTTTCACTAAAATCACACATAATTGAAACACAGTGATTATTGGTGACTTTAACATAACACTCTCACCTATGGACAGATCAACAAGGCAAAAAACTCAACAGAGAAACCTCATAATTTAACAACTGTATAGACCAACTAGATCTAACAGACATCTGCGGATTATTTCACCCAGCAACAACACAATAAACGTTTTCTTCAGCAGCACATGGAACATTTTCCAAAATAGACCACATTTTAGGGCATAAAACAAACCTGTGCAGATTTAGACACACTGATATTATTCCCTGCATTCTCTCAGACTACAAGGACATCAAATTGGAACTGAACACCAATCTCCACCAAGGAAAACCCTGTAACTGATGGAGACTGAACAACACATTGTTGAATCACCAATGGGTCACTGAGGAGATCAGAACAGAAATTCAACAGTTTATGAAATTTAACAACAAGGAGCACACAAAATACCAGCTCCTTTGGGACACGGCAAAGGCAGTACTTAGAGGAAAATTTATATCACTGAGTGCTTACATTAACTAATTGGAAAAATCGCAAACCAACAATTTAATATCCTACCTTAAACTCTTAGATAAAGAGCAAAAACCAAACTTAATCCCAGTAGAAGGAAGCAAATTATTAAAATCAAAGCAGAACTAAATGAATTGGAGTCCAAAAAATATACAAAGAATCAACAAAACAAGGAGTTGCTTCTTTGAAAAAACTAACAAAATTGACAGGCCCTTAGAAAATCTTACCAAAAAAAGAAGGGAGCATACCGAAATAAGCAAAATCACAGACGAAAATGTTAATATCATGACAAAAATTACCAAGATCCAGAGCATCATGAAGGAGTACTTTTCAAATCTTTATGTCAACAAATTTGAGAATCTAGAAGAAATGGATGAATTTCTAGCCAATATTAACATACCGACACTGAACCAAGAAGACCTAATCCAACTAAGCAGGCCTATTTCAAGCACTGAAATAGAAATGGCAGTAAGAGACTTTCCATCCAAGAAATGCCCAGGGCCAGATGGATTCACAGCTGAATTCTATAAGGTCTTCAAAGCAGAGCTCACACCAATACTCCTCAAGCTCTTCAACAAAATTTAAAATGAAGACTCTTTGCTATACTCATTCTATGAAGCCACTATAAACCTCATTCTTAAACAAGAGAGATTCATCAAAGAAAGATAACTATAGACCCATTTCTTTTATGAATATTGATGCAAAACTCCTCAACCAAATAATGGCCATTCTTCTTCATCAAGTCATCAAAAAATTGTACATTATGATCAAACAGGATTCATCACAGGGATGCAAAGCTGGTTCAATATATGCAAATCATCTAAAAATAATTCAACACATCAACAGGAACAAAGACAAGAATCACATGATTGTCTCAATAGATGCACAAAAGGCATATGACAAGATCCAACACACCTTTATGCTAAAAACTCTGGACAAACTAGAAATCCATGGAACATTTCTCAGTATACTAAAAGCTGTGTATGATAAACCCACAGCTAGGAATATACTTAATGGCAAAAAGCTAAAGCCATTTCCTCTAAAATCAGGAACAAGACAAGGATGCTTTGTACTGGAACAAGAACAGGCCTGAAGACCAATGGAATAGAACTGAGGACCCAGATATTAACCCACAGACCTATAGCCACCTAATTTTTATAAGGGAGTCAAAAAAATAAAGTGGAAGAAAGACAGCCTCTACAACAAGTGGTGCCGGCAGAACTGGTTAAGCACCTACAGAAAACTAAAGTTTGACCCTTCTTTGTCACCCTGCACTAATATAAAAAAGAGAACTTACTATCTCTGTCATTTGACAGAAAATCCACTGTAGTATGAACCTCTAAAGTACAACTCCAGATCTGTTTATACATGGCAATATAGACTGAGCATTTCTCTTTTCTCTAAATTCTACATAATTTATTATAACAAACATTAAAACCATTACCAGAAGCAACCTACTTGTGAATGAATATGAATATTTCTAAACCACTGTAATCAAACTTGGGTTTGGAACCATTCCTGGATACTA
Organism: Megascapheus bottae; assembly: GCF_031878675.1. NCBI lineage: Eukaryota > Metazoa > Chordata > Mammalia > Rodentia > Geomyidae > Megascapheus > Megascapheus bottae. The sequence continues at coordinate 24,452,847 of NC_143521.1, forward strand.
AGAAAGTTGTAAGAAACTCCGTGGTTCTACTTTTTTGCTCCATGTCCTCATGAGTTATCTCAGAAGCTTCCTTTTTCCCTGACTACAGTAACTCATGTCTGTCTGATTAATGGACAGAAATTCAATACAATAAAAATGACCCAGGCCAGGAGGTTGGCCAAGTGGTAGATTACTTGCCTAGAATGCATGAAGACTCAGGTTCAATTTCTCAGTACCACATTCATAGAAAAAAGCTGAATGTGGTGTTATGGTTCAAGTGATAGAGCTCTCTAGCCTTGAGAAAGCCCAAGAACAATGTCCATTCCCTTAGTTCAAGGCCCAGGACTGGCAAAAAATAAAGAATGTAAAATCCAATATGTTAAGAATGACTCTTTTGGCCCGGAGTTTGGCCTAGTGGCAGAGTGCTTGCATATCATTCACGGAGACCCAGGTTTGATTCCTCTGTGCCACATACATAGAAAAAAAAAAAACAGAAGTGGTGCTGAGGCTCAAGTGGTAGAGCTCTAGCCTTAAAAATGTCCAAGGACAGTGTTCAGGCCCTGAGCTCAAGCCCAAGCCTGGCAAAAAAACTTTTTAAATGACTTTAGAAAAGAAAATTGCTAGTAATTTAAAAAATATTCAAACATTGAAATGTTTAACTTCTTGTGATATATCTCATAAAACATTCCTGAAAACAGGAAATATGGTTCCTGCAAGTTTACCAATGATCTATTTATTGCTTTGCCCTTACAAGAAATGATTTTGTTTCCTTTTTTGAAAGCCAATTTTGAGAAGCTGTGAGGTTAAGGAGCAAAAGTATAGGGGAAATATATACAAGAAAGGAGATAATGGTTCTTAGGAATTAAAACAGATTTGTGAATACTAAATTAAATAATGAAAGGATCTTTAAGGATAATCTACTGAATTATAAATAAGATTCATTGCTCAAGCCCTGTCCAATTAGCTGGTCATGACTGGCTGATATACTCTGGGATTCAGGCTAATTCAGATATCAATGTAAAAGTTTCAACTTATAAATGAGATTTGTCAGAGGTGCTACATACTTATGGTGCTATGTACATTTTCTATACCACACTTTAAAACGATGTGTCCCATATTTACTGATAATTATACCACTATATCACATAGTTATAAAGGATATGAATATGTACTTAAAATTATGTCCATTTTTGTATTCTAGAAGTTTCAGAATATTGTCCATGATAAAATTATGTTGACAGCTCAGGCAACAGTAATTCGTATAGGTTATTTATAAGAATCCTCGAAGAACATAAATACTTGCTTATTTATTTTTGTTCCAGTCCTAGGGCTTGAACTTAGAAAGAATCATTCCTGTGGGTTTTACTTAAAACTCATATTCAACCATTTGAGCAACAGCTCTACTTCCTGCTTTTTGATGATTAATTGGGGGTAAGAATCTGATAGCCTGTAGGGCCTAAGTTGGTTTTGAACTTGATCCTTGGATCTCAGCCTCAGGATTACAGTGATGAGCCACCAGTGCCCTGGCTTCCTATAGCATTTCTTAAAATCACTTATTTATTTTGTTGGCCTCTGGCTTAGTCTTTCTAAAAAAAATATACTACTTGAGCTCTCCATAGAGTCTATTATACTTTAATTAACTTGTAACTGCTTGCATACCCATTGTGTTTACATACAGATTTTTCAGTCACAGTCTAGCTACCACAAATGAAGGAAAACTCTGGGTCTGGCTTATTTTACTTAATACAATGCATTTCCAAGTCCTCTGTATGAATCATATGATATAATTTTTTTCTAATGGATAAGTAAAATTTCATTGTGTATATGTACCATATTTTCTTGATCTTTTTATCTATTGATGGATATCTGAGCTAATACTATATCTTGGCTTTGATAGATTGTGGTGCAAAGAACTATCTCTAGTGATTTTACTATCGCCTTGCTTGTGCTCTATTGGATAAATGCCAAAAAGCAGGATCTTTGGGTTGTAAGTTTTTGTTTATTTGTTTGTTTGTCTGTCACTGGACTTGAACTCGGGGATCTTGGGCACCGTTCCTGAGCTTTTGTGTTCAAGGATGGCGCTCTACCATTTTGAGCCACACCTCTACTTTCAGCTTTTGGGTTAATTGGAGATAAGTGACTCAGGAACTTTCCTGCCAGATCTGGTTAGATCTCAGCCACCTGAGTAGCTAGCTTACAGGTATAAGCTAGTAGGGCTCGGGGCGGTTTGTGTTTTGAGAAGCCACCATACTACTTTTGATAACAGAACAAAGACGAATAAAATAAGCACCAGGAAATGGATACTCTGCAAGAGGTGGATTGAGGCCAAGGAAAGAGAGACAAATGAGTTGGGGAAAGAGGGAGATTGTACTCTAGAATTTATTGGTGTACCAAAAAATTAAGAAAAGGGAATGAGTGTGTTAAGTGTGATTAAATATGTTGAAAGGGGAGACACAGATCAAGCTGCATTGTATTCATGAACTGCTTTGTTGAATGGCAATTCCATTGTATAACTACTTAAAGATAAGAAAGTGTTTCTTAAAATCATTTATATGAACAATGGTTATATATTGAAATACTGTCTTTATTTTTCCCTCCCTTTTTGTCTTTGTCTTCAAGGCATGTTAAATGTTTTTCCAAACTCTTTAATTCTAGATTTAACTATGTCACATCCAAGTATGGTTAAAGGTATTTTCAAGTATACTTAATAGATAAATTACCAAATGTTATGAGTTTCTGTGTCATTTTCATCTTTATAATTTTAAAAATCAACTTGGTTTGTCATCATCCAAGTGTGCAAACTCAGTATCTCTTAACACAAGGATCAGAGGTTGTGGGATTGTTTACAAGAGGAAATGACAAGCCGGGTGGAGTGGCTTATGCCTGTGATTATAGCTACTCAGGAGGCTGGGATCTGAGGATTGAGGTTCAAAGCTAGCCTGGGTACTAAGTCTTACTGTAAGACTCTTGTCTCCAATTAATCACCAGAAAACCAGAAATTGTGCTGTGGCTCAGGTTGTAGGGTGGTAGCCTTGAGCTAAAGAGCTCAGGGAACATCGTCCAAAGTTCAAGTCCCACTAATGACAAAAGTAAATAAATAAAAAATAAAAATAAAAGAAAGGAAGAAGCTAATTGAAAGGACTTCCAGGATAGTGAAACAAAAGCCATATAATGAATGATTGTTGTCCTTAATGTACTATGTTGTCTCTCATCTCCTTTGCTGTTCCTTGGTTATCTCATATTGGTATAGTATCTCACCTTGTTATCTGATTTATTGAATTTATTTGTATTTGGATATTTGAAATTTGATAGGGAAGGGGGGAAAACCAAGATGGATGGGGGGTGTGGGGGGGGAGGGATACGGGTACCAAGACATGTGAAAGGGTATCAATGTATGTGAATTAATGCACCTTCTATCTGGCAAATATCATGTAACCCTTTTACTAATTACAATAAAAAAAAGAATAGTAAAAAAAATAAAATTAAATTTAAAAAAAAGGAAGAAAAGAGGGAAGGATAGCATTGATAAATCGAGGAACAAAGAGAAATATTCTATTTAATATCTTTAAGTAGATTAGATCTGCATGAAAGTTAGATGCCACTTGTACCTCAGATAGATTTTTAGTTTTATTTCATTGTTATTTATCTTCACAATGCAATTCATGAATACTTACAAAAAGTTCTATACTGTTTTAAACATTCCATAATAACATTGCAAAACATATAGTTTGAGGGTAAGCATGTCACGTACTGCTGGTTAAATATCAGATTTTGTCACATTACTTTGAATCTTTGGAGTGAAGAAATAGCCATATGAATGGCTTTTGGCCTCATTAACCTATAAAGATATATGTGGAACTTAAAAATTAACTTTTCTACATACTTAGAATCTCTTGGACCTATAAGTTTGCTTATAAAAAAACAAAAATCATCAAAACAGTAAACATCTTATTCTTAGATACAATCAGGATAAAAATACACTGAAATAAGCCTGTTTTTATATTAGTTTACAAAACAGTCAGAAACTAGCAAACAGTTACTAGTACATGCTAAATTACAGTCAGAAACTTTTAATTGGATTCAATAAACAAATTATTTTCCTATTAATTGTCATGCTTCAAATGGACATTTTAAGATTATCCAATACTGTTAGCATATCCTATTCAAATAAAACACAATAAATTTACAGTGCAGTAAGAACTTCACTTAAAGTCATTTTCAAGATACCAAATTCTTTGAGATTAATATATACATGTGTACATTCTATATATATTTATATTTATACCCAAATTCTGTTGGCCCTGCAGTTACCTATTATTTCCTTTGCCACAATTACTTTATTCTTCTGTATAATTTATATATTTATTATTATTTTTAATCCAAATAGGTTAGATATGAAGTCTTACGCCTGTAAACTCAGTCACTTGGATGACACACATAGAAAGAAGAGCCTCAACCAATTAAGATACTCAGTAAGACACCATCTGAACAACAGATTAAATGTGGTGGTATCTCCTTACTAGGTATCTTAAGAGCTAAAGCCAGCATGAGTAAAGACATTAGGAATTCTCTTCAAAATCAAATTAAGCAAAATGACTGTAGATACAGTAAAGTACTTGCCTAGTAGTTTGAGACCCTGAATTCAATTCTCATGACAATAAAAATATCTGCTTATAAATGAAATTATGCTTACTTTTTGTTCCATACTTGATTTAGCTTGTTTCACTTAGCATAATGTCTTTAATACTGTTTTATTTTGTCCCAAGTAGGTAGCAGAGAATCTCTCCTTGTGCCTCTTTCTCTCTCCATGTTTCTGTTTGTGTATGTGTGACTGACTCTTGTTTCTCTATCTCTTTTTTTTTTTTTTTTGCGTGTGACAGTACTGAGATTTAAACTCAGGTCAGAAATTTGTGTTTGACAGGTTGGTCCTCTACCACTTCAGTATGATGTTTTTTCTGAAGTTGACTGAACCTCTATACTACTATTTTATGTTTGCTTCTTTAGCTTGGACGGCAGGTATATGCTACCACACAGAGCTGTTGGTCTGGAAAATCTTTTCTCATGATATTGGACTTTGATCTTCCCTAATAGCAAAATCTTCAGTAGCTGGTATTGTAATTTTAAACCCCAGAACTGGGCTAAATTATGCCCTATTAGGATAAATATTAATCCAGGATGTTTGTCTGTATCTCATGATTTCTTTATGTACTCATTTGTTGTCAAAAAATGACTTTCCATATCTTGGCTATAGTGAATAATACTGCAATGCATTTAGGATTGCAGATATATTTATCAGCTAGTGATTTCATTTCTTTGAAATAAAGAAGGATTGATGGCTAGATTTACAATCCAGAGTCCTATAAAAGACACAATAAAATATACCATTTGATTAGCTCAATAAGGCTTGTTTTAAGCTTCTATTTGATGAAAGGCCTTGAGCTCGGGGAAAACAAGAAGACAATATTAAATATGGAAGCCTCTGTTGCCTGAAAACTTTCCTTCTCTTTGTTTAACTCTGGTTTTATAACATCAATTCATCGTTAGTCAGATCAGGAACTACAGGAAGAAGAAGAGTATTCTGGTTTGGAACACAGGATTTCAATTTAATAATTTTTTTAAGATGAAAAGAAAATATAACAAATTTACAACATGTTTAAGTATGCTATTCCTCTTGCCCTGAGTGTCATAAGCTACTGTCATCTCTTATTTCAGTTGGGGATACAATTTAAAAGGCAATTTTGTCACAATGGAAAAATAACTCATTTGTTATATGCATTTTTAAAGTCAGTATGTCTCTGTGTTAAGCCTACTCTTGCTTAGAAGTTTGAGTAGTTATATTCAAAAGAACCCCAAAGGGTACAAGCACAGAAAATCTTACACATTTATTCTGGTGCAGGGGTACACACCTATAACCCTAGCTACTCAGGAGGATGAGATCTGAGGATCAAGGTTCAAAGCCAGCCCGGGCACAAAAGGACCTGAGACTCTTATCTCTAATTAACCTCTAGAAAATGGGAAGTAAGCCTTGGATCAAGGGTAGGGAGGTAGCCTTGAGCTGAAGAGTTCAGGGACAGCACCCATCCCCATGATGCACAAAAAAGAAAGAAAGAAAGAAAGAAAGAAAGAAAGAAAGAAAGAAAGAAAGAAAGAAAGAAAGAAAGAAAGAAAGAAAGGAAGGAAGGAAGGAAGGAAGGAAGGAAGGAAGGAAGGAAGGAAGAAAGAAAGGAAGGAAGGAAGGAAGAAAGAAAGAAAATCTATCACATTCATTCTAATGCATCCCGCATATCCAAATTTCAGATATAAATATATTCACATCAATGACATCAATGATGCATGCATTTCTATACCCCCAAACATATTTCATGTTAAGTATGCCCTCCTCTTGATTTGTGATATTAAAATGTGATAAAGGTTATTGGTGGTATATGCCTGTAATCCTAGTTTCTCTGGATGCTGAGATCTGAGGATGAGGATCAATGTTCAAAGCAAGTGAGAAAAGCCCCTGACACATCTATCTCTATTAACCTGAAGTGGAGTTGTGGCTCTAAGTAGTAGAAAAGTAGCCCAGTAGAAAAACAGAGAGAGAGAGAGAGAGAGAGAGAGAGAGAGAGAGAGAGAGAGAGAGAGAGAGAGAGAGAGAGAGAGAGAGAGAGAGACAGAGAGAGAGAGAGAGACAGAGAGAGAGACAGAGAGAGAGACAGAGAGAGAGACAGAGAGAGAGAGACAGAGATAGAGAGAGAGATAGAGAGAGAGAAAGAGAGGGACAGAGAGACAGAGACAGAGAGAGACAGAGACAGAGAGAGACAGAGAGACAGAGAGAAAGAAACATACATACAAGCACGGAGACAAAGACATACAGAGACAGAGAGACATATAGAGAGACAGAGAGACAGAGATAGAGAGATAGTGACACGAGACAGAGAGAGACAGAGAAACTGAAACATAGATACAAAGACAGAGACAAAGACACACAGAGACATAGAGACACAGGAACACAGAGTCACAGAGGTAACTAAGCACCTCTGAAGTTTTGGTAGTTTTAACTCCCCAAATCATCTACTCACCAATGCACTTTTCTCTACCCTAAAGGTACAGCTCATAGAATTTCAGTATTAAATGCAGTATTTACAAACTAGTTTAATGGCATCATAAAAACATTCACCAAAAAAAAGCATTAAAGGTCAGCAATAAACTGGCAAAATCTTCTTGCCTTTGAAATATATGGGTGACCAGCATATCACCAAAAGCTCTGAGTATGAAAATTAGCTGCTGAGCATGCACTGCCATTAATTTTCATCACTGTTTAAATATGATGCATCAGCAATGTAATAAACCACATTCCTTAATAATAAACCCTTCTTTGAAGCAAATCAATGAACTATAATGTAATGCATAAAGAAAAATACAAAGCAACTGTAAGACACCTTGGAATTCTCACTTTATACTCACATCACAAAACTAGCTGAATCATTTCCTTTATGAACTTTTAGAAAAGTTGTAATTGCCAGCTGTGTTAGAAGTACAAAATAAATAGAAGGTGATCAAGTAAGACTCAGAATCCCTGTGCCTGGCTTTTTCACAGTTGTTTCCTAGGTAACCAGAAGAGTTAAATAGGAATATCTTGAAATAATCAAAACTGCAAGTACCATAGCATTAAAAAATATTGTGTGCACTCATATCTTTTCTGATCCATAAAACAGATTTCAATTTAAATAAAAAGCCAAGGATACTTTAGAGTTAAGTAGAATGACTATATCCCAGGACCTCACATTTTTCCTACCTTCTCAGTCTAGTCAATACTTATAGCTTAGATAATCTGAGAACTTCACCTTAACCACTATTCCTATTCTAGCTTGGCTGAACTGAAATGCAAGGTAATGTGATTAAAGGAAAGCTGTTGTGACTTCCAATGCCAAAGTCTTAGAATTGTAAGTCTTCTAAGAAACTTTTATGCTTACTTAAAAGATCTCTGGTACTCTGGGCATAGCACAGAAAAAGTGTTGTTATAATGCATATTTTTCTTTTTTATCATTAGCTTAATGTTAGGTGAATTTTAGGAAGCCCCAAACCAAATGACAGCTGTTTTGGATATAATAAAAATGATAGGGACCTAATGATATGAATGCTATATAGTGTTAAAAAGACCACCATTGTAGTGAAAGTGAACCTTCATTCAAAACCCCCAAAAGACACAAAAGAAGGAGAATGATTATTTTATAAGACCAACCACCAGGATGGAGGAGAGGGGATAAGAGTGTATAATGGGGTGGATATGGTTAAAATATATTCTCTTTTTTTTTTTTGCCAGTCCTGGTTCTTGAACTCAGGGCCTGAGTACTCTCCCTTGCTTTCTTAAGGCTAGAGATCTACCTCTTGAGCCACAACACCATTTCTGGCTTTTTTCTATGTATATGATACTGAGGAATCGAACCCAGGTCTTCAGGCATGCTAAGGAAGCACTCTACCACGGGCCAAACTCCCGGCACTAAAATACCTTCTTTAAATGCATGTGTGAAAATGTCACAAGGAAACCCGCGATCCTGTGCAATTAAAACATAATAAAAATTACAGAAATGTAAAGAAAAAAAATCATTTGATTTTATTATTCCTGCCTATTCTTACTGTCATCATAGCAACCATTTTCACGCTGTGGTCTATGAAAAGGGGAGAAAAAGACCAGAAGAGTGAGGTTTACAGAGGTTACCTTTTCTCTAATTTAATTTCAACTTTTATTTGGTACAATGTATTGAAGGCCAGAGTTCCTAGCTTCTATTTTTTCCAAACCAAGCGTCTGTATTCTGAGTCCAAGCCTAGATTCCCAGTTAATATTCATAGAAGGAATTTCAAATGCAGGATGCTTTATTGGCAGGCTGTAAGTGTGAAGGAAATAGGATACACTAGAGGATCAGCAGAACTGTGTGCTATCTGCTTATGTTAGCCAACTACCATGACACTAAAATGATTTCCAGAATGGTCTAAATTTGGCCTAGGCACCACTATTCAATTACTGAAATGGTTTACTACAAGTGTCACACTTGAGTGATACTGCCTTCATAAATATAGAGCAAGAACTTTTTATCCCTAGCAAACACTTCTTCATGGATAAATGTATTATCTCTCCAAAAAGCATCTGAGAATCCTCCATTGTTATGTTTTCCAAAAGTAAATTTTGAAGCGATTTCTTTTTCACAAGTTGGACCTCAATGTTCAGGAAATATAAAAGCATGATCTCAACCTCAGGACAGAAGAAGAGTGATTATTGTTTTAAATAAGATGCTACTTATTTAAAAATAATACTATTTAATGCACACGTTCTGTGATATGGCATCTGATGTCCACCCTGAAACCTAAGTCTGTGGGACTATAGATTTTTAAAAATTTAAGTTTTTTTTCTCTTGGTGACTATTCTTATCTTTCTAAATCAGTATAGAGCAAGTAAGTATTTTCTTCAGTACACTGATTAAACAAATAAGCAAATTTTATGATTATAATTTACCCTGTTTCCCAAATATGTTCCCAGGTACCTACTGTTAAGAAAACCATTGGAGCTATTTAGATGCACCAGAATATCTAAACATCTGTCAGCAAGATGACCAACTCCACAAAGCCTGTCAACAGAAGTTCACATTCATTAAACATTTATAGGGTGTTATTAAGTAGTGTTTACATTTCATGTTTTTAGAAAGCTGACTTTTCTACAGGGTAACACAATAACTGACATGAATGATGACACACCGATTTTGAAATGCGTATTTAAAAGCCAATGTTTTGAAGGGAAAGAAATCAAGCCTTTTCCAGTCAATACTGTTTCAGAATTCCCTATTGGAATGATTTAAATTTTGTAAAGTTGGGCTTGTATAATTTCAACATTTTTTATTACTCAGTCTTGCTTCTATACCTTTTGTGGACACTCATTCTGAATAAATTGTTACTCCATTTTTATCAGAATAGATTCTTTTTTTGAGAACTCAGGATATAGCAGTTTATTTTCACCCACATACAGCTATACACACACACACACACACACACACACACACACACGCACATAATGAGTGCATATGTGAATTTCTGTAGCTTTATATACTGCTCTGTAATAAAACAAACACACACAGACACACATAAGAGGATAAAGAGTATATGATATGTAGTACTAGTTATATGTAGTTATACGTAGGACTAGGGCAGTAAATTTCAAAGGTTTTTGTCACTGTTCTTCTTCTTGTTGCAGATAACCTATATAATGCCCTCCTTTTTCCCAAAGTGTCAGAATTTGTTCTCATATCAACTTGATTGGAACTAATATAATTTGCAATCCTTAGCTAATCAGATATAATCTTTAATATGAACATGTGTCCCAAAGGAATATTTTACACATACCATTAATTCTGTTCCTAGCATTGAAACTAGCATCAACCATAATATGAGAAAGACTTTTGTGGAACCACATATTGAAAGCTTCAGAATGATCTCAAGGCTCAGAGAACAACACTTACATAAGAGTTAACCAGACAAATTTCACATCAAGTCCACAGGCCCAAGAAAACAAATGATGCTAGCAGCACTAGGAGCAAAGAAGAGCTCATTGCTTAGTTGAGTTTCCATGGCTTGTGATAACCTTGACTGTAGCCCATAAAAACTGTTTTGCCATTCTTTGTGATATGATCAGAAGATGTGAAAATAATAGAGAGATAGAAGGGAATCATCACATAAGTGTTTCCTTCATAAATCACAGAGTGGCCATGAGGATCTACATGAAAGTATCCACTATGAACGGAGGCTGAAGACAATGTTCAAACCAATGCCTTATTGATATATTTGAAGAAAAACCAAAAAGGTAAGGCAAGGGGGTCAATTTAAGACTTGTTCAGGCTTGCCCTTTGCTCAGTAATGCTGAGCTCCATCTGTCTTCTGAGCTCTAGGATAATCCTAGAAGAAGAATATTCTGTCTTACACTACATGGGACATTTAAGGTGGAATGGATTTTGATTGATTTTTCTTTATATCATGGTATCATGTTAACTGACTGAATATTATATTTAAGGCAATAACCAATGGGAAATGTAATATTGATAATAATAAAACCCAGGTAATTAAAAATATTTAATAGGTAGAGGTCCTGTGGGAAGAATTAGTTCAAACATACTAGAAAACATGACCCAGGAAAGCTATGAGTATTTTATTTTACCTTACTAGAGATCTGCTACTTTGGTACACAGAATAGAAAATTAACATGAAAGATATCGAATAAGTCTATGATATTAAATCTTACAGCTTTAAGTTTTCAAATTGTCCTGAAATTCTGGATTTATTTACATTATGAGCTATGAAGTTACTTAATCCTTAACAAATTATGTTAAATTGTGGCCATCCATTCAGTAAAAAATATTTTAGTAGTGCCTCAGAGAAGTTTCAAGTATCAACTAAATCTTTTATGGTATCATAAATTAAAAGGAATATATTTCCAGCAAAAATCAACACAACCTTACAGAGAGATAACACACAATAGACAAGCATCAATAGAATGTGTCCTACTGAAATTTTTCCAGGCACCTCCTTTATCATTTCAAAATGTAAATGTGGTGTTCTAATCTTGAAAGTTTCATTATTTGAAAATAAACTTCTGGGTGAAATTTCTCTCTATATAAAATGGTATAAATATGATTCGGTAAAAAAGGAAACTTCTTCATTTTTGTAAACCTGTTTTATATTCTAACCGTAACCTACCACTTTATATTGTCATTTTTCAGCACTATTTTCTCTTAGTCACCAAGTTTTTTCTGGCCCTGCAAGACCTACTGTGCTACACCCTAAGCCTTGGTTTACATCATGTTCTTTTTTCATCTCTTTACTAATTCACTTATGTGGCTCCTACTCATTCTATAAAGGACTGTTCTATAAATAAATTGAATTATCAACACTGAAACTTGAATACTCCAGTACAATTTTAACAATTACCTTTAGTAATTACTCTGGCCATATAAACTATCATTCAAAGTAAAGCATGTGGATAATCTTTACAGAAGGTAGGTACTTGAAATAACTTTATATTATCAAAGTAGTTTTCTGTTTTATTTATATATTTATTTACTTTATTTATTTACATTATACCTATATTATTTATAATGATATTTGTTATTTTATCTCTTCATTTACTTCCTTTTCCTCCTAACAAATAATTTTATACCATTTTAGATTTTCAGACATTAATTGTTTTATTTTGCCTCTTTTTACAATTTTCTCAAAATTATTAACAGATATTTATTTTAAAAAACATGATGGTCATGATTATTATCATGTTCATTTTATTGCTCTTTGGGATATATTTGGGTATATCTTAAGAGCATGGGAGTTACCTGAGATTTGCAGATTTATAGAATATATGTTATTTAGGATAAAGGCAAGAATTAATGTCATAATTTGGCTTTGAATAATTGCAGTACAAAACCAGCCTGCTTAGCCAGGAACTGATGGCTTATGCCTACAATCCTAGCTACTCAGGAGGCTTATATTCGAAGATCACAGGAAACAGGTTCAGAGGCAGTCCAGGCAGAAGAGTTTGAGAGACTCCTATCTTCTCAGAAAAAAGTGGGGGTAGAAAACTGAAGAGGAGCTGGAGGGGGATGACAAAGAGCAGGAAGATGAAAGAGGGAATTAAGGGGAAAGGAAAGTAGAAGTGGAGATGTGGCTCAAATGTTAGAGCACTCTCCTTCATCACAAACCTCAAGGACAGCACCATGGTTCAGGAAACACACACACACACACACACACACACACACACACACACACACACACACACACACACAATTAATTTTAGTAATGTTTCTCCCCAGGGCAATTCATGCTGACAGTGATGGATGGCAATTTTTTCAACCTTTTTTACAAATAGACAAAATATATATTAAGAAGGCTAGAATGAGATAACCAAGGGACAGCAAATCCTATATTGTTATAGTATCTCACTTTGTTATCTGATATATTGGATTTATCTGTGTTTGGTTATTTGAAATTGGATAGGGAAGGGGGGAAAGCAAGATGGGGGTTGGGGGAAGGGTAATGGGGACCAAGACATGTGAAAGGGTATCAATGTATGTGAATTAATGCACCTTCCATCTGGCAAATATCATGTAACCCTTTTATTAATTACAATAAAAATAAAAAATAAATATAGATCAAAAAGCATAGATCAAAGAAACAAAACAATGCATAAATAAATTTACACCTATAGGTCAAAAGAAAAAAAAAAGAAGGCTAGAATGAACTCAAAAATAAGGGAAAAAGAGAATACAGGTTTCTATAAATTTATTGTTAAGAAAAAAATACTTTGAACTATTTGTTAAAGAATGACCAAGAAGAATTTATTGAACGAGAGTTGCAAGGAGATTCCACATTAACTGAAATCAACTAGCTCATCTTGAAACACCTTGTAGGCCAATAGGTTAACCACCAAGTAGCAGGCTTAGATAGGAGACACAATGAAATACTGTGAAGAAACCTAAAAGGCAAAGAAAAGTTGGACTAACATGAATTAACAGGATCTACATTAAAGATGGTAAATGCTGATCAGTTGTCACTAAGGACATGTTGGGAGAAGAGAACCATGGCAAGACCTTGCCTGGATCAGCTGTAAGTGTGGGGCTCAGTCTACACTGACTGAGCGGGGTTCTTTCATACAACCAGATGCTAGATTCAGGGAAAGAAATTCCCCACAAGTTTGAGGTTCCTGCTTAAAGTCTGGCCAAAATAAGATATTTTTTTTTCATAGTGACAACACTAAGAATATTTCCATCATCAATCGTCTGCAAATAATTGATAATTAATTAATGGGCTTAAAATGATGCTGCAATATTGCCATTTTTCCCAGTAAAAGAAAAGCAGGTGAAGACACAGGAGAGTTATATGGTATTTTACTTGCCCTTAATCTCTTTTCCTCTGCCTCACTCTTTAGAGCTAGAAACATATAAATCAACCCTGAAAATCAACAGTAACCTTGAAAATCAGCCTCAAAACTATGATTACTGTAAAAATAGCAATTCAGCAGTTGCTAGATGGAAAAAAAAATTAGTCTGTAGTTTCCTAGACATCTAATATCAACATTATAATTACATATGTCTGACATTTTAGTGAAAAATTCTACTGCCAAAGATTAACCACTTTGGTTTTGGTTTGTGAGGTATTTTCGTTGGTGGTGTTGCCTTGTTGCTCTTGCTTTTCTTGTTGTTGTTATGGTTATTGTTATTCTTGGTTGCTAGGTTGTACTTTAAAAAAAATGTTATTCTGGTTCTGGGCCATCAACTCTGGGCCTGGGCCCTGTCCCTGAGCTTCATTTGCTCAATGCTAGCACTCTCCATTGAGCCATAGCACCACTTCCAGATTTTTCTGAGTAGTTTATTGGAGATAAGCGTTTCATGGACCACAGGCCTGAGCCACCGTGCCCTGCTTCTGATTGGAAAAAAGTATTCATGATGTAACTATGAATAATAGATATGTTCTCAGTTCTTTGTCCAGAGAACACCGAGCACTGTTCATGCACATAATCATTTAAAAAATTATCAAAAAATTAATTTAATGGATATCACATTTCTAAGAGGCAGTGTCTTCTCAAATCATCTAAGTGTCACTCTGATTTTTGTAATTATCTGACTTTATTGCAACTTGAATATATCATCCTAATTGCATGTGCTGTAAATTTATTGTTTGGTGCAACAGAGCTGAGACCTGGAGGCTACCTGATGAGTGGATCAATAAGATGTGGTATTTACACATATGGAAAAAATCATATTAAGTGAAGCAAGCCAGACCCAAAGGAACATAGGCTCAATGGTTTCCCTCATCTGTAATAATTAGTACATATCTAAAACTCTCCTAAGTGGAGGATTACAATAGCTCAAACCCTAGTTACATAAGGCCATATAGGATGAGGCCAAATTAGTGGACCTCCAGGACATGGAAACAACAGCTTAACTATAAGTGACTATTATTCTTTATGTAATATGTTTTTGTCTCTTCTCTTGTGTTGCCCTAATTCTCATAATATTACAGTATCCCACTTTGTTTCCTGGTATGTTTTATAGATATTTACTTGTTTATTTGAAATAGGATGGGAAAATGAGCAGAGGGCTTGGGGGAGGGAAATGGGGACAAAAGCATAAGAAGGGATATCAATGTGTGAGAAGTAACGCACCCTCTATATGGTGTATATAACTGTAACCCCTCTATAGATTGAAATTTTAAAAAATACATAAAAAAAGAAATGACTAGACCATCATCTCCCACCCTTCACCTCCCACACATGCTGTTCTTTTTCTCTAGCCTTTTCTCATGGATGGCTATAGATACCACTCCAACTTCAACTTCCTTTCTTATTTCCAGAATTGCGAGAAATAAACTGGATATTGCACATAATTAGAGAAAAATGATGACTCCAGTCTTAAGAAAAAAATTACACTTATTTTATATTGAATCATATTAAACAGCCCATGATATTCTGCTGAAGACAAATAAAATAGACTAAGGCAATGAGTAATTCTTTTTTCATATATTTTATTATAATTAATAGAAGGATTATATTATATTCACCAGATATAACATGCATTACTTCACAAACACTGATACCCATTTTCATGTTTTGGTCCCCATTTCCCTTCCCCCACCCCCACCCCTCATATCGTTTTCCCTCCTTCCCTATCCTACTTCAAATAACTAAATAAACATATAGACAATATATCAGATAACAAGGTAAAATACTGTACCAATATTAGATAACCAAGGGACAGCAAAAGAGATGAGAGACAACATAGTACATTAAGGACAACCATCACACATTATATGGCTTTTCTTTCTAAATCCTGGAGGTCCATTCACTTAGCATCATCCTATATGGCCTGTGTATCTAGGTTTTGTTTATGTAAATCTCTGCTAGGAAAGCCCAAAGTTTCTACTGGTTATGACAAATGAGGGAAACCATTGAGCCTATGTTCCTTTGGGTCTGGCTTACTTCACTTAATATGATTTTTTCCAAGTCTTTCCATTTCCTTACAAATGGGACAATGTCGTTCTTTCTGATGGCAGCATAGAATTCCATTGTGTATAAATACCGCATCTTGTTGATCAACTAAGGGGCATCTAGGTTGGTTCTATATCTTCGCTATGGTAAATAGTGCGACCAAAAATTATTTTACAGATAATATATAAATTACAGACATCATTATGTATAATTTATGCAATTGATCCCATTTTTTGCCCGTCCTGGGCTTGAGCTTAGGGTCTGTGCACTGACCTTGGGTTTTCTCAAGGTTAGAGCCCTACACTGGAGCCACAGCACAACTTCTGGCTTTTTTGTGTGTGTATGTGGTACCAAGGAATTGAACCGGGTCTTCATGCATGCTATACAAGCACTCTACCACTACGCCAAACTCCTGGTTCCTCATTTTTAATTCAAAACAAGATGACTTATTCTGATAAATGTTCTTGTCCATCAAAATCAAATAGCTGTCTATGCAAAGCAGTAGTTTTCCTGAATATATTTAGAATAGTGTTAGAATTAGCAACAGAGTGTGTAAATACTTGTCATTCGCTGTGAGAAATGAAAGCTTCTATTTCTCATAATAAAAAATGAAGATTGCAGTTCATGTTTTGAAGGTGAGCTAATTCATTCCATGTGAGATTTGTAGGAATATCACTGATGTGGTGATTTTCCTCGATATAAGGTAAAAATATGTGATAATCATCTCAAATGTTATATTATGAATTAAAAGACAATATAAGTCACTGAATTTTTCTGCTTTAAAAGTACATATGTTTGGCCGGGAGTTTGGCGTCGTGGTAGAGTCCTTTCCTTGCATGCTCGAAGACCCGCGTTCAATTCCTCAGCACCGCATACATAGAAAAAAGCTGGAAACGGTGCTGCGGCTCAAGTGGTAGAGTGCTAAGCCTTGAGAAAGTTCAAGGGCAGTGCTCAGGCCCTGAGCCGAAGCCCAGGACTGGCCAAACAAACAAACAAACAACAAAAAAAGTACATATGTTTGTGAAAAACACAAGTCAACTTTAAAATATTAGCATATTGTACAGCAATAAACATATTCGATCTTCACATTAAAGTAAATCCTGAAAATTTAGTAAAATGCTATCTTCTTTTCTTTACTATTCTTCGTGTTCTTCGTGTCCTTTCTTCCATGAGTAAAAAAGTCAAACGAATTTAATGATATCTTCTTATATTTCTTCTTTTGTTATCAAGATGAACAACATTCAATCTAGCATTAAACTTTGTACTTTTATTAATAGAGTCCACCTTACTTGTAGAGCTGGAGTCCATTATATTTCATACAATTAAAGAAGATAAAATGAGTCATATATCATATATCAAGTCTAAGAGAAAACTACATTTTCTGTTTAATTTAAATCTGCTGCATTATCAATGTGTATGTTGTAACATCTTTTTAGGTTTGCCTCAAAGCTGTGCAAAAAGAAGAATAATCATTTTACATAGAGTCTCCCTCTGTATTTTATTGCCCTACTACTAATACATTGCATTTATAAGTACATTTATTACAACTAATTACTCAGTAGAGACAATTTAATATACTCTAGAATTTGAGATATTTAATTCTTTGGCTTTATGAAGTGCTGTAGGAATTGGTTGATGCATATTTTCATGCATCTACCATTAAAGTAGCATGGAATATAGTTGTTCAATATGTATGTATATATTTATAGATAAATATAAATAAATATATAAGTGTACATATAACCTAATATATGGTTATATATTTATTTTATATATATACATGTCCATGGGATTACTGAGTGTTTTTCCTTTTCATTGTTCATTATCCTGTTAAATTATGGCAACTAGTATGATTTTTACTGTTTCCATTATTTTACCACTAAGAAAATGCTGGCACATATTATTTACACCTGATTTATCCATTTTAATGGTACATACACAAGTCTCTTCCTGCTTATAGAATAATTTTTATTGAGAAATAACATAGTATAATTTTATAACAGTTTTTGTTTACTACCTTATTAAGTCATGTTCTGGTTATATTTAAAATATAGCAACAGCTAAGCTACTGTGATCATTCATAGGCAGTTTTGACTCTGCAAATTATTACTTAATTCCTCTTGGCAAGTCTCTTGAAATACACTTGGTCAAGTATACTGTAACAACACTAGTAGTGCTGTAACATAAATGGCAAATGATTTTCCAAAGTATCTTAATGTGTTTTATTTTTCTGTCTGAAAAGAATGTGACTCGTGGCAGTCCTGCAATCTCAATAATATTGAGTTTTTTCAGACTTTTGATAATTGTTGATAATCATTCTCCCTACATATTTATTTTCCTTAGTGATACATACCTATGCTGATTTTTTTTACTTTTCATATCAATATATAACCAGCTTGTTGATATTTTAAATAATTTTATGTACTATTGATGATTGTTGTGTCAAGTTTGTGGATCAAATCAAAAAGAAATAAATAGATCCTTCAAGCCTGTAACTTTGGTTCTTTTGCTATACAAATAAGAAATATATAATTTATTTAGATTTTTTTCTGTTATATTTTTGTTAGATTTATCTACAGAGATCTCCATACCTTTGTTTAGAGGCACATTTATGCACTTTATTGTAATTCATTACTAATATAAATGATGTTATATTTCAGTTTAATACTTAAGTGCTTACTGATAACATTTGAAAGGCAGTGAGTGATATAACCTCTAAGCTTTATATAAGCTTATTGCATTACATGATATTTTTCAACAGTTTTGTTCTAATGATTAATTTTTAGAATAAATACATACAATAATTATGTCATGATTGTTTTACTTAATTATCTATCTGTGTTTATTTATTTATTTATTGTAGACCTGGTAATTGAACTGTAGGCCCTGTGCATGTTGGGCTCTACCACTGGACTCATTCCCTCAGATATTTTTATATTATTTTGGGGCAGGCTTTCATTTTCTATAAAGACTAGCTTGGGTTGTACAGCCCCTACATAATCCCAGAATCTCTGAGGATAACAAGTGCCAATTTATTACTATGCCCAGATATGGGTTAATATGTAGTATGACTAACTGATACATTTTTATGTTCAGAAAGTCCTCAAACTGCAATCCTAGAATCTCTCCCTGGCAAGTAGCTAGAGTTTCAAGTTTCAATCATGAACTCTGGCCTATCATAGTTGCCGTTAATGTTATTATATTTTTGCAGTGTCATATAAATTACCTATTTTCTGCTACTGTTAAATAGAAAGCAATCCAATGAAACATATTGTTTAAAGAAATGAGTTACTCACAAAGCATACACAGCTCTCACTTACTTTTAATTTTTGATTCTTTGTGTATTTTTGTTTGCATTTACACCTAATTTCTTGTTAATGAGTATTTCTTAGACTCAGCCATCAACATTCATTTCCTTTATTTGAAAATTTGTTGAGTTTACCTTGTCTAGTTCTGAACAGAGCCCAACACAGCTATTTATAAGACAAATAATCATATATCTACTCACATTGTCTGAAAGAAGTTATATAAGTGTATATTCTCAATTGCATATAAGCTTCCTACATCTATATTCAGAAAAAACTGAGAGAAAGCCATATCTCAAAGTCAGGAAGACTACATTTGACAGTCTGAATTTTTATTTCTTGCCTTCTTCTTTTCTATATTCTGCTTTGGATAGCTGCTCTTTCAAAACAAAGCCACAGAAGAGTAATTCCTAATCATTGTGAGAATCCCAAGATGACAGATTTAAAGAATCGGTAGGAAGAGTATCATCAATCTTAGATGACAAATAATGATGGTATTGAAGCATAGCTGTTCACACTGCTAAAGACATTTGAGTAATTGTGCCATGATAAGTGAAACAACTAAAAATGATGAGCAATGTAACGATAAAGGCAATAAAAGTTCTACATGTGATCTGAGAAAGATTTAAAGAAACTAAAACTGACTGCAAAAAGAATATTACAAGAAGATATTGTTGGAGTATTACAAATTATGCTTTTGTTTAAATATTTTTAGAATATATGTTTACTATCTGTACTTGAAATAAAACATTATAAACAGTGAATGTTGAAGGATTATTTTATGAACTCCTCCAGTGGGAGTTAGCATATTTTTCCATAAACATCTACCACAGAAAAAAGCAATGGAAACAACTTAGATATGACATATTCTATTTTTTTTATTTCAACTGCTTAGTTAGCATTTTTATTATGTGTATTTCTTATTATTATTTGATGATTTTTAAAACACAGTATGAGGAGACATTGAGAACACCAATGAAGAAACAAATACTGTTCACAAATACACTTCCATTTTAGTATCAGAGATGCATAAATTCAGAGAAAACTAAAATGAATAAAAGGAAAAGAACAGCTGGTTTTCTGGATTCCTTGGAAATTGATTTATTTTAATCACGGATATTCCTTATGTGGATATATAAGTGAATCTTTATTAAATAGAATGAGTGACTTAATATAGTCCTCTGATGAAATCAAAATGCATGTAGATTTGAGTTTTCTTGGGTAAAATAGGCTTCTTTAAAAGTAGTCACCTCTCAGTATAAGCTTTATTTGATATATCTGATCATTAAAACCAATATGCATCCATTTTTGTTGAATTTTTACAATAACCCTCAAGTTATTTTCAGAGTCGTTGCTTTCCTATGGAAAGGAAATACAAATGTCAAGGTTGAACTCAGCTTTCCCAGATCTCCTAGAGAGTGACAAATAAGCACAAGTATATACTACTTAAGTTCAAGTTCAAGGTGATTGTCACAATATAAACACATCAAAATTGGAAAAGTGTTGCAAAAAATATGAAGGGTATTCATTAAAAAGTGTTATGTATGTGGGCAATGCATAGATTAACTAGCTCAGGTGAGCCACTTTATAAGATTTGTGCAGGTATTTCAAAGCATCGTGTTGAGCATAATTAATGCAGATGCTATATGTAAAGTAAACATATTAAATATGAAATATAATTAAAATAGAAAAGGATGACTATTCATATTAATTAAAGAATACAACTGAATATTTTAAAAAGACTATCATTTTATGTTTAATTACTTTCATCTTTGAGGCTGTAAATGAAAAATAAGATTTAGGATCAATGAAGCTATTTGATGAAAATAATTTATCAATCATTCATGAGATTTTAAAACTTTTGTGGGTGATGTTCAGTTATTGGGTTTTGTCTCTATCATTTGCATAAGTGAATGATGGAAGCTTCAATGACAATAGGCCCGTGTGGTGCCTCAGAAACTTAAGATAATTTCAAATGTGTTGATTTAGAGTATATTGTAAACAATGTGTTAAAATACATAAGCTGCTAGAATTAGCATGATTTAGATAAATTTTACTTATTTTTTTCATATGTTTTATTGTAATTAATAGAGGGGTTACAGTTAGCCAGAGAGAAAGTGCATTATTTCACATACATTGGTACCACTTCTCATGTTTTTCCCCATTTCCCTCCCCTCATCCCCTCTCCTAATCTTGTTTTCCTCACATCCCTTTCCTATTTCAAATAATTAAATAAACATATATACAATATACTTGATAACAAGGTAAGATACTGTAACAATATGAGAATAGCCAAGGGATAACAAAAGAGATGAGAAATAACATAGTACATTAAGAATAACAATCACATATTATATAGCTTATGGATAACAAAAGAGATGAGAAATAGCATAGTACCTTAAGAATAACAATCATATTATATAGCTCTTGTTTACATATCCTGGAGGTCTTTTCATTTAGCCTCATTCTATATGGCCTTATGTATCTAGGGTTTGAACTATTGTAATCCTTTGCTAAGAGAGTTCTAGATGTGTACTAATTATTACAGATGAGGGAAATCATTGAGCCTATGTTCCTTTGGATCTGGCTTCCTTCACTTAACATGATTTTTTCCAAGTCTTTCCATTTCCTTACAAATGGGTTGGTGTCATTCTTTCTGATGGAAGCATAGGATTCCATTAGGTATAAATACATCTTGCTGATCTAATCATCTACTGAGGTGCATCTGGGTTGATTCCATATTTTTGCTATGGTAATAGTGTGCTAGTGGCTTTAGTATGTCCTTGTTTCTGGATGATTGGGTAAATGCCAAGGAGTGGAATTCTGGGAGATCTATGTTTAGCCTTTTGAGGAATCTCTATACTGTTTTCCATAGTGGTTGAACAAGTTTACACTCCCACCAACAGTGTAGTAGAGATCCCTCCTGGCCTAATCCCTGCCAGCATCTGTTGTTATTAGATTTCTTGATAATGTCCATTCTAAATGGAGTGAGGTGGAGTTTCAGAGTTCTTTTGACTTTTTTTTATTAAATAAGTTTATTTGTTAAAATAATTTAACTTCAAATACAACTGTTGAATTTGCATCTAGTTCTAACTACAATTTATGTTTTAGTGGAAATGCCAAGATTTAACAAATGACTTTGTTACAAAACAGTAAACTGTTGTTCAATTTGAAATGGTCAGTTCTATTAGAGCTCTACAATTAACTGTGAACTATATCTCTGGGAAACCTTAAATTAATAATCACAGGTCTGTTTTCAAAACCTACTGTAGTCATTCTTGAAACCAGGACCAAGCTTTAATAGATGCAGAATGACAAATTTAAACAAAAGAAAGAAAGAGGCCGGGTGTTTGGCCTAGTGGTAGAGTGCTTGCCTAGCATGCATGAAAACCTGGGTTCGATTCCTCGATACCACATACATAGAAAAAAGCTGGAGGTGGTTCTGAGGCTCAAGTGGTAGAGTGCTAAGCCTTGAGAAAGTCCAAGGACAGTGCTCAGGCCCTGAGGCCAAGCCCAGGTCTGGGAAAAAGAAAGAAAAAGACCCCTACAGTCTTTAACGTTTGATTGTGTAAGACAGTTAATGCTTAACCAGTGCTAACACAGAGCTAAGGAGAACAGAAAACAAAACAAACCCAACACCAGTAAACTATGCACAACACTGTCATATGCACACAGACACAACATTCACTCTGGAAAACAAATATGAGACATCCTCAGGTAATATTTCCTTACACAAAAAGCAAATCAGTAGTTTTACCATGGAAAGTGGTAGCAACTGCAGCAAGGGAGTGAATGTTCAGTCTTAATTCTACAAAGCAAAGTAGAAGAATCATCAGAGCAAGGAAAGATTTTATGTAATATTTCTAATCAGATGCTGGCTTGTTCCAAGAAAGCTGAACAAATTCAAGGCATCAAGTTCCCACCACTGTCACAGCTTATGAGAAAAACAGCTGCAACATTAAAAGGAAAAAAAGAAAAAGTTGCTGCCTTAGTATCGAAGTAAAAAAAAAAAGAAGGGATGGGGGAAAACTTACCACACTTGCTAACAGTGGGTCTTTGGGTCAAACCATAATATTTTTAAGGCATATTAGTAAAACTCACTTTATTTAGTTGCTAGTCTGATCAGGGCATAAAACAGTGACCCAAAGTCACCAACTCTCCTCGACAGCCACTGGTATTCCATGTGCCAACAAGTATAATCTTCGTGCTCTTGAGTTTTCAGTGATTATCTTAGCAAACACATCCATCCGTTCGTTCTAGTTAGGTTCCGACAATTTGAATCAATTTTATTGAACTAGATTTCATTATGTAATGCTGATTTGACTCAATCAGAAAGCAGAGATGCAGGAAGTAATAACTCACTAAAGTAGATTTTGTTTAATTAACATGAGTTTTAAAGCCCACGACTTCGCAAAATAATTCCAATTATTTTTAAGATTCCAAATAGCCATTTATGACCTTGAACGAGGTCCAAAGTTTTTCTCATACAATGAAGTCTACCCAGACTTGAAAAATAGGTGAGATCCCATGAGAAAGGTCTGACAAAATATTGTAAAGTGGGAAAGATTTATCTAATGTGTGGGGTTTGGATTTGAAATAGGGGAAGACAGTAAGGTGAGCTTTATTTAGAAAGCTGTTCCTAGGAATGATTGGCAGTGACCCTGCCTACGGCATGCAGGGCCTCCTACACTTGGCCTTCTTCTGGCAGGAAACTAACTAGTTGAGCATTTCTTCATGTGTCTATAGGCCATTCTTCTTTCTTCTTCAGAGAAGACTCTCTTTAAGTCTTTGGCCCATCTTTTAATGGAATGATTGTTTCTTTGAAGATTAGTTTTTTAGAATGATTGGGTTTTTTGAGCTGTTGTTATATTTTAGATATAAGGCCTTTGTCTGCTGTTTGGTTAATGAAGATCTACTCCCACTCTATGGGCTTTCTATTTAGCTTGCTAGCTATGTCCTTTACCATACCAGAAGCTTTTCAGTTTAATGCACTCCCATTTGTCCAAACATTCTGTAATTTGTTGTGTTTTTGGTCTTTTAAGAATGTTTTGACCTGTGCCAAGGAGACCTAGTGAATCGTTTATTCCTTCTTGTAAAGTTTTCAGTGTATCTGCTTTTACCTCGAGGTCTTTGATCCATTTGGAGTTAATCCTGGTGCAGGGTGACAAAGAAGGAACCAACTTTAGTTGTCTGCCAGTGCTTAACCAGTTCTGACAGCATCACTTGATGAAGAGGCTGTCTTTCTTCCATTTTATCTATCTATCTATTTATTTATTTATTTATTTATTTATTTATTTATTTATTTATTTATTTTGGCTCACTTATCAAAGGCTATGTGGCCATAGGTCTGTAGTTTGATTTCTGGGTCTTCATTTCTAGTCCATTGGTCCTCAGGTCTGTACTTGTGCCAGTACCAAGCTGTTTTGGTCACTATAGCTCTGATAGAGTCTAAAGTTTGGTATTGAAATTCCCTACCTGTGGGCCTGGGCATTGTCACTGAGCTCTTCAGATCAAGGCTACCACACTACCATTGAGCCAAGCCCCACATCCATTTTCTGATGGTTAATTGGTGATAAGAGTTTCAGATCCATTTGTGTACCAACTGGCTTTGAACCTTGATCCTCAGATCTCAGCCTCCTGATTAACAACTATTACAGGAATGAGCCACTGTGCCAGGCTATATTATTTTAATCTTGATCACCGAAAGGAATAAATGAATCATATACAGAGAAATGCTTTTCTAAATAAGTTTGAACTGAGAGCATTGCATGTGCTTATAGGAGAGAATAGTATTTCTGTAAAAGTAAGAAAAAATTTTAATTTATGTGCTAAAGCAGTACTGATTGAGACTATAAAATATTCTTTCAGTATTAGTTTAGAGATAGAAAGATAAATTTGAACTGTTTTAGTAAAGTCATTGCTTCATATAATTTATTCTGGTACTTGGCAAAAATTACTTTCATATTGCTTGGCCGAGAGTTTGGCCTAGTGGTAGCATGCTTGCCTTGCATGCATGGAGACCTGGGTTCTATTCCTCAATACCACATACATAGAAAAAAAGCCAGAAGTGGTGCTGAGGCTTAAGTGATAGAGTTCTAGCCTTAAGAAAGTCCAAGGACAGTGCTCAGATACTGAGCTCAAGCCCAGGACTTGCAAAACAAAACAAAATAAAACAAAAAAAAAGCCTTTCATATTGCTAAAATGATGTCCAAAAATAAAATCACTACATCTACAAAGTAATAAAGCACTAATGAGATCATGAATATCTCAAGCTTCAATCTTATCAGCAAAATAAACTCCCAATTGATTTTCTCCAAAGTTTTCCTATTGTATAAATTGCTTTCCAAAATTGGAGTAAGGAACAAATGTAATGCAGACACAATGAAATCTTTATAGTTCTTTATAGTAACTATCTTTAACATTTTAATGCCTCATAACTACTCAAATTATTTAAGATGAAGGATAATATTTTATCATGATTTTTATGACACTTGGTGTTTGTTAACAAAATGTGGACATAACTAAAACATTTTATGAATGTTAAACACACACACATAAACATGTATGCATAGAGTAAGTAATTATATCTCTTTGAAATTTTCTCTTTTAGATTTTTTTTTTGCCAGTCCTAGCACTTGAACTCATGGCCTGAGCACTGCCTTGCTGCTTTCTCAAGTCTAGAGCTCTACCACTTGAGCCACCGCACCACTTCCGACTTTTTTCTATGTATGTGGCACAGAAGAATGAACCCAGTTCTTTGTGCATTCTAGGCAAGCACTGTACTACTAGGCTAAACTCCCAGGCCCTCTTTCTTAGGTTTCTAAAGTTTATTAAATTTCTCTGACAGAAGGATTGTGTGGTAAAGATTAGAGTTCTGCATTGCATTACAAAGCATTGTTTAAATAAATATTGAGTAATAAGAGACAGAAAAGATGAGAGTAAATGATCAAAAATCATAAGAATGAGGCTAAAACTTTCCATTGTAAATTATGCAAGATTAATCATGTATGAAAATACTTCACATAAAATCACACAACCTTGGCTAAGTGATTCATGCCTGTATTTCTAGTTATTAGGGAGGATGTAGAGATAAGAGGATCTACATTCAAATCTACCCTCATTTTCAATGTATGATTGGACCCAGTAGAATCTGACACTTATTCTAAGAGATAGGGGCAAACATAATAGAAACTTCAAACATCAGATTAGCCCAGGCACTGTGGGAAGCCTGATCTAGAAAATAACCTGCTCCAAAATGGGCCAAAGGCATTGCTTCAGCTGTTTTGATTTGTGACATGCTTTATAATTACATGTCAGTCAGCATTAATATATAACAGCAAGCAACTATTTTTCATAATGCATTCATTTTAATGGATTAAAAATATTTAACAAAGAGTCTCATGTGACAGTCAGAATGATTAAAGTAGTTTTAGGACTTTCATAATTAATTGCAATATTATTACCATTTCAATTTAAATTTTTTTGGTGTAGGACCAATATAAAATATTTGCTCTATTTCAAATCTGAAATAGAGCAAAACATTGATACATAAGGTCATATAGTATGAAGCTAATTGAAAGGACCTCCAGGATATTGAAATAAAAGCCATATAATGAATGATTGTTGTCCTTAATGTACTATGTTATCTCTCATCTCCTTGGGTATCTGATATTGTTACAGTACCTCACTTTGTTATCTGCTATATTGAATTTATTTGTATTTGGTTATTTGAAATTTGATAGGGAAGGGGGGAAACCAAGACGGGGGGGTGGGGGGTGGGTCATGGGTACCAAGACATGTGAAAGGGTATCAATGTATGTGAATTAATGCACCTTCTATCTGGCAAATATCATGTAACCCTTTTATTAAATACAAAAAAATATTTAAAAATATTTGCAAGATGATACTTTCTAATAGAACAAAATCTGAATCTGTAAAATATTCAAAATCAAGCAAAACTGAAAAGTATATGTGGGAAAACATTATGAAATAAAGAGACAGATATGAAGTATACTTTAAAATTAGTAGAAATTACCTTAATTTCTTTTTGTTATCTATTGTGCATGACACTGTTTTTATAATATGAGAAAATTAGTCATAGGGGAAATTAACAATATCATTTTTGGTAACAGAGACATAATGATTAAAGTACATTATTTCCTAATAATTTTACTTTGTTTTGATCATACTGAATTTTCATGGGAAATAATGTTGTTTCTAGTTGTGAATAATTTTGGTAGCTATGTCATATTTTACATATTTACTTTAATTGATTAACATATAGTTGTTCTGCTTTCACTCTTATTATCACAACTCATCTATGTCAATTTCATTTTGATTCACCTTACTTAGCTGGTACTATTTTTATATAACTTTTAATATATGCACCTCTTTGAACACCTGATGGAATTAACATTTTGCATGTGTACATGTGTCACAAATATACATTCTCCATTGGTGGAGTGATGCCCAGTAGAGTGCATAGCTCATATATGATCAGGTACTTTTATTGCTTTTCAAAAATTTGTCTTAGAATATTTTTTTAAATTTAAAGCTACTTGTGACAAATTTTCTTTTTTTTTGTGATATTTTTTATGCCTTCATGCAGTATAAGTAGATATTCTCTTCATCTCTTTCCCTCTCCCTGTTTCACTTCTCAAAACAATTTCAACACATAACATTGTTTTATTTTGAATTAGTTTGAACTAGTTGGAAATGGTTGGATCTGGTGTGATCCAGTTGAAACTGGTTTGTACTAATTTGATCTGGTTTGAACCTATTGAAACCGGTTTAATCCATTTTGAAATAGTTTGAACTAGCTGAAACCGGTTTGCTCCCATCTGAACCAGATTAAACCAGTTTCATCTTGTTTGATCTGTCTTGAACCGGTTAGATGTAGTTTGAAAAGATTAGAACTAGTTTGCTCCTGTTTCATGTGGTTTGAACTTGTTGAAACTGGATCGATACAGATTCATCCAGTTTGATCCAATTTGATCCCATTTGAACAGGTTTCACCTGGTTGAATTGTTTTAAACCGATTGGATCAATTTGAACCTGTTCCGGTTTAATCCATTTTAACCTTTTTAATCCTGTTTGAACTGGTTTGAAATGAATTAAGCCAGTTTGATCCATCTTAAATTGGTTTGATCTATTTTGAATTAATTGAAATGAGTTTAATTTGAGTTTCTACTGGTTTCATCCTTATTGAACCAGCTTGATCCGTTTGGAATTGGTTCAAACCAGTTTGATGTGGCATGAACGGATATGATCTGGTTTAAACCGTTTTGATCCAGTTTCCAGTTTGAACTGATTTGACCTGATTTGAACTGGTTTTAACCGGTTTTATCTGGTTTCTACCAGTTTGATCCTTATTGAAAGGGTTTGATCCATTTGGAGCCAGTTTGATCCAGTTTGATCTGGTTTGACCCTGCTTGATCTGTTTTAAACTGGTTTGATTTGGTTTAATCTGGTTCAATCTGTTTCACCTTCTTTAAACTATTTGATCCTTTTTCAACCATTTTAGCTAGTTTGATCTGGTTTGAACTATTTTGATCTGATTTGATTCGGTTTGATCTGGTTTGAACCTGTTTAATTGGGTTTGAATATATTTTAACTGGTCTGATCCTGTTTGAACAAGTTTGCACTAGTTTGATCTGGTCTGAACCTGCTTGACCTGATTGAAATTGATTTGAATTGGTTGGAAATTGTTTGATTCAGTTTGAGCTGGTTTGAAACAGTTTGATCCAGATGGATCTGGTTTGATGGATCTGGTTTGGTTTGTTTATAAATGTTTAGTCTTAAAAAGATTAATAGAATATCTTCTCTCTTACACTCACTTAGGTAAAGGTTCTAATCACATATATCTGGTAACTACCCTGTGAAAGCTAGACTGATGTTAAATTTGTTGGGGATTGTGTCTTGAACCATTTGATGTTATAAAAGAGCTTCAAGCCAGGCTGTAGTAGCCCACAACTGTAGTCCTAAATACTCAGGAGGCTGAAATCTGAGGATTGCAGTCAAAGCTACCTTGGGTACTAAAGAATGTGAGACTCTTACCTCCAATTAATCACTAGAAAATGGGAAGTAGGTCTGTGGTTCCAGGTTTAGGGTGGTAGCCTTGATCTGAAGAGCTGAGGGACAGTGACCAGGCCCAGAGGTCAAGTCCCATGACAAAAGAAAAGAGCTGTCAAGATGGGTGAGGGACCCAGGAGTGTGACCTAGTGGTAGAGTGCTTGCCTAGAAAACATGAAGCCCTAGGTTCAATTCCTTGGCACTACATATACAGAAAAAGCCAAAAATGGTGCTGATCCTCAAGTGGTAAATGCCAGGCTTCTGAAAGTTCAAGGACAGTGCTGAGGTCCTTAGCTCAGGGTCCAGGGATTGCATAATAAAAAGAAATGAAGGAAGGAAGGAAGGAAGGAAGGAAGGAAGGAAGGAAGGAAGGAAGGAAGGAAGGAAGGAAGGAAGGGAGAAGAAAAGGAGGGAGGGAAGGAGAGAAGGGAGGGAAATAAGAGTGAAAGAAAGAGAAAGAAAAGAAAGGAATAGAATATAGTAACTGTCAATTCTGCTAAGCTATGTTAAATCAAGAAACTGTGTTGCATCATAAAAAAAGAAAGGAAAAGAAAGGTGAGTGAAATTGGCTCAATGATGTAATACTCATTACTTTGGAGGCTGAGATCTGAGGATAAGAGTTGAAGCCAGACTGAGCAGGAAACCTGTGAATATTGAACCATAGTTCAATTTGTATTGTGCCGGCCTTGAGCAATAGAGCATCCAGTCCTTTTCTATCTCTAGTAGATTTCTAACTCCAGTACTGACACATAAAAGAAAGAAAGAGAAAGAGAGAGAGAGAGGAAACAGAAAAAGAAAAAGAAAGAAGGAAAAAGAAGCAAGGAAAGAAGGAAGGAAAGAAAAAGCAAGGAGAGAAAGGGAGGGAGGGAAGGAGGGAGGTTGGAAGGAAGGAAGAAAGGAAAGAGGGAAAGAAGGAAGGAAGGATACTTTGGATTTCAAAAATAGTAACATGGTCCAGATTAATTATACCTATTTTTATTTACTCTGATTTAAGCAGGAATAATTATCCCTACTTAGACACTAGACAAGGGATAGACAAGATAAATTCAATGAAGCTAATAAATATAGAGAAAGAATTAAAGTCAATATGTGATATAATATGATTTTCTTTTAGTTTTCACAGTTCTGCCTCAGGAGATATATGAGACACAATTAAGTGTAATCAATTACATTTCTATAAACTTACTCAGCAAGATTCTCTGTTCTGTGGATATTTTTATTATTCTAAGTCTACCTTCACACTTTACACTTTATGAAAGCACAGAAAGTACTCACTACCTTACATATGTAATGGTAACCCCTCTGTAAAGAAAAACATAGATATATTTACTATCTTACTTGTTTACTTTTATTACAGATAATAAAATTGCTAACATAACCAACTGAAGTGCAAAACATTAATGATTTTATTAAGTTAAATTCTACGGATATTGTTAAAAATTATTTTCTTTATTTAAAAATGCCAAAAAATATTCATTTTGCCACAAATAGCATATTTCACAACCGGAATATTTTAATTATAAGTAAATTAAAATATCAGTCAGGGAATAAAATTATACATGCATGCATATAATTATATTAAAATACATGTGAAATTTGTATATGTATATTAAAATAAGAAAATATATTAGTTAAATAGATACCCAGAATGTTATGATGACTATAGGCACTACTGAAACATTTCAATACTGCCTAGGAAATATAAAACTCTAAGTTCAAACACCAGTTGTACGAAAACAGACAACATATTACACTATGGACCATTTAGGTATTGATAAATGTTGGAGTGTTTTACATAAAGGGAAATGTTAATAAATATCCATTTAATATGTATTTAAATCTTTCACTTCCTATTTTGCTCATTTTAATTTAAAAAAAATTCTTCAGAAGCAATAATGAGCATAAAAGACTTTTACATTATAACAAATTTTATTGCAGAATGTTTTAGGGATCTCCAGTTATATCCTACTCCTATGAAGGAAATATACTATATTTTAAAAGAAAATAATAATAAGTAAACAAACTGTTGGTACTGTATAAGCATAATCACTAAAATTCCATCTGATAGGCAGGAGGCAGATGCTCATGGCTGAAGTCCTAGTTACACAGGAGGCAGATATCTGAGGATCTTGGTGCAAAGCCAGCCAGAGCAAGAAAATTTGTGAGACTCTTATCTTCAATTAATCACAGCAAAAGCCACAAGTAACTCATGGATCAAAGTGGTTGATCACTAGCTTTGAGAAAAAGGAACTAAGGGGCAATGCCCAGACCCAGAGATGAAGCTCAAGGACATATCTGAAAGGAGACAATACTGAAAAATAAATATATGCAGTTATAGCCCTCTGTAATCAAGGTGCTAAAGAAAGCCATATATGATTTAAAACAAGAGATGCAAGGCATTAAAAATGAGCAATTAGAAGCAAGGGAGATGAAGAATAAAGTAGATAGCTTTAATAGCAGGTTAGACAATGTAGAAGAGAGAATTTCCGGGGTTGAAGATAATTTAGTTGTTATAGAAAAAGAACAGAAAATGAGTCAATTCAAATCTAGGAAATATGAGAAAACGCTACAGGAGGTCCAAGATACTATTAGGAAGGCTAATTGGTATTGAGGAGGGTCTAGAGAAAGAGGTCAATGTATTGGAAATATACTTCAGGGAATCATCTCAGAGAAATTCCCAAATATCCAGAGGGGCAGGCCCATCCAGATACAAGAAGCTTTTAGAACCCCGAACAGACCTGACCAGAAAAGGACATCCCACCGCCACATTATAATCCAAGCTGGATCAATAGAGGCCAAAGTTAGGATCCTAAAAGCAGTCAGGGAGAAGAGAACAATCATCTATAATGGCAAACCAATCAGAATAACCCCAGATTTCTCAGCAGAGATCATGCAAGCAAAAAGAGATTGAAACGATATATACCATGCCCTTAAGTCAAATAACTACCAGCCAAGAATACTGTACCCAGCTAAGCTCTCATTCATAACTGAGGGAACAATACAAACATTCCATTCTAAGGAAAACCTTCAACATTATGTAACAACAAAACCAACACTACAGAAAATTCTCAAAGGTGTTCTACACATGGAAAACCAACACAAATTTAATACAGAGAAAGACATGACACCTAAAACTCATAACATCTAAGTACCACAAAACTATCGAAACACAGGCCCTAATGAAAGCTTGTAAAAATGGCAGGAACTAATAAATATATCTCAATCCTGACTCTCAATATCAATGGACTTAACTCTCCAATTAAATGGCATAGATTATCTAGTTGGATCAAAAAACAGGATCCATCGTTCTGCTGTCTTCAAGAGACACATCTTACCCAAAAAAACAAACACCTTTTGAAAATGAGAGTTTGGACTAAACTCTATCAAGCTAACAGCCCCCATAAACAGGCTGGAATTGCCATCCTCATATCAGATAAAATAGACTTCAAACTAAAATTAGTGAGAAAAGACAAAGAAGGTTACTACGTACTACTAAAGGGATCTTTCCTGCAGGAGGACATAGCCATCCTAAATATCTACACACCCAATCCCAGAGCTCCGAACTTCATCAAGCAAACTTTACTTTCACTGAAACATACATAGATCGAAACACAGTGATTATTGGTGACTTTAACACACCACTCCCACCTATGGACAGATCAACAAGGCAAAAACTCAACAGAGAAATCTTAGAATTGAACAATTATATAGACTAACTAGATCTAACAGACATCTGCAGATTATTCCACCCAGCAACAACATAATATACATTTTTCTCAGCAGCACATGGAATATTTTCCAAAATAGACCACATTTTAGGCCATAAAACAAACCTGGACAGATTCATAAACACTGAAATTATTCCCTGCACTCTCTCAGACCACAAGGGCATCAAATTGGAACTGAACACACAACTCCACCAACAAAATCCCTGTAACTCATGGAGATTGAACAACACATTGTTGAATCACCAATGGGTCATCAAAGAGATCAGAACAGAAATCCAACAGTTTATGAAATTTAACAAAAAGGAGCACACAAAATATCAGTTCCTTTGGGACACGGCAAAGGCAGTACTCATAGGAAAATGTATAGCTCTGAGTGCCCACAATAACAAATTGGAAAAATCGCAAACCAACAATTTAAGCTCCTGGAAAAAGAGCAACAAACCAACCCCAATCCCACTAGAAGGAAGCGACTTTTTAAAATTAAAGCAGAATTAAATGAATTGGAATCCAAAAAAACTATAGAAAGAATCAACAAAACAAGGAGTTGGTTCTTTGAAA
Organism: Megascapheus bottae; assembly: GCF_031878675.1. Lineage (NCBI taxonomy): Eukaryota > Metazoa > Chordata > Mammalia > Rodentia > Geomyidae > Megascapheus > Megascapheus bottae. The sequence continues at coordinate 24,486,491 of NC_143521.1, forward strand.
GAATTAACAAAATTGACAAACCCTTAGCAAATCTTACCGAAATAAACAAAATCACAGACGAAAATGGTAATATCACGACAGAAATTACCAAGATCCAGAGTATCATGAGGGAATACTTCTCAAACCTTTATACCATTCAAATTTCTATATCATTCAGAACAGCCAATCTATAGAAACTGTCCAGGTGTCTTGATGATTGATGAAATTATCAAGGAAATATCAATGGAGAAGTATTCAGCCATATAGAAGATTAAAATTGTGTTTTCTGGAGGTAATGGACTGAACTAGAGAATATCATATTAGAGAAATAAATTATAATATAATGTAATATATACACACACACACATATATATATATATGTATTTGTAATTGTGAGACTATAATAGAATAGCTCAGGATGTTGTTGTCATGTAGGAATGAGAACTCCAACTCAAAAGTAAATAAGCGCCGGGAGTTTGGCCTAGTGGTTAAAGTGCTCACCTAGCATGCATGAAGACCCGGGTTCGATTCCTCGGTACCACATACATAGAAAAAAGCTGGAAGTGGTGCTGAGGCTCAAGTGGTAGAGCTCTAGCCTTGAGAAAGTCCAAGGACAGTGCTCAGGCCCTGAGCTCAAACCCAGGACTGGCAAAAAAAAAAAAAAAGGAATGTGTCTTTAAGCCGGGGCCGGGAGTTTGGCCTAGTGGTTAAAGTGCTTGCCTAGCATGCATGAAGACCCGGGTTCGATTCCTCAATACCACATACATAGATAAAAGCCAGAAGTGGTGCTGAGGCTCAAGTGGTAGAGCTCTAGCCTTGAGAAAGTCCAAGGACAGTGCTCAGGCCCTGAGCTCAAGACCAGGACTGGCAAAAAAAAAAAAAAAAGTAAATAAGCAAGGCAACATTTTCTTCTACAGAAGGATATGCCATCAGCCAAAAAAATCTGGCACCAAGTTCACAGAACAGTGAGGTTGTTGCCTTTTTATCCCTGAATCAACAGGTCCTAGTCCAGATGCTCACATTACAGTCTGCACAGGATGTGGCTTAATTCACAGGAATTAGTTAAAATCCATGGAACTTCTAACAGAATGTCTTAAAGTTCACCATATATATATATATCTGTATATATCTATCTATCTATATATATATATATAGTACCTTTGTTCAATGAATGGATGCCAGTTAAAATATACAGTAAATAAACAGGTAAAATACAAGCTATTAAGTCTAAAATTAAAAAGACAGCTGGTCATGATAGGTTTAGCTTACTTATTTGAATGTCAGTTTTAATGCATTGTTTTGTGTATCTGTCTAATGCCTATATTTCTTTTTTTAAAGCACTGTAGCTTTATAGCAAGTTTTGAAATCACCATGTGTTTGTCTCTCAACTTGCGTTCACTTTTTCTCACTATGCTTTGACATTTGAGTTTTCTAGAATTTTCCTTTTTGGAGAAGGCTTTATCATTACAGAAAGTAGCATCTTGTTAACATTTTTCATGGCTCTTACTTTCAAAACAATAAAATTGTTATTATAAATTAAGAAATCCTAAAACTGCTTTAAGCATATAGATTCTGATATCTGATTTTGTTGTTGTTTTGTTGAATATCTTTCATCCACTGAAAGAGATTCAGGGAAATAAACTTTGTTTACTGCTACATATTAATACTGGTCAACACCTGTTCTGATACCACAAAATCATAAAGTATGCCACAATTTAAAATAACTGAGGCAAACCTATGCTTTAAGCTTTTCTTTATTGTCTGTAAACATAGTATTATGTTATTTACAGTTCCTTTTCTTATATTTCAGTTTAGAATCTGTGAAAACATCTGGTGATTGTCTTAAAGCATGGGTCTCATTTTTGGAACCAGTCTAGAAGAGGGGATCTCACCCTTGTCTATGACTCTGGTTATGGACAGCAGCTAATGAGAGCATGGATTCACATTTGGGGAGCAAAATGATTATTACTACTATGTCACAGTTGGCTCTTAGATTCAATTTCAACCAAATTCAATTACTCAGCATGCTTCTTGTTGCCATAGAGTTCCTTTCATTTAGTCTCATCTTATTTAACCTTCTGTGCCTAGGTTTTGTGCTATTTTAATCCTCTGCAAGGAGGGTCCAAGGTTTGTACTAATATTACAAAGGAGGAAACCATTTAGCCTATGTTTCTTTGGATCTGGCTTACTTCACTTAACATGATTTTTTTCCAAGCCTTTCATTTCCTTACAAATGGGGAGAGGTCATTCTATTTTCAGCATAGGATTCCATTGTGTTTAAGTAGCATATCTTCTTGATCCAATCATCCACTGAGTAGCATCTGTGCTGGTTCCATATCTTTGCTATGGTATATACTGTGGCAATGAACATCATTGTGCTAATGGATTTCAAATATCCTTGTTTCTGGACGTTTGGGTAAATATCAAGTAGTGGAATTGCTGGGTCTATGTTTAGTCTTTTGAGGAACCACCATACTGCTTTCCATAGTGGTTGAACAAGTTTGCACTCCCACCAACAGTGTAGTAGTGATCTCTCCTGGCCATATCCCCTCCAGCATCTGTTGTTACTGGGTTTCTTGACCATAGCCATTCTAACTAGAGTGAGGTGGAATCCTAGAGTTGTTTTGATTTGCATTTCTTTTATGGCCAGAGATGTTGATCATTTCTTCATGTGTCTATAGGCCATTCTTCATCAGAGAAGTCTCTCTTTAAGTCTTTGGCTCATCTTTTAATGGGATGGTTGTTTCTTTGAAGATTAGTTTTGGAGTGATTCAATTTTTTTAGCTGTAGATATATTTTAGATATGAGCCCTTTCTCTGTTATATGGATAGTGACAATCTTCTCCCACACTGGGGGCTTTCTATTTAACTTGCCAGCTATGTCCTTTGCCATACAGCTTTTCCTAACTTCTTTGCTCAGTCTCAGACAATAAAGAATGTAGGTTTGTTTGGTTATGAGTACATTTCCCGTGCTTCCTTTTCATAAGGGATTTAAGTTGTTCCTTCCTCTTAAATGTGTTTGTTCTTTTGATGGTTTTCTTCTTTGTGGAATCCTAGTAGAAAATAAGTCAAGCCTACAGATATTTGTCTTCCACAATTTCATTATATTTTGTTGTACAAATGGATTTTTAATTCAACATGTCAGTTTCTATATACATCTTGATCAAAATCACCCCTCCCATTAATTTTCTCAATTTATTCAAGCTGCTCCATATTTTCCTTTGTCAACAGAAGTTTTCTTTATGCAAAAGGGAAAGGCATGATTTTTGTAGAGAGAATTTATCCTGTCTCTCAAGCTTTACAAAGACATGACTCTTTGTGGTTGAATATAATTAATCATATCTAAAGGAATGATAAATCACTCATAGTTAGTTACATACTAAAATGGTGTTCTGGTAGGATGCTAGCCTTTAATTGAAGAGTGCAGAGAACTGAAGAGGCCAGGCCAGAGCTCAAGCCCCACAATCAATAAAATAAATACATAAATATATAAATAATTTATACTGTTTTATTATAATAAAGTATGTTTAACATCTTATAATTGCATATAACTGGACTTGTCAGTTACAAGATTAATACCTAAACTTATTGGTCCACTATTAAAATTCTCCTTCAGTCATTAAGCTAGATTAGCTATAATAAATTTGGTTTTAAATATACTAACCATCCAAATTTTTCAGGTTAATGAAACAGAAAAAATGGCTACTATATAGTTAAATATTATGAATGAAACATGAAATAAGGTTAAAATATATACCAGGAAAGAGTAACTCTGGATTATTCAGGAAAGATAACCCTGGGAATATGAATGATTAGACAATGACTGCACCAACAGCACACATGAGAGAGGTGTAAATTCTCTACTCAGTAAAAACCTGGCACATCTTACAAAAAAATTAACTGATGGAGGTATGTGCAGTATATAGCACAAGTATTTTTTTACATTTAATATTTTATTTCATTGCTATTTTATAGATGATAATCATAGGGATAGTGGTTCCATAAGTTAAGTACATTTTCTTTTGAACAGTGTCACTTGTTCTCTCTTACTTTTCCCCTCCTGGCCCCAATCACATATTATATAGTACCTTTTCAACATAGGTCCAGTGAGTACCAGTGCTACGTTTGTTTATTCATTGCCCCATTGTATCTGTGCTCTTTCTTACATTTATCAAATCCAAGTATATTTTTTTCTTTTATCATACAGTGTGCTCATTTGTAGATTTATTGGCATATTCTAGTTACAACAAATGAGAAAAGCCATGCAACTTGTGTTTCTTTGGATCTGACTAAGTGTTCCTGCCATCAGTTATGTCAGGACTCAGTTACAATAACCCTGCTTCAAAGTTGCTGTTACTTGTATAATTTGGCAAATGTTGCTAAGAAAATGAAACAGAGTTTTCAAATGTGAACCAATAAACATAGTTCTTTTTTTTCCTGAACCTTTTCCCCCCCAAAGGCAGTATCTGAGGAAATCAGAGTACTATAATGAAATTAATTATATGAGTTAAATGAATGAAATATAAATATAAAAACAGGAAATTTGCAAGCACTGTACAAATATATATATATATATATATATATATATATATATATATATATATATATATACTTTTCAACTTAATACTTAACACCCCTGAACCTCTCAGTATATGCTATGTGCTGATTTACTTAAATTCCATCTGTGCACTCTGCCAAGAGGTCCTTGTGAAGAAACAAGTACTAGAAAAGAAGTGATATATAACTTATTTGCCATATTTTTAATGAGGAAATTGACAATCAAGAAGCTTATGTAGCTTGCTCAAGATTCCAAAAGTATCATACCTTGCATTTAAACTCAAACTGATTTAACTTTAGAGCTTGTAGCTATCCTGATAATGTCATTATTCTATGTAAACTCCAGATATTTAACAGTCTCAGGGTTTTCAAACTATTTTAGTTATGTAAATCAGTTGATTAAAGACAAAATAATTTTATTTTTAAGTATTCATAAGTTTCCTCACACAGTGTAGAGACCTTGATGTAAACATCATTTCATTGCTTCTGTGACAAGAGTGACTACAGTATAAGTTATGAGTGCTATATCATGAAAGCTTATGATTTATCCATATCTCTATTAGTTGAAGCATGGCTCTCAATAGCCTTTGCTGAAGGCTATTTGGAATTATATTCCAATGGAACTTTGATAAAATTGACATTTTGGCTTTTTATTACAGAATTTATGTGACACATGACTATATCAAATTTGAAAATAATATATTATAATAAGAAAAAGACTTCATAAGCAAAAATTTGGCCTTTTACTTTATGTTTATGCATAACATGCACTAGAATTCTAATTTATTTAGGAAGTACTGGCTACATATGAATCTTATTCTTTGTCTTTTCTTGATTTTCAGTAAAGGTTTCCATCATCATCATCATCATCATCATCATCATCATCAACAACAACATCATAATCACCAAAGGAAATCAGTGAAATTTATTTTAGCAATGCTGTGAAGAAGAGAAAATGCTAAAAGAGTGCTTCTTAACTCATTATGTGAGTTATATGTCAATTGCTTATAAAGATGTCCTCAGTTTGACCATAAAGCTTACCTTAAAGTATTAGTACTTCAAAAGATGGGCTTTGAAACTATGGATTTCAAGACAGAGAAGTTATAATAAATTGTATATAATTAAGAAAAGTACTTATACTACTTTTTCCAGTCTGCTATCTTTTCCAGGGACAATATTATCTTCCTCTGAGAATAGAAAGCCTTAAAAAGCTACAAATTATACTGAGGATTTTTATTACAAAGCGCTTATCAGTCAAAACAAATGTTCCCAAAAAGATAAATCTTTAAAAGAATTCATGAGAATAAAAGAAAAATTAGAGACAGGTTAAGTTCATAAGTAACATACGGACTTTCAGTTAATTGTGTATGATATTCAAGTATTTAAAATGTGATCCAATGTTGACCAGATATATTAAACCTATTAAACTCAAATGACATTAATGAGGAGACAATCAATGAATAGAATAAAAAAGTATAGAAAAATTTAGCAGTAATTATTTTAAATATAATACCAATTCCCCAAATAAATACTGAAGGAAACAATAACCTAATTAATAAATGGGCTAAATATGTAAGAAGAAGAAGTAATAAGAAGGAAGAATGACTAACTGACAAATGAAGAAATGTTCAACATCTCAGGCCATAATATAAATGAAAATCAAAACATAAACATTCCTAATTGTATCTTGGGCCTCCTGAAGCATTCTTTCATATTTCCTAGATTTGCTTTGACTCATTTTCTGTTCTTTCTCTATAACAACTAGATTATCTTCAACCCCGGAAATTCTCTCTTCTGCATTGTCTAACCTGCTATCAATACTTTCTACTTTATTCTTCATCACCCTTCCTTCTAATTGCTCATTTTTGATGCCTTGAATCTCTTGTTTTAGTTCATGTATGTACTTCTTTGACTTCTTGATTTCCATTTGAGTGGTTAGCACAGCAGCTTTACCTGAATCGAAATTTGTTGGGGTTCAGTCAGCTTTTTGTTTGTGGATTCTATGAATTCATCCATTTTTCTTTGTCTAGCTTCCTCATGCTCATATTAATCCTTTATTATGGCCTCCTTTATGGCTTCCTCATGTTCCTGTTTCATCTTCTTTATGGTTTCATCTCATTTAGATATAGCTTCCTCATGTATCTCTTTCTGTATGTTTTCAAACTTTTCAATGATCATGTTTATCAATTGCATTTGTATAGCATTTAGAGGACTCTCCTCTAGTTTTGCCATTGACTGCTCCATTACTTGTTTATATTGGGTGGGAGAATCTATTCCTTGATTTGGCATTTTTCTTGAGTTTCTTAGACTGCCCTTTTGAAAATGGGAGCATGATTAATAATGCACAAGATTACAATTTTTAAGATATAACCAACCTAGAGCTCTTTAGCTGGACAGGCAATAGATGTTCACAATTTTAGATTGATATTATTAGTCTGTCTCTTTTTGTGCACTTCAATCAAATGTAATATGACCACTGGTCACCATTTTATGACCAAAAAATAACCCCACAATCCAACCTCTTTTGTATTTAAGTCCCTCTGGACCAACAGTATAATTGAACACTTAGATATACAGTATTGCTCAACAACCATCAATTGTAGATCTATGCATTTTAAAGTTGAAGGAAGAACAAAGGACCAGAGATAGAAAAATAGTATGAAAGACAAGAGGGGAGGTAAGAAAAGAGTAATGTAGGAGTGTAAGATTAATATAGAATGAAAAAAAAGGGATAGCGTAAGGATAACTGACCTAAGGTGATAGAAAGGTGAAATAGTTGTTAAAAAGTTACAAAAATAAGATAAAACTTATGAAAATAAGAAGAGTAATAAAAAGAATATACGAAGAAAAGAGGAAGGTATATATAGGAAGAATCAAAGATAAAAAAAATTTAAAAAGTAAAAATAAACAAAAAAAAAAGAAAAGAAAAAGGTGGGGGGAGATCATACACAATTGTGAGTTCTTAGACAAGAAATACTAGGGTTAAGAACCAACAAATTAAAAAGCAGATGACTGTATCAATAAAAATATCATTTGTATCAATACTGTAACCAGTGTTGTCTCTATGTTTCTAGGAACAACCACAACGGCAGAGGGAAAGCGGAAAAAAATTGGAAGGAATCATAACATTAAAAAAAAGGTGGAGGTAAAATGACCAAAAATATAAGAACACATAAAATGCAAATGAAAAAATGTAGAAAAAAAGAGGGAATGTTCTTCAGTTTGTTTATTCATGATTCTGTATTTAAAGAACCCTATAGGCTTCACTCCCAACCTGCGTAAGCTGATTCAAATTTCGGCAGGGTATCAAGGTATAAAATTAACCCTCAAAAATCAACTGCCTTCCTACATGCCAAAAATGAGAGGAATGAGGCAACAATCAGGAAAGCAACTATTTTTGTAATAGCCTCAAAGAAAATAAAGTACATAGGAATTAACTAAGAATGTAAAGGAACTTTTTGATGAAAACGTTAAAAACCTGAAAAAGGAAATTAAAGCAGAACTCAAGAAATGGAAAACCCTCCCGTGCTCCTGCATTGGAAGAATTAACATTGTGAAAATAGCAATCCTGACAAGGGCTATCTATAAATTCAATGCGTAACACATCAATATCCCAAAGTCATTCTTTAAAGAAATAGAAGAGGCAATCCAAAATTTCATATGGAATAATAAAAGACCCCTTATAGTAAAAGGGAGGAATTTCAATACCAAACTTTAGACTCTATTACAGAGCCATTGTGACCAAAACAGCTTGTTACTAGCACAAGTACAGGCCTGAATACCAATGGAATGGAACTGAGGACCCAGATATTAAACCACAGACCGATGGCCACCTAATCTTTGACAAGGGAGACAAAAAAATAGAATGGAAGAAAGACAACTTTTTCAACAATTGGTGCTGGTAGAACCGGTTAAGCGCCTGCAGACAACTACAATTGGAACCTTCTTTGTCACCCTGCACCAGGATTAAATCCAAATGGATCAAAGACCTCAAGGTAAAAGCAGATACACTGAAAACTTTACAAGAAGGAGTAGGAGATACACTAGGTCTCCTTGGCACAGGTTGAAACTTTCTTAATAAGGACCAAGAAACACAACAATCAGAGAAAGTCTGGATAAGTGGGACTGCATTAAACTGCAAAGCTTCTGTATGGCAAAGGACATAGCTAGCAAATTAGGTAGAAAGCCTACAGAGTGGAAGAAGATCTTCATTAGCCATACAGCAGATAAGGCCTCATATCTAAAATAAGTCAACAGCTCAAAAACTCCAAAACTCACTCCAAAACTAATCTCCAAAGAATCAACCATCCCATTAAAAGATAGGCCAAAGACTGAAGAAATAAGAATGGCCTACAGACACATGAAGAAATACTTTACATCTCTGGCCATAAAAGAAATGCAAATCAAAACAACTCTAAGATTCCACCTCACTCCAGTTAGAATGGCCAGGATCAGAAAATCTAATAATAACATATGCTGGCAGGGATGTGGCCAGGAGGGATCAACACTACATTGTTGGTGGGAGTGCAAACTCGTTCAACCACTGTGGAAAGCAGTATGGCAGTTCCTCAAAAGTCTAAACATAGAACTCCCCTATGACCCAGCAATTTCACTATTTCGCATTTACCCAATCATCCAGAAACAAGGACATACTAAATCCACTAGCACAATGATGTTCATTTCAGCACTATTTACCATAGCAAAGATATGGAACCAACCCAGATGTCCCTCAGTTGATGAGTGGATCAAGAAGGTGTGATATTTACACACAATGGAATTCTATGCTGCTGTCAGAAAGAACAACATCATCCCATTTGTAAGGAAATGGAAAGTCTTAGAGAAAAACATATTAAGTGAAGTATGCCAGACTCAAAGGAACATAGGCTCAATGACTTCCCTCATTTGTCATAATGGGCCCTACTTGCAGAAATTTGCAATAGAATAAAACTTAGATATATAAGGCCCTACATGATGAGGATAAATGAAAGGACCTTCAGGATATAAGAACAAAAGCCATATAATGATTGAATGTTGTCCTTGATGTACTATGTTATCTCTCATCTATTTTGCTGTCCCTTGGTTATCTCATATTGTTACAGTATTTTGCCTTATTATCTGATATATTGTATATATGTGTTTTGGGTTATTTGAAATCACATAGGGAAGTGGGGAAAACAAGATGAGGGGTGGCAGTGGAATGATGGAAATGGGGACCAAGACATGAGAAAGGTTATCAATGTATGTGAAGTAATACATGTTCTTTTTGGTGAATATAATGCAACCCTTCTTTTAATTACAATAAAAATATATGAAGAAAAGATATATGGAAAAAACATTAACATTCCATCTCACCCCAATTACAATGGTTATTATGCAGAAAATAGAAGCTGGCAGAAATATGACTAAAATTCCTACTACACTATTAGTGGGAATGTATACTTGTTCAACCAATCCTTAAAGCTGTTTAGAATACCCTGAAAAGTCTAAACACAAAGCTTCTAGCAATTATATTCCTGGATATTTATACACTAGAACACAAACAAGGCTAAACTAAAGCTACCAGCACAGCCATTGTTCCTTTCAGTGTTGTTTACCATAAGCAAGATATGGAACCAACCCATATGCCCCTCAGTGAACAAATGTATCAATGAAATCCGATGCTTGCATCTGAAGAAGTTCTTCCTTCAAATCATAAGGAAATGTAAAGATGAAAAAATGTGTAGTAACCAACATCAGCCAAACCCTGGTATGGTTTTCCTTATTTGTGGTAACTAGAACATGCCTGCAAATCTATTAGAAAACACATTGCTTGGTAAGAAAGTAAATTAGGGCATGATAAATTATATTGATCTGCAGGCATTCACACAAAGTGAGATCTTAGGAGAGGATCACAAAGCAACAATATTTTTGTCCAACTGATCATAATAACTAAAATAATATTTGTTGAAATGAACAGTAGGAAATACTATTGTTGATGTTTTTGCTTGCTTTCTACACTTTTTGTCCTGTTTGTAATTTTAGCCATAATAGTGAGGGCAAATGGGGGGGGCACAGAAATGATGGGACAAAATGAACAAATATGGCAGTGATACTAATTATGTTGAAAAAGAACTATATAGCTAGAGGGTAGAGACAGGAGTGAAAAATCTAGGAGAGAGACAAGAAAGGGTGACATGATCCAACATGAAATTTACCTTCTATTTGATGTATATAACTAACTCCTCTGTACATTGTCTTTATTTACAATAAGTTTAAGAGAATAAAAATACCTCAAAAATATTAAAATATCATTCTGGTGTTAATGCTTGATAATTGATAATTGTAGCTACTCAGGAGCTAAGATCTGGAATCAAGATTTTGAAGCCAGCTCAGACAGATAACTTCCTGACAATGTAATTCTAATTAATCAACCAAAAGCCATACCTAGACATGTGGCTCATGTCTTATAGTGATAGCTACAGTGAAAAAGTCAAGTGAGAGTAGCACACACACACACACACACATGAATATACACAAATGCAAGATGTTATATGCTTTAATATATCTTATTCATTTAAACAAGTATAAGAGCGCAAAAATATTAGAATACATTTCATCTGTGTATGGCATGAAAGAAATGGAAGCTGGGCACTGGTGGTTCACACCTGTAATCCTAGATACTCGGGAGGCTGAAATCTGAGAATCTTGGTTCAAAGCCAGACCAGACACTAAAGCCCATGAGACTCTTTTCTCCAATTAACTGCCAGAAAACCAGAAGTGGTTCTGTGGCTCCAGTGGTAGGGTGATATCCTTGAACTGATATCCTTGTCCATGCCCAGAGTTCAAGCCACATAAGCAACAAAAAGAAAAAAGAAACCTAAGGAATGGAGTCAATTTGATTAAAATATGGTGTGTATTTACATATACACCATATATATGTGATTGTATATAGTTTAATAAGCATTATGTGTATATATCTACTTCATATGTTAATAAAAACATAAAGTTCTATATTGATATATGAACATCAGGATAACAAAGTAATTTAAAATGTTCATGCACAACCAATTACTTTCAATTGGTTAAGTCAGTGATCTAACCTGTTGTCTTGTTCTTTTGTCTTTTTTAGACTAGGATAAGCTAGGAGCCAGTCATTCATACTTGTAATCCTCTCTGTTCAAGAAGCTGAGATATGAGGATGGCAGTGGGAAGCCAGCCTTGCCCCAAAACATGTCCCTTTGAGATGCTTATCTCTAACTAGCCACTCAGAAACTGTTACTGTTTGTGTGGCTCAAGTCGTCAAATGCTAGCCTTTCTCACAAAGAGGCTTAGGGATGAAATCCAGGCCCTGACTTCAAGTCCACAACTAACAAAAAAGAAAGAAAGAAAGAAAGAAAGAAAGAAAGAAAGAAAGAAAGAAAGAAAGAAAGAAAGAAAGGAAGGAAGGAAGGAAGGAAGGAAGGAAGGAAGGAAGGAAGGAAGGAAGAAAGAAAGAAAGAAAGAAAGAAAGAAAGAAAGAAAGAAAGAAAGAAAGAAGGAAATAGGACAGAAGTTAACATGGGAAGGCATTACTCGGAGCCATTATGAAAAGCATATAAGTAATTGGTTAAAAAATCCCTTGTCAACTTTTGTCAATGGGTAAAATTCACAAAATACAATTTTTTAAAGGACACAAATGATCAAAACATAAACATAGATAAAAAGGTCATTTGAAATTACTTTAACTAGATTGTATCTTTTCTGTTATCTGCACCAGTCTTTGTGATTGGACTATAAGTCAAATGTCAATTCTGAATTGACGCTAGATTCTATGTATCTTACATGTGTAGGTAGACAAAGTTTGCCTGTTTTTTAAAACTGTTTCCATTTAAACAGACTAAGCAGGGCTAAACATAAACCACAAAATAGTGAGTAAATTAATCTAAATTGTATGTAACAAATTATGGACTATGTGTTTTTCTCAGACCCTCTCTAGATTTTAATTGCCATATACTTTGCTATATGTTTTATATGTTTTGTCTCTTCCTTTTGTTTTTGAGATTTAATTCAATATGTAAATGTCATAATGTAGAGACTCACTGAAAATAAATAAAAATAAATCTGAAATAAATTAAAACATTGGCTGATTTTAATGGAACATTAACATTTGTAAATAATGTGTTAGAGAACATTTGGTATAGGCTAAGCACCTCAAACATTGCATAAATCTGAAATCAGCTAACATTAGAGCTGGGTAAAAGGTTAGTTAGGAGATTGAGTACATGGATGTTATAAAAGACAATTTAATTGCTTAGATTTTTCATAAAATGAAGAATATGCAGGTTATATCTAATCTGTAGACACCTTAATGTTTGAGTTGCTATGGACATTTATGGGGAAACATGTTCAGTTGCATGTAATTTGTAAAGTTGTAATGAAGATTATTTTTATTAAGTTTAATTTATGGCACAGCACTAGCCAAATGATACAAAAATTAGTGCAAGACTTACATATTAAATTATTATGATTAGAAAACCTACAGAACAAAATTTGAAATATAAAATGTTTTATCATCACTTTGATAATACTTTTAAATTACTTTCTAATTAGACTTTTCAGGTAGTTAGTATTACAAGTAGATACTAAATTAAAACAAGATTAGATGTATATAAAACATAGACACCACCTGGGCACGGTGGGCTCATACCTATAATTCTAGCTAGTCAGGAGCCTGAGATCTGATGATGGCAGTTCAAAGCCAGTCCAAAGAATTTAGTTGAAATTCAATAAGTAATATTCCAGTTTTGCTGAGAGCCCATTATTAAAAGTGATATTACTTTTCTTCTCTATTATTCACTTGGATTATCAATGTTTTGGATGTTTATATTAGTTCTACCAGCTATTAGTTGAAATAATGTCTTGCCAAAGTTTGTCTGAGTTGGCCACAGATCATCATTCTTCTTAGTAGCTAAGATGGTAAGAATGATCTACTATGCCTGGTCTTAAAACAGTGATTATGTTTTTGACACATATTTGTTAAAAATTCATGAACTCCAAACATCAGAGAAATTGTAATTTCAGAAATAAAACAGAAAAAATAACATAAAACTTCAATAATTATTTTATGTTTTATTAATTGTATTAAGATATATTCTAATTTATTTTTGTATATACTATAATAATATATGTTTATAATCAAATAGGGTATCATATTCGCTCAGTTATAACCAAGTCTTATTTTAAAATTTTACACATTGACTTCTTTAAATTCAGAAGTCCAATGTTCATAATATTAGTGTTTTTCAAAATGCTGCTTTAAAATTATATGGAATAAAAGTAAATATAAGAGACCTTTCTCTCTAAATCTTTAAAGGAGATCAAGAAAGGAAATCAATGTTTCATTTGTTTGAGATAGATTTTGATGGTTTACTTTACTTCATGTTGGATAATAGATTAAACTTAGATATTGACTATTTTGCACTAAATGCTGAGAATTAGCATACAGTAAATGAGCTTTTTCACCTAGATCAAATTTATATATCATACATCAGATAATAAAACTCTAAAATGTAAAGGCTGGGGGTGTGGGGTCTAGTGTGAGAGTGTTTGCCTTGTATGCACAAAGCCCTGTGTTTGATTCCTTGGTACCACGTACACTGAAAAAGCTGGAAGTGACAGTGGCTCAAGTGATAGATCTCTAGCTTTGAGCAAAAGAAGCTAAGAAACAGCACCAGACCTTTTGCCAGTACTAGGCTGGCAAAAAATAAATTAAATAATGTAAATAAAATAAAAATAATAAAAAATCCTGTAAATTCAAAAAGACTGTTAATGATCTTTGTAGAATCACTATTCTGATTATCATTGAATAGAAAGCAAGCTTATTCTTGAGAACTATTGCTAATATTAATTTTTATACTTCACAGTTGATATTGATGGGGAGACATATCTGTAACAGTGGATTACATTCATGACAGAAAGTTCAGATAAGCAAAAATTTTTAAAAATCACCCTCTGAGCATTGCTCACGGAAGATTTCCTCGTTAATTATCTTAGCATTGGAAAAATATGAGAATCTACAAAGTGGGTTATTGAACATATTGTTGAGAGTTGTGTTTGCTACTATTCATTGCAATTTAGTTCAAAAGAAACAGAATTTTTTTGTTCATCTTCCAATTCCAGGCTTGCTAAATCATTCATGAATGAAACAACAGTTTTCTGCATTAATAATGCAGAAGAGTTTATGAAAGATAAAGCCGAACTTACAAAAACGTCAAGGTTTTGTCAGGTTTTCTAGTGCCCATTCATCTAGCACTTTCTGTCATTAGTCATTACACCATCTTTGGGGATTGTATGTTCAATAAGAAAAGGCTGTCCCCTGGATGCACAGGACTTCTGCAAATCAAAGAATAAAAAGTATGTTTTACATATGCCTAAGAGGGGCCAGGAGTTTGGTCTAGTGGTTAAAGTGCTTGCCTAGCATGCATGAAGACCCGAGTTCAATTCCTTGGTACCACATACGTAGAAAAAAAGCCGGAAGTGGTGCTGAGGCTCAAGTGGTAGAGCTCTAGCTTTGAGGAAATCCAAGGACAGTGCTCAGGCCCTGAGCTCAAGCCCAGGACTGGCAAACAAACAAACAAACAAACAAACAAAAACAAAATACATATGCCTAAGAGTGTTTTCCAATGAGCAACACAGGAATTCTTTTGTTCACTTTAGGAATGAATATACAAAATTTAGTCTTCAAAGAGGCCTAAGTTCTGTTTTAGTTCTATTTTTCCCCACTCTGTTATAAAACAAAGTGTATGTAAAGTAGTGTGGCAAGCTAGGATCAATGGAAATATTTTAGTGTAAAACTTAATTCCTATGAGTAATATTTTTCTATTCCTAAATAACAAAAAGCTCTCCTTAGAATATTATACATAGAAATAATTGGTCTTCCAAATTCCTATGGGTTATTTTTTCAAACCAATATGAAATTTAAAGCATATCAAATGTAATATTAACAATAGGTAATGTAGCATCTTTCTAAGAGAGACATATTTCTAAATATACAAAAACAAGTATCAGAGGCTGGGAATGTGGCCTGGTGGCAGAGTGCCTGCTAGCATGCATGAAGCCTTGGCTTTGATTCCACATACACAGAAAAAGCTGAAATTGATGCTGTGGCTCAAGTGGTAGAGCTCTAGCCCTAAGAAAGCTCAAGGACCATACTTAGTCCCTTAGTTCAAGCCCTAGTACTGGCAAAAAAGAAAAAAAAATAAAGAAAAATCAATTTGCCTTTAAAGGGGTTATTTTCTTCTTGATAGGAATCCTGCCAACTAAGTTTGCTTTCTATTATCAATAGCTAACTTTTGAGAAGCAACACTAATTTCATTTTTTAAGAACACTTAAATACATTCTAATCTAAGTTGTCCACTTTAGATTTCAGAAATAAATACAACAGAATTAAATTCACCATTTTTATCTTAACAGATACTCACATCAAAATTATATCTCATGATTTCCAATATGTCTCATTGAGTGTTCTACATCTTTGGATTTCAATAAATATTTTCATTTCTTCAATTTATGTTTAAGTTAGTATATTTATTTAAAATATATTTCTCTACTTTAAAATAATACAAACACAGAAAGGCAAAATAAATTAGAGTAACTTATTACATTTCCAATTATCAGATATTAAAATCCGATTCCGTATCCCAAATTTTGTCCTTAATAAGGATAAACTTGTTGCCTAAATTTCAAAAAAAATATGAAAATTCATGGTTTGTAGTTCTGATGAAGTCACTGTACACACACACACACACACACACACACACACACACACACGCACATGCTAGCACTTATAAAGTTATTTGTCTAGAGAGCTTTTCACTTTATCTCAGTCCCTGTGTTGCTAGCTTCTAAAGGGCAGATGCCTTTCCTTATTCAAACAAGCTGCCTGCTTGGCAGAGCAATTGCATATGTGGCTTGACTATTGTCTAGAAATATCAAGGAAATAATAAGTTGAACTCTACAGAGAAGATGGAACTTTCCATGTACCTTCCCCCACCCCAAGAATTCTGCTGAAATAATCACAGCCTATCATTCACCATATGCCATATACTGGATTTTATATTTGTCTTGTTAAATTTTCATGTTTGTTCCTTTTATTTGTTTGTTATTTATCAACAGAATGCAAGTATTCATTTAGCAAAAGGGAAAACTGGAATAACCTTGTCCTCTTATTTTTCCTAAGCAAATTACCTTATTCTTGGCTTTTTTGTCATTAGCTACTGATTACCAAACCACATTAAGCTGGCATCATATTTCTCAAGCAAGCAACTAATTGGTTCAGTCATTCTTTCATGGAACATAGACTCTATGATCGCTAAGTTAGCTCAGATACTCAGGTCTGGCACTAATGTTTTTCCTTTAATATTTGGGTAACTATTACCAATCAAAACCCACAAGAGGTAAGTGCAATGTGAAAAATTAGAAATAATTGATAGTACAGCAGTACACAATATTTCTAGTCTGCATTTTCTGTCTTATAGTAATGATAGTTTCATTAAATTTATATAATACCAGCATATGATAGGATTCATTTTATTTAATTTAATCATGACAAAAATGTTTTTCCCTACTATAATACAATGATCTGTTGTTAAAAGAAAAACCTCATGTACTTTTAAATGACTTATTTACAACTTTAGAAAGATTATAGATTACATATTTTTGCTTTCTTATTTTATCTAGCATTTAAGCATGCGTATAATATATTTAAATTAATTATTAAATCTTTCTAATTCAGCACAAGAATTAACTTCTCAGTAACATTATATGAATGTTTCATTTCTATAGATTTTATTTCTAAAATGTAAGCATGTGTAGAATATATTTATATTAATTATTAAATTGTTCTTTCTAATTTGGCACAAGAATTAATTTCTCAGTAATATTATATGAATGTTTAATTTCTATATATTTTATTTCTGCTAATCTATAATTCCCTTGGTTGCTTATGTATTTATTGATGTTTAAGATGAAGGAGTACTAGATAATATTAATGATCAGTGTTAACAATGAAAGTATCTTTATTTTGACTCCCACAACCATCTCCATCCACCAAAAAGTAAGAACACATCAATATTAACAAATATTTTTAGTTCAAACATCTACTTTGGTTGCTATAATTTGTTAATTAATCATATACACATAGGTGTTTCTTGTGACAGGCTACATAATGAACCTTCAATTATTTTAGGCATTGTACCTTGTTCTACCTAAATATATCTAAAACAGGAAACAATACTAGAGTAGAAGCAGAAGACATGATTTCAATAACCATTTGGGATTGCATTTTTTTCTGTTGCATTTGGCTCATTCAGGTTTGTGTTGTTAATTTAAATGTGGGCAGATGTGGTTGGGGATTTTGCTCACTGGACGAGCATTTGCCTGGCAAGTGAAAGTGCCTGACTTCTGGCCTCAGCACTGGAAAAAAATTGTAAACAGAAAAAAGTAGAATATGAGAACATGGCAATTAATAGGTACATTATTATTCCCATTGCTTACTCAGATATAATATTGAATTATGGGTCCTTAGCTATTACTGAAAATATATTTAAAATATCTACTGAAAATAAAATCTCATATAAAACCTAGTTTAGCGTTTCATGAAGTACATTCATGTCATACTTATTTATTGAAATATATGAATTGTATTTTCAGAAAAAAATGGCATATATAATAAAATATTCTGTGTGTAAATTAATTTACATCTTGATATTAAATAAATGTACGGTTCACTATATAACTGCCAGTGTAAGTACATAATTACCTCTTGCTTTCAGAGATACATGAAAAAAAAAGCTTTCTGTGTGTCTACCTTTCTGTTTACCTATGAATCTTCCTATGTATCTGTCCACCTACCCTTTTATTTATGGACTATCATGTGAGAATTTTAGTTTTTTTTCCCCCCAGGAATAACTGTTGAGATAAAAATCTCAAAAGTGGTGAGAAAACAATCATCCACAATTTGCATTTGATAATGAAGGTTAACAGCCCAGGATGTTTATTGTCCAGATATTGTCTGTGAGGCAAAACAAACATCTAAATTATAACTTTGCAACATCTGCTTCCTCTAGGGGACTATTTGGATGGACTTTGACAGATGTGAAAACTGCAAAGAATGGCTTGTAACAAATGAGAGTACTAATAGTCTTGTCTTCTTTTTAAAAAATGCAGCCAATATTAGTTTACTGAAATCCAATCTAGAATGAGATGGTATGCACCTGTTCTTCTACAAAAACTATGATGCAGAGACATAATTACTTTAGAATGATTGTTTTCTATCAGGTGAAATGTGAAAAATAATATGAAACAGTTCACTATGAGAAGGTTGTAAATCATAATTGCATTTTCCTAAAAATCTCCCAATTTGTGCAGAATCATGATGCATATTATCACTGGTGAATGAGTTCTGCAGCCAAGGAAGTGGCAGAGGACCAGGCCTGTAATCTTCTTGTGATGCACGACTGCTCTCAAATTTTGTACCCTAATGATCCATAATTACACCTGTGAACTTGCTGATGCATCTTGTGACTGTAACTGTTAAACAGATTGAATTCTTAAATGAGCAAATGAGCAATCTCTTCATAGTAAATTCATGAGATCAATATCGAACCAAGATCATTTTAATTTGAAAGGAAGACCTCATCCTATACATTGATTTTTAAAGTAAAGGAAGGCTATTTACCATATACACTTTTAAAACATCAGAAAAAGTTTCATGTATTGCTCACTAAGTGTTATGTTACAAGCTGGACTCTGAGATCCTAGTTCAAAGCCAGCCTCGGTAGAAAAGTCTGTGAGAAACCCATTTCCAATTAAGTACCAAAATGCTCTAAGTGTAGCTGTTAGTCAAGTATTAAGAGTTCTTGCCTTCAGCACAAAAGCTTAGAGAGAGTGGCCAGTCCCTGAGTTCAATCCCCAGATCTCTGCACAGAAAAAAAGAAAAGAAAAGAAACAAAGAATGAATTGAATCATCATCATCCTCAGTTGAAAATATAGAGACCTTGTTTGCCTTTGCGATTATTTAAATGTGGTCAAAGTAGGCCTAAATCTATGTTAAAAAGACACATGTATTTTCTGTTAGTATAGAAGTCTCAAATTTCAAGATAAAAATAATGAAGTATATTTTTACATACCAAAATATCAAATAGAAGTTTATATAACTAAACTTTTTTAAAATAGTAAATATTACATAATATATACTTGAATTACTTTATACAAAGTTGAAGAATTTCAAGGGAAATACCAGACTTCAAAGAGTGTATTAAAACTCACCAAACACATTGTAGAAATTCAACATTAAGCTTCTATCAAAAATGAAGCAAGAGACCTCAGGTAAGAAAATTACAGATGCATTTATCTCACAGGAGAGGCAATTGCCATAAAATTACCTGAGTTATTTAATATTAATAATTAAAAAAGAGAAGAATCCCCATTGACAACCTTGTCCTTATTCCATCACTCCAAACAATTAACTGTATATCAATCACTCTTATTAAAATATAAAGGAGATATATAATCTTTCAATATGCATGAATTAATTTCAATATTTCATATCATTTTAATAAAGCCTGTGAACATACTAATAATGAAAGGAAACTTCTAAATATTGGTGATGTTTTGAAGGAATTGGCTTCTTGGCCTAAACTAAGACTGCTAAGTTGAGGAAAGAGAAGATTCCTAGAAGACCCTTTAGCCACAAGAGCAAGTAATTGCACAGTTCTGGAAAATGGAGCATCTTATGGTATGGATATCTAACTGAGATTACATCACCAAAGTTCCAGAACCCAGGATTTTCAGCCATGATACATGATATTCTTGCTGCTAGCTCAATCCAGGCCTCCCAATGAGAGCCAGGAGTTATGGCAGTGAATGAAAATTCATATCATTTCTCAGGACAGGAGGTCCTGAAAAAGCACCTCATCTTGTCCAAGTCTACAAAACCATCCTCCAGACTGTCCAAATGTATGCTTAAGATGGTGAGAACATTTTCACTTTTACAGTTTCATGTTCTGGGAGAGGAGAGTCAGATTGATTTAATTTATCCATTAATTATATCCCAGAGATTGCACAAGAAGCTAAAAAAAGTGGAGGGTGGCTCTGATAGGGCTCTTTCTGGCAGGTTTATCTGTGTGGGAATGTCATTCCAAAATATCTGACGAAAATTTCCCTCAGGGGAAAACTTGTTGCCAGTGAAAAAGGATGACAAAGAAATTAGTTTCCTGCACAGTGAGCCACAGACTGTCACTCGTGCTGAAGTACATTTTCATTACTCCTAATAGTGCACTGTCTGAAAACTTAAGAATACAAGGGCATGTATAGTCATATGGAATAGAGTGTGATTTAGAAAGTCAGGAGAATACTTTGGCCTAGGAGAATCATCTAGGTTTGTGTTAGGAGAGTAGGCATGACTCTGGAATGGCATTTGCCAGTATTGACATTCATCACCAGGCCTTTAACTGGACCTCATTTATAGAGATCATCACCTATCACTATATACATCATCTCTCTCCCAGCTCCTCTCTCCACACCCCTGGAACTGAACATCCACTAAAGAGAACAAAGGGCTATTTTACCAAAATGGAAGATTCTTAGAATGGTTGATATCCTGGTTTATCCTCTCCCTTTCATCTCCGTTAATGTTCTCTTGAAAAATTTAAGGAATTACATTACTATTATTATTATATTATAAAATTTACTATTTTAATCTTATTGTGATGGTGATGTACAGAGGGATTATATTTACATTCATAAAGTAATGAGTACATTATTTCTTGAATATTGTTACCCCTTCCCATGTTTTCCCCCCACTTTCTCTTCCCCCACTCTCTTCCAAGTTGTGAAGTTTATTTCCAACATATTGTCTTGTGAATATCGCTTTTAGATTAGGTCACGTGATAGGAATTATTTTATACTCAAATGTAATATGTATGCATGTATATTTCAGGATTTAAGTTGGCATTTTTCTCTAATGTAAATAATACATTTATTTGACATCACATGCAATTCTATAAAGCAGTGCTTTGGGAAATTTCTACATAGTTAAAATACATGGAATTTAGCCTATCTTACATAGATATATCTTGATATTTTGTCTCTTTGGAAACTGTCACATTGTTAACTTGCAATTGCAATACATATTATTAACATTTTTTAATAATAATACAGTGTTCAACAATGAGAAGAATGAGGCAACAATAAGGAAAGCAACTCCTTTCGCAATAGCCCCAAAGAAAATAAAGTACATAGGAAATATCTTAACTAAGAATGTGAAGGGCTTTTTGATGAAAACTTTAAAACCCTGAAAAAGAAAATTAAAGCAGAACTGAGGAAATGGAAAAACCTCCCATGCTCCTGGATTAGAAGAATTAACATCACGAAAATGAAAATCTTGCCAAGGGCTATCTACAAATTCAATTCAATACCCGTCAATATCCCAATGTCATTCTTTAAAGAAATAGAAGAGTCAATCCAAAATTTCATATGGAATAATAAAAGACCACTCATAACAAAAACACTTCTTAGCAGAAAGAACAGCTCAGGAGGAATTTCAATACCAAACTTCAGACTCTATTACAGGGCTATAATTATCAAAACAGCTTGGTACTGGCACAAGAACAGGCCTGAAGACAAATGGAATAGAACTGAGGACCAAGATTTTAAACCACAGACCTATGGCCACTTAATCTTTGACAAGGGAGCCAAAAAAATAGAATGGAGGAAAGACAGCCTCTTCAACAAGTGGTGCTGGCAGAACTGGTTAAGCACCTGCAGAAAACTAAAGTTGGATCCTTTTCTATCACCCTGCACTAGAATTAACTCCAAATAGATCAAAGACCTCCAGGTAAAAGCCTACACACTGAAAACTTTACAAGGAGTAATAGAAGACATAATAGGCCACCTTGCCACAAGGACCAAGAAACACAACAAATCAGAGAAAGCCTGGGTATGTGGGGCTGCATTAAACTGCAGAGCTTCTGTAGAGCAAAGGACATAGCTATTAAATTAAATAGGAAGCCTACAGAATGGGAGAAAATCTTCACTAACCATACAACGGACAAAGGCCTCATATCTAAAATATATCAACAGCTCAAAAAATTGAATCACTCCAAAAGTAATCTCCAAAGTAACAACCAAAACTTAGAGTCTTCTCTGAAGAAGAAACAAAAATGGCCTATAGACACATGAAGAAATGCTCGACATCTCTGGCCATAAAAGAAATGCAAATCAAAACAACTCTAAGATTCCACTTCACTCCAGTTAGAATGGCCAGGATCAGGAAATCTAATAACAAATGATGGAGGGGATGTGGCCAGGAGGGATCACTACTACACTGTTGATGGGAGTGCAAACTCATTCAACCACTCTGGAAAGCAGTATGGCAGCTCCTCAAAAGATTAAACATAGAGCTCCCCTATGACCCAGCAATTCCACTACTTGGCATTTACCCAATCATCCAGAAATAAGGACATACTAAATCCACTAGCACAACGATGTTCATTGCAGCACTATTTACCACAGCAAAGATATGGAACCAACCCAGTTGTCCCTCTGTTGATGAGTGGATCAACAAGATGTGGTATTAATACACAATAGAATTCTATGCTGCTGTTAGAAAGAACAATATCGTCCCATTTGTAAGGAAATGGAAAGACTTAGAAAAAATCATATTAAGTGAAGTAAGCCAGACCTAAAGGAACATAGGCTTAGTGGTTTCCCTTATTTGTCACAATCAGTAGAAATCTTGGTCTCTCCTAGCAGAGATTTACAACAGAGCAAAACCTAGATACATAAGGCCATACAGTGTGATGCTAAATGAAAGGACCTCTAGGATATAAAAAGAAAGCCATATAATGAGTGATTGTTGTCCTTAATGTACTATGTTAACTTTCATCTCTTTTGCTGTCCCTTGGTTATCTCATATTGTTACAGTATTTCACTTTGTTATCTAATATGTTTGGATAAATTTGTATTTGGTTATTTGAAATTGGATAGGGGAGGGGGGAAACAAAATGAGGGGTGGGGGTAGGGGAGAGGGAAATGTGGACCAAGACACAATAAAGGGTATCAATGTATGTGAAGTAATGCACCTTCTATCTGATGAATATAATGTAACCCTTCTGTTAACTACAATAAAAGTATACGAGAAAAAAGTGGAAGAAAAAAATAAAAAAAAAATAAAAATCAACAACAAAAAAAACAATGTTCAAGAGAGTGATATGTAAATGTACTTACTATACATATAGCTTATACTATTTTTTTTAGATTTATGTCATGGGATTTTAAACTGCAATTTCTAATAATGAAAAATGTGAAATTTGTAGTTATTTAATTTTAATTACAGAACAACTGATAGATTTTAAAACCAAATGCTTGAACTAAGTGCTTATATTCCCCTTGGCAGAGACGTAAAATAATTTCATTTCCATTTCATTTTCACTAGCTGAGAAAACTTTTTACATTATGCATATCACTGTATTTTTTTCAATCCCTGTACTTCTTTGAAATGCTATTACACATCTCACAGGAAAAAAAAGTCACATAATTTGAAATAGGGAAGAGAAGGGGAAAAACAAGATAATTGGGAGTGGGTTGGGGGTAGGAAAGTGTGAGAAAAGCATGGGAAGGGGTCTTGATATTCAACAAGTAATGTACCCACTACCTGATGAATGTAACTCTAATCCTTCTATAAATCATACACACAATAAATTAAAAAAATTGAAAGTCACATGAAGTCTTTCCTGTCCAGTGATACTTTGCATTAATCACAATATTCTGTAATCTGCTAGTGCATATACTTTCTTACTTACTCAGTGAACTGTTTGAAAATGTTAGATTTCTTTTAACCAGGATTTCTCCTATCATACTAAACTTGATAAATTATAACACAGACAATATAACTAATGTCTGCATTTTAATTAGAGAATTAAAAAATTCTGGTTGGAAAAGGAGGTATGACCTATTACATGGATTGGATTCTATTTTATTAATATTACAATTTAAAAATGCAATATATTCTACAACTTTTCCGGCAACATTGAGTGTTAGTAATGGTAATGAAATGATGATTTAGGAAATTGTATATAACAATATATGTAGCTATAATTAAATATAGCTTGTTAAAATGAAGGGAGAAATCAGGAAGAATGTGATAAAAAGTACAGAATATGGACATAATAGAATCAAATGATATCCAAATTGATTAACATAATTAGAATGAAATAGTCAATATTTCTCAACTAAAACTTGGTACCTGGTTTATTGCATATATGTTTATTTCTTTATTTGAAATATTGTAGGGAAGGGGAAAAATCAAGATGACTGGGAAGGGAGAGGGGAAGAAAAGTGGGAGATAAACATATGGAGGAGTATCAATGTTCAAGAAGTAATTTACCTGACAAATGTAACTATAACCTCTCTATACATAACCTCCACAATAAAGTACAATTAAAAAATAATAATCAATGAAAGCAAAAATGAATAACTAAAATTCTAGGAGACCTATGTAACTCCAATATGATATGAAAAAAGCACAACATAAGGAGAGAAAATAGAGAGTAGAAATTGGAATTTACTGTAGGTCATCATCAATTATAGATTGGAATTGTGAATTTAGACCCTATGCCATTCCCACATCCTGTATATATTTTAAAGAATAACTAAGTAGAGTTCCTGTAAATATTGCATTTTCAATTTCAACAACATGAGAAATGTCAGCAATATTCAAGCTTGTAAAAGACAGCACATGAATTAATATGTTTTTTTCAAACTTAATCTATGTCTAGATGTTTCTTGTTACTCAACAAATATATCAATTAATATTCTCAAGATTAGCATACTCTATAAGATAACAGATGTCAAAAATTCTAATCCTCTTCTAATGCTCAATATTTATTTTGATGATACCTCTTCTTACTAGGCTAGTGCCCTACTTCTGACCCATGACTCCAGCTCCACTTTCTCTATGGTGATTTTTAGGGTAGTGTGACTTTCCACTTATGCATGTACCTAAGATATGATTAACCTAAATTAGGCTACCATACTTGCTTGGATCCAGTATGCACCACCTTGTCCAGGTTTCTTCCAAGACTCTTATGAGGTGAGCATATAAGGTAATTAACAGAAAACAAAAATATTTATTCTGACTACACAAATCTCCTAAAGGTTCCACCACTTCCCAATAGTGGCAAAGATTGCTAAATTTCTGAGTGGTTTAGAGTAGCAGAAGGTAAGGAAACGTGCCCAGAACATGGTTAATCTACTCTGCCATGTAGGCCATATTACGAAGCATATTTAATTGTGTTTCAGTGCTAATGGAGATGGGGCAATGTTGGAAGCTGTTGAACACTAATAAAATACATTTGCAATATATATTTCACTCATTTTGGAACTTTCTGTAGTAGCGGTGAATGAACAGAATATAAAGATTAGTTTAAAAAAGTGTTACCTTAGAGAACCTTTATTAGTGAAACAATTAACTGCTTTTAGCAGAGTTATTTCATTTTTTTATTTTTTAATAATTTTTTAAAAATTTTATTGTCGGGGCTGGGATGTAGCTCAGTGGCAAAGCGCTTGCCTAGGAAGTGCAACGTCCTGGGTTCGATCCCCAGTGCAAAAAAAGAAAAGACAAAAAAAAATTTTATTGTCCGGATAATGCATACATTTGCCAGGTAGTATTGTCGGGATAATGCATTACATTTGTCAGGTAGTAGGTGCATTACTTCTTGGTCATTGATACCCCAAGTTGAAAAATAGAGAAACCTAAAGAAATTATGCCATAAAAGACAAAATTATGACAAAGAGATTAATATGAGTAAAAAATAGAACCTCCAGTTGAAATTTGCTATATATTTTGTATGTTAAAGAAATTTCAGATTCTTTTGACATTTCTCATATTTTATAAAGTATTCGTTTGAGTTGAAGTATGAAGATTAAACTAAAGCATTTATACTTGACTCATGTTTGTAATCCTAGTGCTTGAGAGGCTGCAAGGGCATATGTGTTCACAAGACTTAATGCAGTGCGAATGATGGGAGATGGTGCCACTTGCTTGCCATCTAAATTATTATTGAAACCCTAAAAAGGGTGGATTATGGTTCAGTTGTGTGCCCAGTGGGGCAGAAAGTAAGACCCTATTTTTTAAAAAAAAATACACTCCATCAAAAAAGAACTTGAGCTGCGGTTTTGCAATTGAATGACTGCCAAGCAATCAGGAGAGACTGACATCAAACTCCAGTGCTGTTCCACAGGAGTGAAATGAGGACAACAGTAACCTTACAAATATGTTTAATTGTTCATTATTCATCTATTTGTTGTTTCCTGCCATTCATAAACTGTGTCATGAATTAAGAACATAAAGTGCATGAAGCAGTCAGAGTCTACACTTGAAATCTCATCAGTATAAAATTTTTATACAACTAGAAGATTGAAAATGGAGCAACTGACGCAGGGTAACTTAAGTACTTATGAGACGGAAACAAGAGAAGTTGGTCTGTTCTTATTCTTGGGTTTAAAAATACACATCAAATTTTTCTAATTATAACTCTTGAAATAACTAAATCACTTATTGTAAGTAATCTCCGAGTATAGACCCATGATACCATCACTACTTTTCAAAACAACAAATTTTGATTCTATCTTTGTTGCTATCTTGAAATTGTGATTTCTGTTAAAAAAAAAAACATATCTCACTATATCCTTTCGCCAGGATCTTTAGCTGGTGACTTTTATCTAAGCATTAGCCATTTTGCAAAGAGAAAGAAGTAGTCAGCTATGACTACTTTACATGACCAATATTGTGTTACATTCGGCAATCGCAGTACATTATCTGGGATATAGATTTAAATTACACAAAGCAATTCTCTAATTTTATACATTTAACGAAGTGCTTAGAAACCTTCAGTGCATGGCATACATATGATTTACAATGACTCTATTTCCTAGTGCCATGTTCTTAGGTAGCTACTGAAACATAATTATAAATGGTTTACACAAACAAGTACATAGCAAAGTAGTCAATGCAAAACAAAACTCCATGTTTTTTCTATTTAAAAACACATCAGGGAAAGACTAGTATAATTACCTGTCCTTTCAAAAAGGCAGAGTATCAGAGAATAATGTCATCTTTGTTGAAAAAAATCTGTAAACAGTACGTTGGGAATGTGTCTTTTTGGTAGAGTATTTGTCTAGCATGCCTGAAGCCCTGGGTTTCCTTCCTCAGTACCACACAAACAGTAAAACAAAAACAAAAACAAAAAAAACAGAAGTGTTGTTGTAAGTAATAGAGTGCTAGCCTTGAGCAAAAGAAACTCAAGGTCAGTACCCAAGCTTCAAGTTCAAGTCCCAGGATTGGCAAACAAAACAATCTGGAAACATTGTACTTGCTTATTGCCCAATTGATAGAACATGGTAAGCTGTTTAGATTCTCCAGTAGATATGAGACACTATTAACCATGATTGCTACTCTAAACTCTAAATTCTATTATTCTTTGAGGACATAGGTGAAAGTTTACATAATATGGTCTCAAACAGTCACTAGACAAGTCTGTGATTTTTCTTTGATGACAAGCTTATTTGTGTGCCATAATCAAAGGTCAAATCACTAATCAGAAAATAAAGAAACATCTCCCTTTTTTTAAAGGTGACATTTCCTAGCTCTGATTCTCATAAATATGGAGAAAGGAAAACCTAACTAAGGTTTTGCTGTGGATGTCAGGATGTCTGCACTTCCTCAACTATGAAATGAAGTTTTAATGAAAATCATCACATTTTATCAGATATTTTCTTCTCCATTATGGTCACTTAAAGTTCAAATTAGTGCAAATTAAGTTAATTAATATCAGTATCCCACTCAAAAAATCTAGTGAATATATTGGTTGATATGGTTGTTTAAATTCACAGTATAAAATCACAGTGGTAGGACTGCATATATGTAATTAGCTTTATATAAACTTATCAATTAAAAACTTATAGAAAGTATTAATTTCAGAATGATTTTTCTAATTATCTTTATGAGAATATTATTATGGATGTGTGTTTGAAAATCATACTTCATTTAAGTATGTTACTGATTTTTTCATAATTTCATGGAAAAATATATGTGTGTGATCTTCCACAGATTTATTTCTAATAATATGCAAGGGCATTTAAATGTTTCATTACTAATTTTTACAAATGTATTCCATTGCATATTAAAATATAGGTTCTTATATTTTTCTCTAAATTTTCTTTAATCCTCAAAAAGGCACTCACTTTTATTTTTTGAAATCATTTATTTTATAAATTACTAAGAACTCATTAAATTGTCTAAATTAGAAGGTTGGTGCTACAGTTTGAATATCTTCTTCAAATGCAGCTTGATTGTTTATTACTGTTGTGTGGTATTGAGAGGTAGAACTCTGAAGAAAACATTAATTCCACAGGGCTGTATCTCATGAAGCCATCATTACGGTTGTTGAGAAAATATTTGAGTTAAACTTGAAAAAGGCTCTTGAAACCGTGAATGGGGCAAGATATCCTTTCTTTGACTTGTACATACTTGTTTGCTGTCTTGCCATACTACAATGGACTTGATGAGATGCCATCCCAAAATCTTCAAACCTCTACAACAGTGAGCCAAGTAAAAGACCATTATAAGAATTATAAATAGTAATTATTTCAGCTTTGGGGACTTTATTATAATAACATAAAAATGAAATAACACTTATAGTTTCAAAAAATCTTCATATAATTGAAGAATATTTCAACATCTTTATTAACACCATAAGGGAAAAAATGAAATACATATCATCTACTGAAAAATACAGAAGATACAGTCCTTCTCTTCTCACAGAAGCTAACACAAATAATCCTTCAATGGATCCTCCAAAATCGTGGTAATAAATTTGTGTGTACATTAATTTTAAAATTGTACTAGGAAGCACCACGGGTGTATGTTTTCATGGTATGTACAACTGTATTACCTACTGTGCATTCTCCCACATAAGTTTTCACCCTCCTTAATCTCTTGAATACTCTGGGAATCTGAATTGATTGATGAGCTCTTTTATCCTTGAGTTTCTGCTTCTGCCAAGAGGAATCACAAGTAATACTTTGTTCAGCCTTGCTCGTAGTTCCTGTCAGGATAACTAATAGGAAACTTTTTCCATCCTTTTCTTTTGTACTTTTCGGCCACACCAGGAATAATAGAACTCCGCTGTGTCTGGTTCTGGAATGTCTATGTTATTTTATGTTTCTTTCTTTTCTTACAATAATTACACCTTTGCATATTGTATCATTATTACAATTATTAGTCACTCTACTATTTACGATATGTTTTATTTTAGTACCATCACTAATTACGTGGTAAGTACTGGAAATTAGCCAAGAAATAAACTTCCAAAATGAGGGTTTGGGATTAGATTGGCCGTGTGTGTGTGTGTGTGTGTGTGTGTGTGTGTGTGTGTGTGTGTGTGTGTGTGTGTGTGTGTCTATAAGGTCATTGTTAAATAAAAGTTATATTCAAGTTATAAAAAAGATATTCAAGGACATCTGGCCATATATCAACCTAACAGGGTAGACTGTTAAGAATGAAGAATTCATACTTACTTTGACTTCAGGTTTAATGGATTCACTAGTGTGTAATTCAGCAGGATTTCTATACAGAGAGGGTTTGGGAAAGGGAGATGAGCAGTGAGTAGATAATTTGAGATGGCATGCTTGTGATGTTTATAGACTTTTAGAATAGAAATCATATTCTGGGTTGTGTATGTGAATCTGAATATATAAACAAGCTCTGGATTGAATAAATACACATGAAATTCATATTTTTATAATTAAATGAGCTGAAAACAATGATATAGGTGAATTTGTTCTATGGAAAGACAGGTTAAAATAGAAAATAAATGAAGAAATGAACAATAAATAGAAATCATATCCTTGTAAATTTAAGAAAATGTTTTCATGAAAATATGCGACATAAATCTCAAAACGAAAGCCAGGAATGTGGCCAATAGTAGAGTGTCTGGCTTGTATATATGAGGCCCTGGGTTTGATTCCTCAGTACACATACACAGAAAAATCCGGAAGTGGTGCTATGGCTCAAGTGGTAGAGTGTGAGTCTTGGGGAAGCCAAAGGAGTGTGCCCAGGCCCTGAGTCAAGACCCAGGACTGGCAAAAAAATAAATTCTCAAAGTTAGTCTTTATAATTCTTTCATGTCTCTTCATCAACATAATTTATGTATTAAGGATCATTTAGAGTGACTTAACTACAAACCCTGCAGTTGATCATCAGTTTTTACCTAAAAATTGTCCTTTTCTTTCTTAGTTATGTAACAAAGTAGAACAACAACAAAATAATCAAAAAATAATCACTACATCTGTAAGGCTGATGGAGCATGGAGCATAAACCCTGAAATGTTTCTGTAAGTAATTCTTACATACTGTTTTACATTTCTCATTTCTATGGCTTAATCAAACCATTTTGTTCATCCATGAGCAATTCACTTTTGCCTTACTTGTTATTAATTTTACAGATTATTAAAGAAATTGTGTTCAGGTACTTACAATAAATGCAACTATACGCCAATATCAAAGTCAGCAGAAATCTTTTCAGTTAGATGTAATATGGGAAAGTTCTTAATGTCTCAATTGATTTAAACTTAATGTTATTGATTAGACACTATATTGTGGAAGGAGATATATTTTACCTCTTTTTTTCCCATATAACTTTTATAGCCATGTGTCAAATATGATAAAATGAAAATTTGAAAGACTAGTCCCTGAATGAAAGGTGAATGGATGTTAACCTTTAACGTACGTAAGATATGGTTTTTGACTTCTTTGGCCAAAAATAGTGGAAATGTATTACTTTAAATTAAAATTATTTTCAGAATACATACTAGAATTCTAGTACTCAAATAACTAGTTATATTTAACAATAACCCTCAAAGACAGAAGCTATTAAATGTATTACAAAATTAACGTAAATAATTGTAACAAATCCCAATATTAGGTACATTTGTCACAACACACAAATTTACAGTGTAAATGAGAAAGGAATCACTTACTTATAATAATGAAAAGACAACTCTGAAATTAGTTTTTGAATTGATGTCATATAAAAAAATCTATTGGCCGGGAGTTTGGCCTAGTGGTAGAGTGCTTGCCTACCATGCACAAAGACTCAGGTTCGATTCCTCGGTACCACATACATAGCAAAAAAGCCAGAAGTGGTGCTGAGGCTCAAGTGGTAGAGTGCTAGCCTTGAGACAGTCCAAGGACAGTGCTCAAGCCCTGAGCTCAAGCCCAGGACTGGCAAAACAAAAACAAAAACAAAAAAACCTATCAAAGAGAAAACCATGACATTTCTTTAAAATAAATAACATCCTTTCTTATCAGTCATTTGTAGTATTTCACTTTCCTGGCTATTGAATATGCATGTATGTATATACATATACATACATATGTTTATACATACATGCATATTCAATAGAATATGCAAAGAGATAGATAGATAGATTGATAGATAGATAGATAGATAGATAGATTGATAGATAGATAGATAGATGAATTCAATAAGAAACCTGAGTTCATCTTTTCATTTTACAGAGTGGTATTTTCTGCACATTTCAAAGTATCATGTCTTCTCTAAAGACCGGTTTCAAATTTTTCTTCCTGGAATGACTCCTTATTAGTAGGTATCAGACTCTAATTTTACTATACCTCAGAAATATTCTTAAATAGTTTAAAATAGTTGCATATCAAAACTTTATGCTATGGGGCCGGGAGTTTGGCCTAGTGGTTAAAGTGCTTGCCTAGCATGCATGAAGACCCGGGTTCGATTCCTCGGTACCACATACATAGAAAAAAGCCAGAAGTGGTGCTGAGGCTCAAGTGGTAGAGCTCTAGACTTGAGAAAGTCCAAGGACAGTGTTCAGGCCCTGAGCTCAAGCCCAGGACTGGCAAAAAAAAAAAAAAAACTTTATGCTAGCTGAAAATCTCCTACTTCATGTTCTTTGGTACATTTTGACCTTATTATGGCCCAGATAAATTTTGAATAAAACAAAATGAGGATATATAAGACCAAAGAACAAAGTAATTGATGCCAAGGCAATGAAGACTTGTTGCTATTATACCCTATAATTATGATTTCCTAAACTTTACGTATTGACATTTTAACATCAACATGATAGGGAGGTGAAACCTTTGGGTAGTAATTAGTTCAGGAGGGCATAACACTCACAGAGTTACTGACATTGTGAAGAGGCTTCAGAAAGATTCCTCTGCCTTCCAACTGTGCAAGGATATCAGGAGAAAGAAAACGTCTGAGAACTAAGACCTAGGTTCAAATCAGAAATGTAATCTTCAAGCACCTAAATTGTGCACTCATTTAAAAATAAGAATTTGTTACATCCAGAATATTCACTTGATAGTATTTACTATGGCACCTCAAAATGAGATATGCATGCAAAGGCAGACATGAGTGATGAAATATGATGAAATGCTGACAAAGGGGAAGCAGTGATCAAAATGAAGCCAACAAAGAGATGACATTTTTATTAAGGAAGTGAAAATTCTGAAAACATCGAAGGTTGAAAGTTGACTGACACTTCCATAGGAGCATTATTCCATGCATGTGGAAGAGATTGCTATCCTAAGTTGTGAATAACTTAGCATGATATCCAAAACATCATGAAATACAAGTTTAATATTCTGACAAAATATTCTTCTTTTACTGCTTAGTTTTCTTTAGTGTATTCTTTGCATACTTATATTTCATTATTATTTTTCTTTTGTGGTGCTGGACCTGAGGCCTTGGTTTTGTCCCTAAGCTTTTATGTTCAAGTTTAGGGCTCTAATACTTGAGCCACAGCTCCATTTCCACCTTGTTGTTGATTAACTGAAGATAAGAGTCTCATAAACTTTCCTCTCTGGGATGACTACAGACCCTGATTCTTAGATATCAGCCTGCTGACTAGCTGAGTTTATAAACTTGAGCCGCGGCACCCTGCTTACATAGAATACAAATTTGAGGAGGGAGTAATGTGTTAGGTTGACCTCTCTATCTCCTAAACAGTGCTTATGAAACAGGAATTTCAGAAAAAGTTTAGTATACTGTTGAAACCCTATAAATCAGTTTTTCATTATAATAGACCACAAATATATTTTCTTTTACTATTCTTATTTATTCTTAATTATAAATGGAAATGTTAACATCATAGAAAGTCAGATACATGACAAGGCATACATAGTATTTTAGTTCAATCTTGTAAAAAGAGAATGAAAAAAGATTTCTGAATTTTTATTATATTGAAGAAAAGAACTATTTATACTTATATTTTACTTATTTATTTTTATTTGTAAGCCTGGAGTTTTGGACTCAGAACTTTGTATTTACTAGGTAAGCAATCTACCACTTGAGCCATGCTTTCAGGGCTTTTTACTTTATTTATCAGATAAAGCCCTCTACCTTTGATCAAACGAGCCTGAGACTGTGATTTTCCTATCTTTATCTACTTTTTAACTGGACCTACAGGTGCCTTATTTTAAATTATTCTCAGTGACTTACACGGGGAGATTGGATTTCAGGAGGCAACATTCTTTGAAAGGAAGATAAAAGCAATACTACTGCATTGGATATGCTATAATAATATTATCACTTATTCCTAGGGATCACTACTGTTCCAACATTAGAAGAAAGTAAGAGAAAGAGGTAATAAGATGATGACTGCAATGAAAAAAAAACTTTTTATTACTTTTACTCACAGTCCATTTTTTTGTCTTTTATAAATTCAAGTTCCTTCTGCCTTCTTTAGTTACTTGTTCCAACCAGCTGTCAGAAATTACCTTGTGCTAGTCACAGTTTCACAGTGATTTCTATCAAGATCTGCATGTATTGTCAGCTTGTCACAAATGCCATTGCCTTGAGCTCTTGAATTCTACAATTGCAGTTTGGCTGACACTTTGGAAATTCTGTCAGCTTTTCTTTTCTTTATTTGCTTTACACAGAACAGGAGGATGATGCAGTTTCTATCCATTAGTTTGATAAAATCATAGCCTTAGTGAGAGAAATCCCAGTTTCCTAAATCATATATTTTATAAATAAAAGTTAAGGGCTTCATAAAGGAGGCAACATATTCAGTTGTGAAGAGATTTGTGGAGAAAAATTAAAGAGAGGATTTATTAATGAAAATATGCATCTTCAAAATATTAATTAATTTCATTATTATAATAGTGATATATGCATTATTTCTGATATATCAACTTTGTGAAATAGGAAAATTTAAAAAAATTGCCTATACATTTCAAAAATATCTCTGAAGTGATGTTGGGAATTTTTAGTCCTCGGTCCCTCCCTGCCCCCAGGAAGGATAGAGAGAACACTCCCCGACCTGGACAAACCGAGAAAGGAGAGGGCCCACTGACCACCCACACCCAGCCCTCCCTCACAGGAAGACAATCAGACACATCAGTGAGACCCATCAAGGCAGGAACTCTTTATTGAGGAAGTACATTTCGCTAATACAGGTGCTGATCAGCACAAAGATGGGCAGGGCGAGAAGGTCCACATGTTTACACTCACTATAGGTCTCAGCAGAGAGTGATAAAGCAATAACACATTCATACCCAATGGTAATCAAGTCTCAGCAGAAAGTGATTCACAATGCCAACACTATAGCTCAAAATTAGGCATGGTGTTCATACATGACAGCTCATTTCTTTATGTGGTTATCTTACTCAGTGATGCAGATTCATGGGCCAGCCTGACCCTGCACTCGGCTCCCAACAAAGTGACACAAACTACAGATAAATTTTGAATAGATTTATTTGTTTTCCTCATTATTATATAGCAGAAATTACTTGTTAGCAATTTCATTTTTGTTTTTTGCTTTAAAATCTCATTATAAGTTATATGTTAGTGTTGTTTGCATTCAATAATTATCTGTACTGAAAATATCAAAGCACTTTTATTACTCTAAAAGAAAACAAATATGATATGAACAGAATTTATTTACTAAACTATAGATGTTTACAATAAAAACTATTGTGACATTAGAAGAAAACAAATTGATGAAATTAGGACATATCTGTAGAATGTTTTCTTACACTTTCTTAAAATTTTCAGAATAACTAAGTAATAAGTCCTCCTATTTACACCTGGGCATCATTAAAATGTTCATAGTCATGATATGGTTTCCAGCTATCAAGTCTAGAAAGAGACATTGTATTCCGATATACACATGTTATATCTAAATTAATATATAGGCCTCAGTTAAAATAAAGTCATGTTATTGTTAAGAATTCAGAAACAAGCCTACTAGAAAAGAAAGTATTACAATTATAAATTTTTTGCATTACATATTGCTGTAAATATATATTGATTCATTTTCAGAGAGAAATATAGCATAATTTAATTAATCAAAATGGCAGGAAACATTAGAAACATAAGTGCATGAAGGAAAGGTTGTGTGCTCACAATGAGAAAGAAGTCACATGACTACAAGGAGAAATGCATCAGGAGAACCCTTACAATCCTTCTTATACATTATCATACATACAGCTTCCCAAACTAAATCTCTGATATTTAAACTCTGACCTTCATGTCCTTACGTTTTTGCATCTTTAGCAAGCTATGCAGAAACTCGTGATTTCTCAGCATGAAACTGCATTGTTTAGGTTCAGTTATTTCTTTTAGATTAAACATATTTTAAATAGTTGTACAAATGAGTTGTTATTTTAAAATGCAATTTATGAATCCTATGTATTTTGATCCACCCATATCTTTCAACATTCTCCTTATCCATGCTCTACCCTCCCCTTCCCTAACTCTTCTTAATTTTGTGGAATCTATATTGGATTTCTGTTTTCTTTTTTTTTGCCAGTCCTGGGCTTGAGCTCAGGGCCTGAGCACTGTCCTTGGACTTTCTCAAGGCTAGAGCTCTACCACTTGAGCCTCAGCACCACTTCTGACTTTTTTCTATGTATGTGGTACCGAGGAATCGAACCCGGATCTTCATGCATGCTAGGCAAGCACTTTAACCACTAGGCCAAACTCCCGGCCTGGATTTCTGTTTTCATTATCTCTCTTTTTCCCTCTTCATTGTCCATCCCTTTCTCCTGAACCCCACCCTGCCCTTTTCAAGTATCCACTTGTTGGTGTTCTGTTTTGCTGATAATTGACATTTTTTTTTAACATCGCCTTGCGAAATTGGCAGGTAAGTGAAAGCACTACGACAGGGTACTAAATGACTCTCATGAGGATTACAGGAAGAAGTGCAAATTTCTTTAAAAATTATTGTATATGGCAATCTGGTTATATATATATATTCATGTTTCTAGGATAAATACAAAAAGCAAATCAAACGTTAAGATGAGATGATAAAATTTCCAATTATCAAAACAGAATTTGGTTTAGTACAAATGATCTTTGCTACTCAAGGGGCTGAGATTTGAGGATCCAGATTTAAAGCTAGACAATGATTAACATGTTTCATTTCAGTTTACTGTACTTTTATTATTATTTGGTAAGCATTCATTTTCCCCACTCTTCATGAATGATATCATTACCACATCCTCTCTTTGGCGATTAGCTATGTGAATCATTATTGACTTAGGTCATTGTGTTAAAATATAAGCTTCTTTAAAAGCCAGGCGTGATGGCTCACGCCTGTAATCCAAACTACTCAGGAGGCTGAGATCTGAGGATCAAGGTTCAAAGCCAGCCCAGGCACAAAAGGGCATGAGACTCTAATCTCCAATTAACCCCTTGAAAATGGGAAGCGGGGCATGGCTCAAAAGTAGGGTGGTAGCCTTGAGCTGCAGTGTTCAGGGACAGAACTCAGTCCAAGTTCAAGCTCCATGATCCATAAAAACAAAACAAAACAAAAAAAACCAACAATAAGCTTCTTTAGTTCTTTGCATCTTTAAACAGCCTTAAACCTGGTATCAGTTGCTAATGGGTTTAGTTCTAACTACTCAGAAAGCTGAGATCTGAGGACATCAGCTGAAAACTAGACTGGCAGAAAAATCATGGGACTGTTTTTGTTGTTGTTGTTTTGTTGTTGTTGTTTTTTGTTGTTTTTTCCAATTCACCACAAAAGCCCAGAAGTGGAGCAGAAGTTCCACTGGGAGGGCCTTGAGCAAATAAGCTTACAGGCAGTCCCCAGACCCTGAGTTCAAGCCCCAGGACTGGCAAAAACAAACACT
This sequence comes from Megascapheus bottae, assembly GCF_031878675.1. Lineage (NCBI taxonomy): Eukaryota > Metazoa > Chordata > Mammalia > Rodentia > Geomyidae > Megascapheus > Megascapheus bottae. The sequence goes on from NC_143521.1 coordinate 24,524,221, forward strand.
AAAAATCAACCTAAATCTCAACGTCTTTCATCATTTTGTAATTTCTATATCAGGAGCAGACTGGAGACATCTGTAACTGCATATTTAAAAATAACAATAAGAGATAAAAGGAAAGGAAGGCAAAAAGAGATGCAGGAGGGCTGGAATGGATAGAGGAAGATAGAAAAGGAAGGGGAGAGGAAGAGAAAAAGAAAGGGAGAAGGGGATGAGAAAGAACAGGGAGGATATAGAGGGCTAAAACAGGGAGTAAGGGAGAGGGAGAGGGCAGACAGGCAAAGAGAAAGACAAAGATACAGAGAGAGAAAGAAAGAGGGGGAGGAGAGGGAGGGAGAGAAACAGAGCAAGAGAGGGAGAGGGCGGTGGAGGAGAGAGTTGAAGGGTGCTGTGGAGGAAGGTTGTGTTATAAAAGAGAAACAAGCCGCACTACTATGCACTGATATGTTTGCTATTCTAGAATCCCTTAATTTGGCCTCAATACTCTTCTTTGGAAATAGTTACCAGACAATTATCGTTTATGTGTTTTGGCTCTACCTTCTCGGCATTTGTGACTACTTGGATACATTTGGAAAACTATTAGAAAATACTCACAACTCCTGACTGAGCAGATTTCTTGGTTAGATTCCTATCTGTAAAATAAAATAAAAGGCTGTTGTGTACATCTCCATTTCAAATCATCAAACTCACTCATCATCCAAAGCAGCAATTTTGGTCAACCATCTGTCTCAAAATACCATTAGGCTTTCTCCTAGATAGTCCTGCTTTTATTTATTTTTTTATTATAGTAGCACCACTGGTATGATTCTTTTAATGAATTAATTTTTCTCTCTGGATTCCAATAGTGAATGTTTGTACATATAAAATACTGGTAGCAGCATGCTCTTGCTTTTTCTTATTTGACTCTTCAATTATATATATATATATATATATATCCAGTTCAATTCGGTGGGTCTTAATATAAGAGATCTTAAGACAAATACATAACATCCTTTACTTGAAAGTTTGGCTTTGACATATTAACATTTCTGGAATCATAGTTTTCTCAGATTACTTCTTTACCAAACATTATGGGCCAGCATTAAGTGCATTTATACTATCTTTAAATAAAAACAAACAGGCTATGTTTTTATCTGTGCAGAAACTTTTTTATTTTTAGGTAGTCCCATTTATCAAGTCTCTCTCCAATCTGTTGTCACCCTGGGATTCTGTTCAGGAATTTTTTGTCTGTGCCTATGAGTTCCAGTGTCTCTCTCCAACTCTATTGTGTATAGTTTCCAGGTTTCTGGTCTGACATTGAGATCTTTGATCCAATGCTTGTGCATGGTGAAAGTCTAGGGTCAATTTTTAGTTTTCTGCTTGTGGCTGCCCAGTTTTGCCAGCACCAATAATTGAATAGGCTGCGTTTGTTCCACTGTATATTTTTGGCTCCTTTGTCAAATACACGTTGACTATAGGTATGTGGTTCTATTTCTGGAACTTCTATTCTGTTCCACTGATCTTCTGGTCTATTTTTGTGCCAGTACCATGCTGCTTTTGTATTATGACTCATGACTCTATAGACATAATGTTTTATTACATAGATTAATATGTATCTATGCCATACAAACCCTCAGCCTAATTTTAATTATGTTCTAAGATCTAAGTACCAGTGATTATATAGAGAGAGTCCCTTCTTGAATACTTGTTTGTTAAATATGTCATTTGAAATATGATGTAAAAATCATGTTAATAATTTCTTTAATAAAAATCACCAAAAATATTTTAAAAAATAGAAACAAATAAAAACAAGCAGGGTTCAAAATAACAAACGTTAATATGAGGTAAAAGGCTCATAATTGAAGCCACCAGAAATCATGGTATAGGCAATATATTGATTTGGATGTAGTCCCACCCATTTTTTAAATTATTTTATTAACACTGATTTTCTACAACATATTTCATATGTCATGTTTAACAACCAAGTAATCAAGAAGATAATCTATATGCAATCACTGACACATATATTTTAGAACATAATTAAAATTAAACTGAGACTTTATATGTCATATAAAGTCATATATATATTGATATATATATATCAATCTATCAATACACTATTACATACAAATATTTATCCCATCATAGATTTTTATGTCTATGCAGGTATATTTATATCTCCAAAACCATGTCCTTAACTTTGGGTACCCATATATTGCATCATCACTCATATTGTTTAGATCTAACATGAAGGAGATCATATACCTTTTGTTCCTTTAGTCTTGGCTTATCTCACTCAACATGAGTTGCTGTATTTTCATCCACTTCCCAGCGAATGCCATTATTTTATCCTGTCTGTTGGTTATACAGAATTCTATTGTATATATGTACCACATTTTTTGTATCCATTCATCTGTAGTAGGGCATCTGGGTTGTTTCCATTGCTTGGCTATTGTGAATAGTGCAAAGATGAACATGGCTGCGCAGGTGTCCTTATCATACCCTGGGTTATGATGCTCAGCATAGATGCCTAGGAGTGATATGGCTGAGTGATAGGGAAAGTATATTTTTAACTTTTTTTGAGAAATCTCCAAACTGCCTTGTAGAGTAGCTGGAACTAGTTTACATTCCCACCAGTAGTGCAGTAATTTTCCTCTTTCTTCACATCCCATCAGCATTTGTCATTGTCTGAGTTCAGCATGTTGGCCATTCTGATTGTCCCAGCCATTTTTTTTATTCTAAAGGGAAACTACAGATCAATATGTATCACACTTATATTGAAGTCATGACTGAGAGAGAACAGTTGATAGATATGATCTCACCAGTCTTTTATTGTACCATTTCTGGAGCTTGAACTAAGGGCATGGGCATTCTTGCTCAAGTCCAGAACTCTGTCAACTGAGCCAGAGCCTCTCTTCTGTTTTTATACTATTTAAGTGAAGATTAGAGACTTGATGCTTTAATTCCTTGGTATGATTTGAGCAGCCTTACTCAGATCTTAAACCCCTTAGTAGCTAAGACATGAGCCACTAGCTTGTTGATCAGGATTTTTTTAAAATATTTTTTATTGTATTTAATAAAAGGGTTACATGATATTTGCCAGATAGAAGGTGCATTAATTCACATACATTGATACCCTTCCACATGTCTTGGTCCCCATTACCTTCCCCTCCACCCCCCCTCTTGGTTTTCCCCCTTCCCTGTCCAATTTCAAGTAACCAAATACAAATGTATCCAATATATCAGATAACAAAGTGAGATATTGTGACAATATGAGATAACAAAGGAACAGCAAAAGAGATAAGAGATAACATAGCACCTTAAGGACAGCAATCATTCATTATATGGCTTTTGTTTCAATATCCTAGAGGTCCATTCAATTAGCTTCATACTATATGGCCTTATGTATCAAGTTTTTGCTCTATTGCAAATCTTTGCTATTAGAGCCCAAGGTTTCTACTGGTTATGATGAATGAGGGAAACCATTGAGCCTAAGTTCCTTTGAGTCTGGCTTACTTCGCTTAATATGATTTTTTCTAAGTCTTTCCATTTCCTAACAAATGGGGCGATGTTGTTTTTTCTGACAGCAGCATAGAATTCCATTGTGTACAAATACCACATCTTGTGGATTCATTCATCAACTGAGGGACATCTAGCTTGGTTCCATATCTTCGCTATGGTGAATAATGCTGATCAGGGTTTTTTGGTTTTTGATTTTTTAAAGATCTGAGCAAAGAATCTTTCTCTTCCGCATAATGATTTAAGCCAGTATTAAATTACATAACAAAGCTTAACATTTCTTGAATAGTAAAGATACCATCCATGAAGAGTGAGGAGAATGAATATTTTCTGAATAATAATACAACTACACTAAAAATGAAGGGATTTGAGCATGTTATTCTATTAGTATAAGTATTCACACAACAATAAAAGTACTTAGATAATTCAGATATATAATTTTCAGTGAGACAAATTACTAAAAATCAGATGAAAATAAGATTTAAAAAGTTTAAAATGTAATAGAAGCTAATATTAATGAGCTGTTAAGATCAATCAATATAGGATGTCATTAACTTTTTGACATATAATTATTTTAGATGAACAAAGATTAAATTTTAATAGGTTTAGTTTTACTTGCTAAGTTATTATCTTTAAATTATTTTAACCCACAACTGACTCAAATCATATGAAGAAAAAACAGATGGAAATGAGGAAGAGAAACACAACCTGGTTAACTTATCATAAGAGACTGAAATTTCTATATTAATATAACTCTCAAGAAGAGATTAAAAGACTAAAAACAGCTGAAACATATAAAAATAATAATTCCTTTCCATTTCCTTTCTGAGAAGCTCAGTTCAAATCCATTATTTGAGAAAGAATAAGGAAGAGTTCAGTGTCAAGAAGTGAAGAGAAATGCTTTATAGCTACTTAGCACTGGAAACTGGACAAAATTTGTACATTCTATAATAGGCGGTCCAGCATCAGATATCAAAGTCCAACTGCAAAGAGTATCTACCAAAGAGATTGGGTTGGTTCATAGAAATCTGACTGAGGAATGGAGAACATACTTAAGGAGAGGCAACATAGAGCAATTTGAAATATGTCATGGTTAATGAACAATGAGTATATATAGGAAGCCACCCGAAAAATATACTAGATCCAAGGAAGGATGATGATCATACATTAACAGAAATGTGTATGAGTAGTATATTGGAGTAAAAGTGCTCGAAAATGTCTACTACAACATCTGGGAATCTGATTTGCAAGTATAGAACATGTTCGTAAAAGTGACACAAGTGTTAAACATGCAGGAACAGGCAATGTAGGGAAGAAACCAAAATTAAGTGAGAAGAAGATGGGTATTAATAAATGGAGAAGATACTGGAGATTGAACAAGAAAATTAAATACAGAAAGATGTTAGGCTCAAAAAGCTCCAGATAAGGAAATCATGATCAATATGTGAAGTCCATAATGTTGGCTTAGAATTATATATATATATATAAAAGAATGAGAGACAAGCATGGGTACACTAATAAACACAGCTATAAAATAGTATATTTATGACTTTGTATCCTTAAGTATAATATATGTATAATAGAAGCAGCAGCAATGTGATTATATAAATACAATTTAGCAAAATTTAACCTTTAACATTTCTATCAACCATTTCCAATATTTGGTACTGTGTAATTACTACCTGAAATAACATATATTTACATATATTTGAATATTGATCTGAATATGCAATTAATCAAGTAATATGCATTATTTTTATATATGCGTATATATATCAAAATACTAATATGTACACACTCCTATAAGTACAATGAATTTGATCTAGATCCATTGTCTTATCAGCAAGTTTGCATTAAGAAAATGCAAATCAAAAATTAACGTGCATGTGGAATGTTTATTGAAACAATGAACACAAAACCAATAATCAGTGTCTAAAAGATGGTGCACAAAAAATGAATAAGCTTGAACATGGGAAGGAGAACTCTCCAGTGCTGCTGCAATTCAGATCTTATTGGAATAGTCTCTAACAAGAATGTAAATCTTACTGGAATCTGCTTGACGATGAGTAGGATTGGCTCTTCTTATAATATTCACATATACGATATAAATCTTTGTTTCAAAATATTAGTTCTAGGTAACGTAAACAGAGTTTAATGGTGTCTTTCACAGCTGAAACGCATAGTGTATGAATATGCAATTCTATTTGTGTAAAAAATCAAGGTAGTGTACAAAGGAAGGCAAGACAAATAGTTTCAGAAAGTAGATTTAAGAACTTTACCTAGGAGGATCAGAATACCTTCATAAGAAAATAAGTAGCATTAATAATATAATATGATTCATCTAAAATATTGATGAATATATTGATTCCATAAGTATTAAAATTTTATGATTAATGAGATACATTACATTACAGAGTCAAAATGGCCTTAAATAGAAAAGGAGAAAAATTATAATAAATTAGACTGACCAACATATATTAATCAAATAATGAGTTACCATTACTATTAGTGTGCCTGATAGAAAACTGGATCACCTACTGATAGCTACATAGAAAAAATAATCACTAGCTTTGTGATACTCCTGCCAAATACTCATGATATAAAACCTGAATTTGCTCACAAGGAAACATCTGACAAGGGATATATCAAAAAGAAAAAAATTCCTCACAACCAATGGCCTAGCATCTCCTGAAGGTTCAAAGTACTTCAGGCTAATAAAATCAGAATTGTTTTCTGGTTAGAAAAACAAATAGAAATAAATAAAACATGATTCTACCCTAGAATATTCTTTCTTTAGAGATACTATTAGAAATATTGTAAAATGAAAGTTTCTCCTAAGGATACTGTAGTAGTGTTACATTCACATTTTCAGATTTATCTATGCTTTAGTAATACAGAGAAAACACCCTATTTGCTGAAAATAAATTTTGAAATATCAGAACCCGATTATACCAAGTTTGCACTTCAACAAATAGGTATTCTATTTCATTTAATATATTTATATAAGCCCACACAGTGTGTGATTATATTTTATACTTCAGAAATACATATAAGCATTGGTTGTGAGCTTATCTTTCTAAATATCATCATAGGACCACCAGCAAAATGGCTTTTCAGGGTCTGCTTAAAACTTCCATTTATCCCAGACTTAGGCTGGGTAAAATTCACTGAAACAATGTGAATATGTATTTCAGAAAAGTATCACTTTTGCCTCTTTAATTGGCCATCTGTGCTCTCGACTGCACATTTTGTTCTTCACTGCCAAAAGAATCATCTTCCTTTACTGGCAAAGACTACCTTATTATAATTTGACTAACTTGAAAGAAATTAAGTTATAGTGATTATATGCTTGGAATACATCTTTCCTCTCCTATGTCCAATTAATCACCAATATATCGATTTGCATAAATAAATTTTCAATTGCCTTGTTCTGATTATACAATATAAATTTGGCTCAATAATTTTTGAATTTTATGTATGTTTATGATTTACCTTTATGTTCCACATATGAGACAAAACACATACCCTTGGTCTGTGATTTTCAGTCTGAGTTAATTTTACTTAATATGGCCCCCTCAACCGCAGGTATAAGTCCATACACACAGATAAGTCAACTAAAGGAAGCCTAGGAGTCTTTTCCAAATTCTATAACTCCTTTGGACAAGAGACTTACAGTTTAACATAATATGTACTGGAAATGAGAACATGGAGCAGGACATCAAGGGATAGATGAAAATAAATGCAGAGACATAGTCTGGGCAGATATAGTCATAATATTCAGTGAATATACGTGAAAAGGCACCAGGTTATTTGAGGGGATGGGTGAGAGTGCAATGGGGAGAATGATGGAAGGCATGATTCTGATCAAGATTCATTGCACTTACAAATTGACTGTTGATTTTAAAACTTGATTGTTCAACTACATAAAGATAATACATGATTAATTTAAAAGCATACTAATAAATGAATTCCATAAATTAATAAACTTCTTTTTGTAGGTCATGAGGCTTGAACTCTGGGCCTGGGTGTTGTCCCTGAGCTCTTCAGCTCAATGTTAGCACTCTACCTAATTCTTGGGCTACGGCACCACTTCTGGTTTTCTAGTGGTTAATTGGAGGAAAGAGGCTCAGAACTTTTATGCCAGGGCTGGCTTTGAACTGCCATCCTCAGATTTCCACCTCCTGAGTACCTATGATTACAGATGTGAGGCACTGGTGGCTCACTCATAGCCAGGAACTATGAATGAACTTATTGACCTGTTATAGTTTCTTCATTGATTTCAAATCATGGTAATTGTGCTAGTAGTTAATCAGAAGTGTATAACATAAACCCTTGAGGAGGATACCACTGGCTCATTCCTGTAATGCTAACTCCTCAGGAGGCTGAGATCTAAGGACTGAGGTTCATAGCCATCAAGGGCAGGAAAGTTCATCTTAATCTCCAAAAATTGGAATGGCTCAAGTGGTAGAATGCTAACCTTGAGCACAAAAGCTTAGGCATAGTCTACAGGCCCTTAGTTCAAGCCCCAGAAGTGACACAAAATGGGGGGAAAAAACAGACAACAAACATAAACCTCTAAACTAGGACATCTAAATTGAGAATAATATATAAGCTCATATGGTGATATATTGATACAAGTTCTCATGTTAATTTCTATGAAGAAAATGAAAGAAGGTTGCAGACATTTAACAGTAAACACAGTGATCACTGGGGTTTACTTTTAAGTTACTTTTGAGACACACAAGCAGAGAAGAACCCATGCTTTTTTGATACTCATCAGACCAGTTGTCTGTGCTTGACTAGAGCTCACATTTTTCTTGTCTTCATCTACAAAACAGCATCTAAACAGCTTAGATTACAGGAAAGTATCGTCACATCGATCTCTTAGTTTTACTCTTTAATTTATAATGTATATGCATAAATGAGAGTGAAAATAAACTAAAGAAAGAGAGTCAGAGAGAGTATAGAGACAGAACATAGGAAAAGAGGAAGGGGTAGATAGGAAGAATAAAGGAAACAACAAGAGCTGATACAGACATCATGTAGGAAATAAATTTAGGACATTTCTTAAATATAAAATTCATAGGGCACATGATTTGATGCTAAAAATGTTGTTTTTGTTTAATAAATCTAATGAATATCGACAACAAAATGTCCAAAATTATTTATATTAAGAGTAAATAATATTCAAAGACAAGCCCATATAAATAAAGTGAATTACCTCCATGTATTCTAGAATAAAGCAAATTACAATTGAAGTTGAATTTATAAAAATCAGCTATGTGCATAACTTTTTAGCCAAAAATCAGTTAAGCTTACTTGTGACTCAAAGTGTGCACAGATTATGGATGCTTAGATATTCTTGAATGTAAGCTGTATGTCCTCAGCATTAGTAAGGCCTTGAATTGCATGTCTTGTTCCACTGACTATGTTCCCATCTTATGAAGGACAAGTAGGTATTGCAATTATTTTCATTAAACAGAAGAACCTAGTCATAATTTATGCCATATTACTTATGGGGACTTAGGTGCTATTCTTCATATACTAATAAGGAGAATTAATATTTTACAGTGCTATCTTACTAGAAATCCTGATATTATTATTGTTTTGTTTGCTTCTAAATGATAACAATAAATATCTTGGTGTTTCTTATAGCACAAAGTTCATCTACACTATAACTGGGTTAATAACTTATCTTCTATAGCTTCTTTCTATCTGAATTTCCAATTCTCTGGTAATTTTCCTCAGTATCTCAAAACACAGGCTTTGGGCCTGAATACCTAAATTAGAATCTGCTTTACGTAAAGCACACATGAATTTGGTGTTACAAATAGCAAAGCAAATACTCAGAAAGAGTTCCTGGAACTAACAAAAACCATTTTCTGCTGTTAATGGCTGTTTAAGTGCTGACCCGTCATGGCATCAGACTTATATATGGAGGCTCCTGCAAATCTCAAATTTGGATGAAATTCAAGTGGAAAGAGTTGTGCTGCCATAAGAAATCTTTCTTTCATTCTAAAAATTGGTGGAAGTGTAACTTGATAGATTGCTGCTATTTATTACCACATTTGGTTAAGTATTATGGATACATCTAAGGAAAAAAAGGCCATCTCAAGTAATCAACCATCAACTCCCTAAGCTATGAGTAGGGCAGTTCTATGTAATCTAAAAGTTTTCTGTGTGAGCATTTAAGGATACTTTTATGCTGTTGGATAAAACTGTACACAAGCCTTGCTTTTTAAAGTGAATGATAGAAAAAAGATTTATTAAATGCTCTAATACTTATTTACTAAAGACTAATCTCTAATACAACCTATTAGAACTTAACTCAGCATAAAAATATGTAGTTGTATAAACTCAAGAATCGTGATCTTCAAACTATCTTAATGTACTATAGTAGGCTGCTAAGTCTTTATGTCTGGATAAACTACCCATCTCACTTTTGAATAATCACAGTGGCCTATTGATAGTGGGACAGTGAGACTGGTTAAGGGAGAAACAGAAAAGTGGAAAAGGAAAGAGAAGGAAAGAAGGAGGGAAGGAAGGAAAGAAGAAAGGAGGAAGGAAGAAAAGAAGAAAGGGAGAAATGAAGGGAGGGAGGGACTGAGGGAATGCAGCCAGAGGAAAGAGATGAAAAAAGAAGGAAATAGCAAATTTGTACCATTCCTATTAATATCTGAGTAAAAACTTCAAACTGAAACTCAGTTTCTCCTACTCTTTTTCCCAGCAACAGATTTTTTTGAAAACAATCATAGAAAGAAAAGAAAAAAGCTACAGCAGTCAACACCAATTAGGTATCTTTAAATGTAAATAATGCATTCCACCTTGAGAAAGTGTCAAGTCTGGCAAGTTGAAGGTTGAATCTCACAAGACAACTCACCTTTTATACCAACCAGTCTCAAGTCTGGACATTAGAAATTCTGACAGACGGTATACAATTTATACTCAAGTGCATTTTCCTAGTTCGGATTAGTTCAGTAAAACAATTCACAGAGCTCAGGGAAACACTTTACTGGCTTATAAAATGCGCAAAAGTCATTGAAGGAATGCATACAACATGACATACATAAAACGCTATGGATCACTTTTGTCCCTAGATGCACAAACCTCCAGAAACTTCTTTAGAGTTGTTTATCTAAAACTTTTTCAACCCAGGCATCTTAGAGGTTTTGTAGAAAATTCATGGGACATGATTGAATTTACTACCAGTAGTAATAATTTTGTTCCTGTTTTTCCTTCCCAGGAGAATCGAGATTGGGGATAAAAGTTCACATCTGAACAAAGCTAGCATTTTTGGTGGCTAACCTTTCTGAAGTTACCTTCCATCTGTCAGCCACTTGTCCTTTTATCAGCATATAAAAAGACACTTTTCATTTGGAAAACTTCAAAGATTTTGTGAGTGGTATGCTGGGAGGAAACCAAGTACTTATTTCATGGTATTACAATGTCATATTCATTTTATTTGTAGAGATCAAGTCTGCAATGGCTGACAAAATTATGTAATCTTTGTGCACTTGAGGCGTAGATATTTTGACACATGTCATACCTCAAAAATGAGTAGAACATTTTTGTAACAAAAAAATCTTTGGATACATCTTGTTCTCATTTCCAGGTTGTTCAATAAGTATAATTAGATTTCCCAGAAGAGCTTAGACATATTTCTTCATGTAAATGGAGTAATAAATTTTTCTGACTCCAAAGACTAATAATTTTCTAAAATGTCCCTAAAATTCTATATCAATGCAATCAGATTAAAAACTCACTGAGTGTTCAAATATTTAACAAGAGTATTATTTAATGTTAAGTAAACATTTAGCTAAATAATTGGTATGGATATAGTAGGAATGTTCAGGACATTTGTGCATTTGTGTATCATTTTTAAAGTATTAATAAATAATTAAAATGCAATATCTTGATTTTCAGTGTTCTTATTTGGCTACATTAATGTTTGAAAATGTGTATTATTTAGTCTTTTTATATATTTGAAGTAGTTCTCAATAAAATACATAAATACATAAAGTATTTTACTTTAAGTAAAAAAACTATTAAATACTACATAATCTATACAACTGAATACTAGATTCCACTTCCTAGGAACGCTGCATAACTAATTTGATATAAGAATTATCTACTCTTTTATAAAAGTACTTATTAATCTTTTATCTAGTGCAAAATGTATAGAGGTTACCAATATACCTTCCTCAGTAAGTGTATGTGTGATATTTCAGTAATCAGTAAAAGCACACAAAACTCACTAAAAGCAAATAGTGAAAAAATTAATTGTAAACTTTAACATGTAGACAGTCATAAGATAATTACTGTGAACTGTCTTTTAATACTAATTCTCCTTTCCTGAAAAATAAGTAAATGTGGAATATATGTACATTACTTCTATTTGTATGTATATTATGCATATCATTTTAATGATGTATATTTTCTTTTGAGATAGCTCAACATTGATTTTACAACATTGTTCAATCTGTACTGGAATTCATAATATTCTATTTAAGCCTCCGTTGTTCTGTGATTATGGGTGTAGACTATATGTACATATATATATATATATATTTTGCCAGTCCTGGCTTTGAATTTAGGGCCTGATCACTGCCCATGTGCTTACTTAAGGCTAGAGCTCTACCACTTGAATCACAGAACCTCTTCCAGCTTTTTATAAGTATGTAGTACTGAGAATCTAACCTGGGGAATCTTTGTGTACGATAGGCAAGCCCTCTACAACTAGGCAAAACTCCAAGCTCTAGACTGTATAACTTTTAATTGAGGGAGGAAAACATCCTTGAGATTGCAATATTTAAATTATGGATAATACTTTATTGTGGGAATGAAATAATATTTCACTGTAGATCTTGCATTTAGCATTACTATTGCTTAAATAAAATACTATGAAAATTATTCCACATGTTCTTATGGCTATAGCTTTTTTGATCCTGGCAGTTACATTGGTCTGATACTGATAATTCAGTATTAACTGTATTTTAAGTCTCTACACATGTTTGTAAGCCTTGTGCACAATAAAAATTATCCATTAACTGAGCTGAGACAGTAGAAACTGGAAATCTTTTTCTCTCATTATGCATTGCACCACTTAGTAAAGTACTTTCAGAGATTAAAATATGCAGTGTATCAGGAAGGCTTATTAACAAAAGATTGTGATTGCATATGAAACACATTGTAGTTAATTAAGATAACATGAACATTTAAAAGTTTCTGCCATTGGGAAATGCCATTTGCATTTTCCAAATAAACTGTACTTTCATAAAATATGGTGAAATTTCCTAGGCATAGTGAATTGAAAAATAAAAGCTATAGCTGATAAAATATTATAAGCATTCTTATTCATCAAGACAATAGATAAAATGAATATAGTATGTTTCTTAATAATATGTCTGATATTTTCTGCTTGAAGAAATGACATAGCATACATTATATCATATTATATTGTATAATAATTTGATGCAAATTCAAATGACTTCTATTGTAATAACTTTCATTAGTGTACAACACACATTTGGAGTCATTAGTGTTATATCAAGATCAAAATTAACTACCACTAAGTAAATATTTCTTCAAAATTTCTTTAAGATAATCTAAGGAAAAAGTTTGAACACTGTTGCAATTCCACCTTGAGATATTTATATTACATGTGATTATTCGCATTTATTTTTGTTATATGTTCTATCAATGACTTTTTCTTCTGCAAATTTGAAAGTTGTTTTATAATATCGCTTTTAAATTAACATTACTGTTTAAAAGCCAATTATTATACAATCTGCCTATGCTATGAATGACTCTGTCTTTATCATTTCGTGCAAATCTTCACCATTAAATATTCACTACTTGTCTATGTATTATTTTACTTGAGCAATTTGTTATTAATTTAACTCATTGATGATCTTCTAAATATCAAATTAGTACATTAATTTTGACATACAAATCAGTACTTTTAGTTTCCTGTAGATTTGTGTACTCAGCATATATTTTAGCAATAAAGAGAAAAAAATGTATAACGTTGAAATATTCTCATATATGTTCATTAATTAACACTAATAACTTTCTGAAAAACCACATACTCACAAACATGGAAGTTCATTGGAATTGTTTATGGTCTTGATAATGCCATTTAAACAAAACATAAAGTTAGAGTGACATTCTACCAGTTGTTCAATTTGGAGGCTGTGAATAGTAAACTTCAGAATTTACTCTGAGCTGGTTGATTGAATATCAACCTGCCTTTGATGATCCCTTCCCTTCCTTTGAGTGATTAATCCACTGTCAGGTTAGTCTGAGTTTATCATCATTGCCAGAACAAATTACTAAAAGAGACAGAGATAAAATACACTTGTTTCTGATCTTTACATGCCCTAAAGTGCCACCATAACAAGTGCCTTATAGGGAAGGAACAAGATGAAGTTGAAAATTAAGAGTATTTCCCTTTTAGAATTGTTGTTATCTCATGTATTCAGACCACTGCCTAAAATGCATACAGCATCACTAAAGTGCATAGTCACAAACCAGATCCTTTTCTTGAAAAGTTCTTTTAATTAGAAGTGGTCACATTTTTTTCAAAATATAATGTAATAAATCTACAAGTTGTAAAATGTCTTCAAACCATCTGTCCAACTAAATAATCAAGAGGAAACTGCTTTAATTGTGATGGTATTATGGTCTGCACATCCTGTATTCTATCATTAGAGTCAATACAACAATCTAAAAATTAATAAGCATTTGTCTGTGGATATGGCTCCATGAATTTAAAACAGGATGAGAAATTTCTGCATTAAATGTTTTGTCACAGAATAGTTTCTTGCTATCAGTGATGTTTAAATGAATTATAATTTTTTAAATCAACAGTACAAAGTAACATCTTACCTGTTAATACCGGTATGTTAGTGAAATATGCATGTTTTCAACTGGTGATTTAAGAAAGAAAAATGTTACCAAATAACATTTGAGTTTTATTGAAAGCTCAAATATGTTTAACTTGTGTAATGTTCTCAATAGTTTATATTTCAAATAGCTATTCTCAATGCCTAATTTTTGTTAAAAATTCTGGAATATGTGATAAAATTAACTTTGTCTTCTTGTTTAAATTACTCCCATCCACGAGACTCCCCTAGGTTATGTGATAAGTAGTTTTTATTTGGGAACAGAGAAGGTATCTTATTGTCCATGTTTTTTTTCCTGATGTTATTCACACTGGAAAAGACTTTTAGATCTGTGATTTTGGATACCTAAACCAACAACCCAGATACAGCCTGTGATATGAGAAAAAAAATCTTATATTTTAGGTTCTTAAGCCATTATAGTTTTAGATTTTTGTCTATTTTAAATGAATTCAAAGTTACATAATTAATATTGTTCAAGGTACTACATTGTTTGTGGGAGTATCAGCTTGTTGACCCACTCAGTAATTAAAGCCAAAATAAAAAACATACTTCAGTTGTAATCTTGAATTAATATAACAAACCATATTAAATATCTGTTTAATTTGATTCTATTAATTTATATATGTCTCACTGAATATTTTGAAAAAGAAAATGACAGCAAATTGAGGAACAAAAATACAATGAAATAAATCATATATTTAAATTCAAGTATGTCTCAGAGTTTTAAATTATCAGTTTTTTGTTCGTTAAATGTGTTATATTTTTTTCCACTTTCATCTATTCTAATTATATTTGTATTGCCAAAACTGGTGTCTGGTGCCTGAATTCAGGGACTTCCACACTCTTGATCAGTTTTTTTCTTTTATTTTTTTCTTTCGTTTAGTCATGATCTGTACTCTATGACATATGTCACACATACAATCTTGGGCCTTATGTATCTAGGTTTTGTTCTATTGTAAATCTCTGCTAGGAGAGCCCAAGGTTTCTACTGATTAGGAAACATGAGGCAAAACACTGACCCGATGTTATTTGGGTCGGGCTTACTTCACTTTATATGATTTTTGGTAAGTCTTTCCATTTCCTTTCGAATGGGGCAATGTCATTCTTTTTGACTGCATCATAGAATTTCATTGTGTATAAATATCACATCTTGTTGATCCACTCATCAACTGAAGGGCATCTGGGTTGGTGCCATATCTTTCCTATGGTAAACAGTGCTGCAATGAACATTGCTGTGTTAATGGATTCAGTACGTCCTTGTTTCTGGATGATTGGGTAAATGCAAGTAGTGAAATTGCTGGGTAATAGGGGAGCTCTATGTTTAGTCTTTTGAGGAACTACCATACTGCTTTCCATAGTGGTAGAATGAGTTTGCACTCCCACCAAGAGAGTAGTAGTGATCCTTCCTAGCCACATCCCCTTCAGCACCTGTTGTTAATCGATTTCTTGATCCTGGCCATTCTACTTAGAGTGAGGTGGAATCTTAGAGTTGTTTTGATTTATATTTATTTTATGGCCAGAGATGGTCATTCTTATTTCTTCTTCAGAGAAGAGTCTCTTTAAATCTTTGGCCCAACTTTTAATGGGATGATTGTTACTTTGGAAATTAGTTTTGGAATGAGTCAACTTTGGGGGCTGTTATATTTTAGATATGAGGCATTTGCTTGCTTGGGGGTTAGTGAAGATCTTCGTCTACTCTGTTGGCTTTCTAGTTAATTTGCTACCTATGTCCTTTGCCATACAGGAGCTCTGCAGTTTAATGCAGTCCCACATATACAGGCTTTCTCTGATTTGTTGTTTCTTGATCCTTATTAAAAAAGTTTCAACCTGTGACAAGGAGGCCTAGTGTATCTCCTATTCTTTTTTGTAAAGTTTTCAGTGTACCTGCTTTTATCTCGAGGTCTTTGATCCATTTGGAGTTAATCCTGGTGCAAGGTGACAAAGAAGGATCCAACTTTAGTTTTCTGCAGGTGCTTAACCAGTTCTGCCAACACCACTTGTTGAAGAGGCTGTCTTTTTCCATTCTATTTTTTTTCGCTCCCTTATCAAAGATTAGGTGCCATAGGTCTGTGGGTTAATATCTGTGTCTTCTGTTATATTCCATTGGTTTTTAGGCCTCTTCTTGTGCCAGTACCAAGTTGTTTTGGTCACTATAGCTCTCTAATAGAGTCCAAAGTTCTTCTTTCTGCTAAGAACTGTTTTTGCTATATGGGGTCATTTATTATTACATATGAAAATTTGGATTACCTCTTCTATTTCTTTCAAAAATGACATTGGGATATTGATGGGCATTGCATTCAATTTGTAGATAGCCCTTAGCAAGATTGCCATTTTCACGATGTTAATACTTCCAATCCAGGAGCATGGGAGGTTTTTCCATTTCTTGAGTTCTGCTTTAATTTCTTTTTCTGGGTTTTTAAGTTTTCATCAAAAAGGTCCTTTACACGCTTATTTAATCCCATGTACTTTATTTCCTTTGAGGGTATTTCAAAAGGAGCTGCTTTCCTGATTTTTGCCGCGTTCCTCTCATTGTTGGCATAGAGGAAGGCAGTTGATTTTTGAGGGTTAATTTTATACCCTGCTAATTGCCAAAGCAGCTTGGGAGTGGAGTGTATAGGGTTCTTTTTTTCATGTATTTTTTATTGTAATTAATAGAAGGGTTACATTATATTCAACAGATAGAAGGTGCATTACTTCATGTACATTGATATCCTTTCTCATGTCATGGTCCTCATTTCCCACCCCCACCTCCCACCGCACATGATGTTTTTCCCCCTTCACTATCTAATTTCAAATAAACAATCAAGCATATATACAATATATCAGATAACAAGATGAAAAACTGTAACAATATGAGATAGCTAATGGACAGCAAAAGAGATGAAAGATAACATAGTTTTTTAAGGACAACAATCACTCATTATATGGCTTTTGTTTCTATATCCTGGAGGTCTGTTCATTTAGCATCATACTATCTCGCCTTATGTATCTTGGTTTTGTTCTATTGTAAATCTCTGCTAGGAGAGCCCATGGTTTTAGAAGCAGTATGGCAGTTCCTCAAAAGACTAAACATAGAGCTCCCCTATGATCCAGCAATTCACCTACTTGGCATTTACCCAATCGTCCAGAAACAAGGAAATACTAAATCCACTAGCACAACTATGTTCATTGAAGCACTATTTACCATAGCAAAGAGACAGAACCAACCCAGATGTCCCTCAGTTGATGAGTGGATCAACAAGATGTGACATTTATATACAATGTAATTCTATTCTGCATTCAGAAAGAAAGACATCACCCCATTTGTAAGGAAATGAGAAGACTTAGAAACAATCATATTAAGTGAAGTAAGCCAGACTCAAAGGAACATAGGCTCTATAGGGTTCTTTAAGTACAGAATCATGTCATCGGCAAAGAGGAAAACTTTCTCTTCTTCTTTCTCTATTTGGATCTTCTTTATGCTTGTTTCTTGCCTTATTGCTCTGGCTAGGTATTCTAATACGACATTAAAGAGGAGTGGAAAGTGGACATCCTTGTCTTGTTCCTGATTTTAGAGGGAATGCCTTTAGCTTTTCACCTTTAATTATAATGCTAGCTGTGAGTTTGTCGTACACAGCCTTTATTATACTGAGGAGTGTTCCATGGATGCCTAGTTTCTCCAGAGCTTTTAGCATAAAAGGTTGTTTGTTCTTGTCAAATGCCTTTTCTGCATCTATTGAGACAATCATGTGATTTTTGTCCCTGCTCCTGTTGATGTATTGAATTATATTAATTGACTTGCATATGTTGAACCAGCTTTGTGTCCCTGTGATTTATCCTGTTTTATCATAGTGTATAATTTTTTGATGAGTCGCTGAAGGCAGTAGTGAAGTATTTTGTTGAGAAGTTTTGCATCAATATTCATCAAATAAATGGGTCTATAGTTCTCTTTCTTTGATGAATGTCTCTCTGGTTTTTGGATGAGGGTTATAGTGACTTTGTAAAATGATTTGGCAAAGAGCCTTTGTTTTCAATTTCTTTGAAGAGCTTGAGGAGGATTGATGTGAGCTCTTCTTTGAAGACTTTATAGAATTCAGCTGTGATTTAATGCAGTCCGACTTATCCAGCCTTTCTCTGATTTGTTGTGATTCTTGGTCCTTATTAAGAAAGTTTCAACCTCTCCCAAGGAGGCCTAGTGTATCTCCTATTCCTTATTGTAAAGTTTTCAGTGTGTCGGCTTTTACCTCCAGGTCTTTGATTTATTTGGAGTTAATTCTAGTGCAGGGTGACAAAGAAGGATCCAACTTTAGTTTTCTGCAGGTGCTTAACCAGTTCTGCCAACACCACTTGTTGAAGAAGCTATCTTTCTTCCATTCTATATTTTTGGCTCCCTTGTCAAAGATTAGGTGGCCATAGGTCTGTGGTTTAATATCTGGGTCTTCAGTTCTATTCCATTGGTCTTCAGGCCTGTTCTTGTGCCAGTACCAGGCTGTTTTGATAATTATAGCTCTGTAATATACTCTAAAGTTTCATATTGAAATTCCTCCTGCGCTGTTATTTCTGCTAAGAAGTGTTTTTGCTATCCGGGGTCTTTTATTATTCCATATGAAATTTTGGATTGCCTCTTCTATTTCTTTAAAGAATGACATTGGGATATTGATGGGTATTGCATTGAGTTTGTAGACACCCCTTGGCAAGATTGTCATTTTCACGATATTGATTCTTCCAATCCAGGAACACGGGAGTTTTTTCCTTTTCCTCAGTTCTTCTTTAATTTCCTTTTTCAGGACATTAAAGTTTTCATCAAAAAGGACCTTTGCATTCTTGGTTAAGGTAATTCCTAGGTACTTTATTTTCTTTGAGGCTATTGCAGAAGGAGTTGCTTTCCTGATTGTTGCCTCATTCCTCTCACTGTTGGCGTAGAGGAAGGCAGTTGATTTTTGATGGTTAATTTTATAGCCTGCTACCCTTCCAGAGTTTTGAATCAGCTCAAGGAGCTTGGAAGTAGAGTCTATAGGATTCTTTAAATACAGGATCATGTCATCTGCAAAGAGGGAAAGTTTTACTTCCTCTTTCCCTGTTTGGATCCCCTTTATGCTTGCTTCTTGCCTTATTGCACTGGCTAGGAATTCTAATACTAAGTTAAAGAGGAGTGGAGAAAGTGGGCATCCTTGTCTGGTTCCTGATTTTAGAGGGAATGGCTTTACCTTTTCACCATTAAGTATAATACTAGCTGTGAGTTTGTCATACACAGCCTTTATATTGAGGAATGTTCCATGGATTCCTAGTTTCTGCAGAGCTTTTAGCATAAAGGGGTGTTGGATCTTGTCAAATGCCTTTTCCGCATCTATTGAGACAATCATGTGATTTTTGTCCCTGCTCCTGTTGATGTGTTGAATTATATTAATTGATTTGCGTATGTTGACCCAGCTTTGCTTCCCTGTCATGAAACCTGTTTGATCATAGTGTATAATTTTTTATGAGTTGTTGTAGACGGTTGGCCAGTATTTTGTTGAGAAGTTTTGCATCGATGTTCATCAAAGAAATAGGTCTATAGTTCTCTTTCTTTAATGAATCTTTGTCTGGTTTGGGGATGAGGGTTATACTGGCTTCATAGAATGAGTTTGGTAAAGAACTTTCATTTTCAATTTCGTTGAAAAGCTTGAGGAGTATTGGTGTGAGATCTGCTTTGATGACCTTATAGAATTTAGCTGTGAATCCATCTGGCCCTGGGCTTTTCTTAGGTGGAAGTTCTCTTATTGCCATTTCTATTTCAGTGCTTGAAATAGACCTGTTTAGTTGGGATAGTTCTTGGTTCAGTGTGGGTATGTTAATATTGGCTAGCAATTTGTCCATTTCTTCTAGATTCTCAAATTTGTTGGTGTAAAGATTTGAGAAGTATTCCCTCATGATACTCTGTATCTTGGTAATTTCTGTCGTGATATTCCCATTTTCGTCTGTGATTTTGCGCTGATTAGACATCTTTTTAAAGGATTATTTAAAAAATTGTCAAATCTAAACATGCCTTACACATTCAAATCCTAAATTCACATAAGTATAGCTATTATAGACTTTAAGTATTCAAAGTAAAAGGGAATAGGAAGAATTTCCAAAGGAAGACACTGTAGCTTTAAATAAAAATGGCTTTAAGAAGTAGTGAACTACCTGAAAGAAGCAGTATATCTTTCTCAATTTTAGGAGAGAATTAAGCACTAATGTACCATTATTTATTGCATGTTAATGATTGTATTTTATTTTTTATTAAAGAACAAAACCTAGATACATAAGGCCATACAATATGATGCTAAATGAAAGGACCTCTAGGATATAGAAACAAAAGCCATATAATGAGTGATTGTTGTCCTTAATGTACTATGTCATACCTCACCTCTTTTGCTTTCCCTTGGTTATCTCATATTGTTACAGTATTTCACTTTGTTATGTGATATATTGGATATATGCATATTTGGGTATTTGAAATTGGATAGGAAAGGGGGGAAAAAGATGAGGGTGAGGGTGGGGGGGAAGGAAATGGGGACCAAGACATGAGAACCAGTATCAATGTATGTGAAGTAATGCACCTTCCATCTGGCGTATGTAATGTAACCCTTCTATTAATTACAATAAAAATTACATGGAAAAAAAGAATTCACCTGTGAATCCATCTGGCCCTTGGCTTTTCTTGTATGGAAGGTCTCTTATTTCAATTTCTATTTCAGTGCTTGAAATGGGTTTGTTTAGTTCGATTAGGTCTTCTTGGTTCAGTGTGGCTATGTTAATATTAGCTAGATATTCATCCATTTCTTCTACATTCTCAAATTTGTTGGCATAAATGTTTTAAAATTGGATTCTTAATATGTGTTAGATGTAGGTGATAGTATTTTTTAAAGAAAATAATGGGACTGATGAATAGGTTATGAAACATCTAGGTTCTCAGAAGAAAACAATGTACCTTGGCAAATTACTTGTTAACATAATCCAGAATAAGCCTAAAGCAACCAGATAAAAGATAAACCAAAATTAGAGGCCCAATATGGGAATATGGGAAATCAACAAAGCAGAAGTGTACTCAAAATTATATAAAATGTATATGTAATTATATATATATATATATAAACTTTTAGAAAAGGTAACTAGAGATTAACAAGAGACATAGTAAACTAGAAATAAATAAGATACATAATTTCTCAACAGAATGAAAATAGCATACAACGTCCCAAATAGTGCTAATAACATATTCATATTTATTTATTTATTTATTTTTTGTTGGTTTCTTTTTTATATATATTTTTATTGTAATTAATAGAAGGGTTACATGATATTTGCCAGATAGAAGGTACATTAATTCACATACATTGACACCCTTTCACATGTCTTGGTACCCATTACCCTCCCTCCACACACGACCCACTCCCCATTATCTGATATATTGAATTTATTTGTATTTGGTTATCTGAAACTTGATAGGGAAGGGGAGAAAACCAATATATTCATATTTAAAAGATAGTTTAGAGCTGGTGATACAGTTCAGTGGTAGAATGCTTGTGAAGATCAGTTCAATTTCTCTTTACATATGCTTTAAGGTGAAAAATAAAAAGAGTTATCAATTCCTTGAGAAAGGGATAATCCCTGCTTTGAAATAGGAAACCAATCATATCATTCCATTTTTATTCTACTTTCTGTCTCTCTCTATATATATGTATCTATATATAGCTATAGAGAGATAGATTCTCTATTTATGTAGAGAAAATTGAATATGTATATATACAAAGAACATGTATGTGGAGAAAGAGAAAGAGGGGGGATGATGGAGGAACAAAATCCTGTGTTTGGGACTGTGCTTCCTCCTCCTCTTCCTATTGTCCTCCTCCTTTTGCTCATTATTCATTTATTTTTGTAATAATTTTATTTCCTACTATAGGATAGTTTGACAGCCTTTGAAATGTAAAGCTAGTAGTGGATAAATGCATATGAAGCATCATTCACAATTTACAAAGGAAAGCAATAGAACCATATGTGAGTGTAAATATGAGAAATTTTAAAATAATGTATGTATGGAATGTATGTATTCATTCCTCATTGGTCTTGAGTATAATATTAACCATTTAAACAACATATAAATAAAAGATAGAGCTATTTTTCAAAATTATTTAAAGATATTTTATTTCTCTTTCTCAATCGCATATATCCAAATAGTTGTTTATACTTAAAGGCATATTATGTTATGCAAATATCTGTGTCTTATTCCTCTTATCTAAGATTAGGCATTAACTTATTTTATTTAGTCAATAAATGTGATATGCATGTAGTATATTAAAAGCCACACATTATAATCAGTGGAAGCTTTAATCGATTCAGAAATAACTGAAAACAGAAAGCAAACATTAATGGATCTTGTGTTTTGATCCAATCTGCTGTTCTTCTTTTTTGGGGGAAATGAGTCCATCAGTGTTTTGGGTTATTATAGAAGAATGCATCATGTTTCCTGCCATTTTCTTGATTTCCAATGCTTTGCTCACTTCCTCTTCCTGACTACTAAATTGTTCTTCTAATGAATTTTTAAAATTGTAATTTATTATTAGGATAATATACAGAGCTGTTACAGTTACATTCATCAGGTAATGGATACATTACTTTTCCAACCTTGATACCCCTTCTCATGTTTTGTCCCCCTTTCCCTCTCTCCACCCTTTCCAATCCTTTTGTTTCCCCCTTCCCTTACCTATTTAAAATAAAAAATATACATATATACAATATACCAGGTAACAAGGTCAGATACCATAACCACATGAGATTAACCACAGTGGAAAAAAATTGAAAAGAAATAATTACGTAGTACATTATGAACAGCAGTCACAAAGATAAACGTCTTGTATCCATGATTTTTCTCCGATGTGTTTCCTTATTTCGATTGTTTTTTTCAGATTATATTCTTCCCTTTATTATTCTTTGTCATGCTGCTTTAGTGATCATGAATCCCTTCAATTTGTGCTTGTCATGAAAGGTTTTGGTTTATCCATCTACTGTAAATGATAGCTTCATTGGGCAGATCAGTTTGGGTTGCATTTATTCATCCTCAGTGCTTGGATTATTCCATTCTAGCATTTCTTTGTGTTAAAGGTTTGTGTGGAGAGGTCTGTAGTGATTCTGATTTTTCTTTCCATTATATGACATGCACCTTTTGCATTCCACATTTCTTTTTGCTGAGAGATACGTGCAAGTCTATTATATCATTCTAGAAAATGGGCCAGAAAATAATATTCAAGGAACAAATATGAACACAATGTACAATGAGAAAACAGATAGAAACAACACATGAGTTTGAGGAAATTTTTAAAAAGAATCTTGCAATCATAAATTAGAAGTAAAATAAATGATGATGGATCAAAACATAACTTCAAATAAAAATGAAATACCCTTGATTCACATAGTTATAAAAATGATTACTGAATATCAAAAAGGATAAAAACAATCCCCCCAAACACCATACTCCTAACAAAACAAAAGTAGTGGTGCTGTGGCTCAAAGAGTAGGGCGGTAATGTCAAGGCCCGGAGTTGAAGCCACACAACAGACAAAATAAAAGGAAAAAAAACAAGAAAAAAGAACCTTAGACTGAGTCTGCCACCAAGAAATGAAATCACTAATTTCGTCTCTTCATGTGTGGTTGGAAAGAATGTTAAATTTAGCGTGGGGAAATATATAACTCTCTGTTTCAGAAAATCATGTCACATTTATTTTATTGATCATTGATGGACTCTTCTGGGAGTAGTAGCATAACTGTGGTCTTTTATAGAGTGCTATCCTGGCCTAAATTAAGACAAATACTTTGAAGTAAGTCCCATATGTATTTTATCAGTACTTCTCAGAACTGTCACAGTTTACACAAACAAGGAGAGTCTTAGTAACAAGACACAAGAAGTTATAACAAGCAAATGTAGTATGACATTACATTATCCTTGGTAATATTTTGGAAGTGTAGAGACAAATAAAAAAAGTTGAAAATCTAAACACAATAGATTTTAGCTACCATGTATGCATCAATCTTGACATATTAATTATATAATCATCCCAATCAAATCTCACTAACATTTAAGGGGAATATGACCTGATCTGGGAAAACCAGAATAGAGTTTCTTAATGAAATAAAATCCCAATTAAATTCTGAAATTTCAGTAGAAGGTTCTTGGAAGTACCGCAGAAACAAAAATACAACTTGACAAATGCATAGCAGGAAGTAGGTGGTTGTTATGAGAGACTGAACTAAGCTCAAAGATTAATGTATGCATATATTTTCTAACAAAGTTCTCTATATTATGTTTCCTATGATAACTGCAAAGTAACAATATTAGTAAAATATTTGAGAATTTGATTTCTGAATTTGCATATCATAATATATATGGCTCAGTATTTTTTTATATACTGATAAAAGTTAATACCAAAGCATTTACATTTGGGGATGGAAACAGGAAATATTTGAACAGATGAAGGGGAGGTTCACTTGAATAGCAGAAACTGAAAGATATGCATGATTAAAAGTGTATAGGTACAAATTAGATGCAGGATTATTGAATTGACTACTCATTTGAGATACCTTACAATGACTGGGAAAGAGAAGATGGAAAGCTGTTTAATGAAGAGTACAATGTCCCTTAGAGAAGTGACAATGAAATAGACTTTGTATGTATAAGACAAACAAACATACTAGAAATAATGCATTTGCCTGAAGAAATTACATTAACTCTGATTTGTTGTGATTCTTGGTCCTTATTAAGAAAGTTTCGACCTGTCCCAAGGAGGCCTAGTGTATCTACTATTCCTTCTAGTAAAGTTTTCAGTGTGTCGGCTTTCACCTCCAGGTCTTTGATTCATTTGGAGTTAATTCTAATGCAGGGTGACAAAGAAGGATCAACCTTTAGTTTTCTGCAGGTGCTTAACCAGCTCTGCCAGCACCACTTGTTGAAGAGGCTATTTTTCTTCCATTCTATTTTTTTGGCTCACTTGTCAAAGAGTAGGTGGCCATAGGTCAGTGGTCTAATATCTAGGTCTTCAGTTCTATTCCATTGGTCTTCAGGCCAACAAATCAGAGAAAGGCTGGATAAGTGGGACTGCATTAAAATGCAGAGTTTTGTATGGCATAGGACATAGCTAGTAAATTAATTAGGAAGACTAGAGAGTGGGAGAAGATCTTCACCAACCATACAACAGACAAAGGACTCATATCTAAAACATATCAACCGTTCAAAAAATTGAATCACGGCCGGGAGTTTGGCCTAGTGGTTAAAGTGCTTGCCTAGCATGCACGAAGACCTGGGTTCGATTCCTCGGTACCACATACATAGAAAAAAGCTGGAAGTGGTGCTGAGGCTCAAGTGGTAGAGCTCTAGCCTTGAGAAAGTCCAAGGACAGTGCTCAGGCCCTGAGCTCAAGCCGAGGACTGGCAAAAAAAAAAAATTGAATCACTCCAAAACTAATCTCCAAAGTAACAATCATCCCATTAAAAAATGGGCCAAAGATTAAAGAGAGTCTTCTCTGAAGAAGAAATAAAAATGGGCTATAGACACATGAAGAAATGCTCAACATCTCTGGTCAAAAAATGAATGCAAATCAAAACAACACTAAGATTCCACCTCACTCCAGTTAGAATAGCCAGGATCAAGAAAACTAATAACAACAGATGTTGGAGGGGATGTGGCCAGGAGGGATCACTACTACACTGTTGGTGGGAGTGCAAACTCGTTCAACTGCTATGGAAAGCAGTGTGGCAGTGCCTCAAAAGACTAAACATAGAGCTCCCCTATGACCTAGCAATTCCACTACTTGGAATTTACCCAATCATCCAGAAACAAGGACATACTAAATCCACTAGCAGAATGATGTTCATTGCAGCAATATTTACCATAGCAAAGATATGGAACCAACCTAGATGTCCCTCAGTTGATGAGTGGATCAACAAGATGTGGTATTAATACACAATAGAATTCTATGCTGCTATCAGAAAGAATGACATTGCCCCATTTGTTAGGAAATGTAAAGACTTAGAAAAAATCATATTAAGTGAAGTAAGGCAGACTCAAAGGAACTTAGGCTCAATGGTTTCCCTCATTTGCCATAATCAATAGAAACCTTGGGCTCTCCTAGCAGAGATTTGCAATAGAGCAAAACCTTGATATATAAGGCCATATAGCATGA
This sequence comes from Megascapheus bottae, assembly GCF_031878675.1. Classification (NCBI taxonomy): domain Eukaryota; kingdom Metazoa; phylum Chordata; class Mammalia; order Rodentia; family Geomyidae; genus Megascapheus; species Megascapheus bottae. The sequence goes on from NC_143521.1 coordinate 24,550,787, forward strand.
TGCTAAATGAAAGGACCTCTAGAATATAGAAACAAAAGCCATATAATGAATGATTGTTGTCTTTAATGTACTATGTTATCTCTCATCTCTTTTGCTGTCCCTTGGTTATCTCATATTGTTACAGTATTTCACTTTGTTATCTGATATATTGGATATATTTGTATTTGGTTATATGAAATTGGATAGGGAAGGGGGGAAAACAAGATGAGGGGTGGGGGTGGGGAGGAGGGAAAGGGAGACCAAAACATGTGAAAGGGTATCAATATATGTGAATTAATGCAGCTTCTATCTGGCAAATATCATGTAACCCTTCTATTAATTACAATAAAATAGATGAAAAAAGAAATTACATTAACTGCAAAATTATATGGTTGAAATATTTAAAGTGGTAAATGTATAACATTATAATTTCAATATTCTTAATGATATCCAATCTATAGTCCATGGAATAAAATACTATCTTTGCATATACATGGGTGTCTTTGAAGGTCAGAAAACAACAGTAAATATTGGCAGAGTATTTGAAGCAGATTTTCTGAAGTAAATTCAATTTCATGTTATGGTTGGCTTCATCTGAATTATTTAAGTTTTACCTTTTATTTTTGTATTTACACATCAACTCATTTGTACCCCTATCTATTTCAGCTTTCATTTTTCAGCATTAAGTATTTTATGTTGTCTCTTCCACTAATTATTATAGTTTTGAATTTGTTTGTTTGATAACAAATTCCTAAAGCATTTTAATAGCAAAATCTGATATTGCAGTACTGAATAAGAAAATGAGGTATTCCAAACAGTAGATTTTACATGTCATAATTTTGAGGAGAAGCAAAATGTATCTTTACTATGGAATAGTTTTTGCATGTCAGAAATGAATATTGTTTTATGAATATCCAAATTTGGATGAATGTGCAAGCACATTTGCAGTCAAAAGGATATGTTATATCATTCATTCCCCCTAAGTTAGGATCTAAAATTATTCACTTGATTTTGTGATGAAGTTCAGCAGATACTTGTGAACCCCAAGCCAATTTATGTTGGACGCTATCAACAAAAGTTCATAGAGAAAAAGGATGGAAGAGAAGCCTTTTCAACTTCCTTCCAAGTTCCCATTAGTTATCTGTGATTGTCCTATGTTCTTACATTTCCTGTGAACCTCATGTCAGTCACGTTGATTCTTCAGAAGTTTATTCACACTTCAACGGGCTTTCCTCATCCCTTTCATAAGGAATCTAACTTCAAGAACCTTATTTTTGATGGATTGATGGTGCCGATGCAAAGTGAAATTTCATTAGGACTCTATTCAGCCTTTAAATGTCTAACCTTCCAATTATTATCCTTTTGAGATTCCTCAAACCTCAGTGGCATGAGCACAAGTGCAACTGTGTACATTTTTCACGTGTCTGTATTTTCATTCAAGAGGACCTTTCCAATAAGCCTGCCAACTACAGTGGAGTAAATTTAGATTCTCTCTGTGTTTCTTCATATTTTTCTGCAGGACACTATATATAAACCCCTTTAACATTCAGTTTTCTAGTTATCAATTGTCTACCCAATTTATAATTATTTATATTGAATTTTCCCTGAGTATATATGATTTTTGTTTTCTTAAATAGCACTTTATTGTAGGGAAATGTTAAAGTTAGTATTTCAGCTTTTTATTTATGTAATCTTGACATTATATAATGCCTGTTTTATATGATGCCTTGCATCTTTTCATCCTTAGCATAAAGATAACATGGAGACAAATTCTTACTTTTTTTCCCCCCCAGTCCTGGGCTTGAGCTCAGTTCCTGATCACTGTACTTGGGCTTCGTCCTCAAGGCTTGCGCTCTGCCATTTGAGCCGCAGCACCACTTCCAGCATTTTTCTTTGTATGTGGTATGGAGGAATCAAACCCAGGACTTTGTGCATGCTAGGCAAGCACTCTACCACTAGGCCAAACTCCTGGCCCAAATTCCTACTTTAAAAAAAAAAATCATCCTTGGCAGCTTTTGTCTGCAACAAGCTTTTTGATTGGACTGTCAAAAAAACCTTCTGATTGTGAAACCTAGATATTTGAGATAAAATGCAATGAAATGTTTTAAAATATCTCATTGGGCTTAGGTGATTAAATCAGGGACATATAGGGCATATACTGTGCATGTTTATGAATATGTATATAATCATATATAACTATACCATTGTCTGTCACCTATGTGAAATGAAACATCATTCAATATTTCCTTTGAATGGGATAGTCACCAAATGCAAAATGAATAAACTAACAGATGTATTGTACATAAGTTATTCAAAATAAGTTACAGTGCCAATGTCAATACTAGTCAATACTAGTGCTTGAGCTAAGTCCCTGAATACCTAGAGACGCCTTAATCTGTTAATCTGTCCACCATTCTCACAACCCTGGGAAAATCCATTTATCTAGCTAGTTTAGAATGCAGAACACATTTAATATTTATGGTTTTCTTATATCAAAATAGCTGATTTTAATAAGCTTATGAAAATAGATACCCTGTAAATATATACATATATAGTTACATAAATATAAAATACATATATGTTCAATATATTGAACATATATTTGGGTGTACACATATCCATATTTGTGTATATTTATTTATAAAATTAGAGAACATTGGTAGAATTTTCAGGATGTATTTCACGAAAAGGTGCCTTAACACACATTTTTAGGAACTTTTGACATAAATAGATTAGGAGTAAAATGTGAGTTTTGCTCCCAGTATTTGATTCCTTGTGAATACCTAAACCTACAATAACATTTCTGATGTTTCAAAGCATATTTTGTATATTCAAAAATAATACTTACATGATTTGAGCATGTAATGGGATGACCCCCATCCACTTAGTTGTCTGGAATGACAGATCCTATTGTAACAAAATTATTGGCAAAAAGCAACTTTATTGAGGAAGTCCCTCAGCCAGGGTTGTTGAATACTGCAACCCCAAATGTTCCCCTGGCTAGGGTTGTTAAAGGCATAATCCATGCATGAGCAGGTGACCAGTGGAATTGTAACACACACACACACACACACACACACACACACACACACACACACACACACACATAAAGGATTACAGTCATACCAGTCCACAAGCAGATGGCCAATGAGTTGTCAGTTTATCTCATTAATGGCTGTTTAAACCAGCCTATCATTTTGGTTCCAATTGGCCCCCCAGTTTGGAGGGCAAAGTTGTGATTTCTCTTACCTCGGCAGAAGGAGGGGTTAGAGTACTAAAGATATTTTCATAGTATAAGCATTACCCAAGAGCCTCCATCACAAGATATAATCCAGAAGTCCACAAGATGAATTAAAGTTTACACTGAGGTTATGTGTAGACAGACCCTGACTTAACTTAATTTTTCGGGCTTCATTTCCTATTTCGAGCATTAACTTATTTACTTACTGATTTTGAAAAATAAAAGTAAATAGACCCAGTGACAAATCTATCTCTGATTTACACAGATCTTAGGCTACCGATAGTGTTATGCATAAAAACTTTATAAAAATGAAGATATATTTTGTAAAGTTTATACAAAACTTCAAGCCTTGTCTAAAAGAGGTTTAGGTTACATTGCTTAAAAAATGACCGTCCAGGTTCAGGAGGTTGGCCTAGTGGTAGAGTGCTTGCCTAGCATGCACAAAGACCTGGGTTTGATACCTCGGTACCACACACATAGAAAATGCTGGAAGGGGTGCTGTGACAGGTGACAGAGCTCTAATCTTGAGGAAAACCTAAGGACAGTGCTCAGTCCCTGAGCTCAAGCCCCAGGAATGGAAAAAAAAATACTCTCCAAATACCAAGATTTGCTGAGATTAGGCCATTCAGTGATGGAATGTAGTGCAGGACTGTCACGTGTGCTGTGTGCTGGAATGTTTGAAAATGTCTTTAAGGTTAAAAGTCTTTTTCCTCCTCCTTTTATCTCTGTCCTCAAATGTCTAATGTTCACATAGGCCACAGAGTAGTAAATTGCCATTGGTTTTCTGAGCTCTTCAGCTCAACGCTACCGCCCTACCCATTGAGCCCCACCACCACTTGTGATTTTCTAGTGGTTAATTGGAGATAAGCGTCTACAGACTTTAATGCTCAGACTGGCTTTGAACCGCGATCCTCAGATTTCAGTCTCCTGAGTAGCTAGGATTACAGGCATGAGCCACTGTACCCGGCTGTATTTCTGATTTTTAATTGAAATTCCATCTCTCATTTTCTAGTATATGTGTATATTTATTCATGTGATGATCAAGCCTTGAAGTTTTCTTTTTCTACGATTCTTGGTTCCTTTTAAAATATATATTTGTATATGTGTTAATTGTGCAAAATACTATTTTCAATATGACATTTTATGTGTATATGTAATGTACTTTAATTATATGGATATGTTTATCATCTCTTGCTCTCACCTGCCACTCAAACTGACCATATTTCTCTATCAAACAATCCATCTTCTCTCTTTCATGTCTTTAAAAATGAAATCTCTAGAGGATTTTACAATTGGGTTACCATTTCACCTTTCCATTTAAGGGTCCATTGCATCTTGATTCACTCCTTTTTTCATACTCCCTAATTTTCCTTCCTGTACCCCCAAGTCATATCAAGTCTCTCAGTTCCTTTCTTAGGTATGTCCATTGAATATCATGGCTGATAACACTGCATCAGGTCAGACATTTTCATTTCTAACACATAATCAGCATTTGATAATCTCTTACTCTCTTTTTAATCAATATTTATTATCTCCTTGGCACATATGTATTTCTTTAGAACATTTGCTTCATGGTTAAACATACAAAATAAAACATCTCATATGAGAGCTTTTGAAGCTCATCTCTCTGATTTTTTATCACAGTTGAACTCTTTGATGCACTAAAGTATGTGGTTGATAAAACACAGAACTTAATTTCTTAGAATTATAGAAGGTAGAAATGCCAACATTGAGATGCTTAGAGACTTTTCCCTTGCTGAGTGCTCACTTCACCAATATAGTACTTTTGTCTTTGTATTCAAATGGCAGAATGGAAAAATGACCAATTTGGGACCTTATTGCAATACAATTCCATTACACCTTCCAATGGTGCAAACAGTAAATGAAGTTTCATTAGGGTATAGATTGCAACTTAAAAATTCTGGGGACACAAAATTTCAGAATGTAATGCATACAGTATTAGCATAAATCCAGTTTTACTAAGGGCCATTAGTTAAATTTCACCTGATTGATCTCCCAGTATTAGAAAATATTAATACTAGCATAGCAAGCTGTGACACATATTCTTGTTTCAGATATTTCACTAGAACTTGACATGATTTCCAAAAAAATGTATTCATTTGTTTTTCCTGAAGATTAGAATCCATACATATTTATTTTCCTGAAAAGTAGAATCCATATCTACCATTTAATCCCAGCAGGTTCTCAATATTCATTACATGGAAATGAACACATTACTCTGCTTTATATAAAGATTCACTATTGAATGTCAATGATAGTAGACATGAGAATAATTCACATTTCTGTAAATGGCAGCTTAAATTATATTGGTTGAATTTGATATTGCATATTATTCATTTGTAAAATGACAATATACTTGGATCTCTTAAAAATAGTATTTTGAGGTAATTCTTCCTGGGAGAGAAAAATGTCCTCACAAATATAACTTATGTTGTTATGTCTTATTTTCTTGTTTTTAAATAAGTCTATTATGTAGATGATTTTGATGACAAAAATTAAGATGAATTTTAGGCGGGACCAATGATTAATTTTACATTTTACTTTTACTGAAGATATGCAGCTTGTCTTATTTCAAATATTGAATTTTTAGGGAAAATAATCATTTTTTTTCTATTTCTTCTTTATTCATCAAAATTAAAACTCATTTTAGTTCTTATATTCCATTTACCTTGTTTATTGAATTCTCTCCACACATTCCATTCCTAAACTGAAAAATCTAAACTGAAACACACAAGTACATTTTTGACATGCATCAAAACAAAATCTTCAATTTTGTAATAAGCTTTAATATTTTAAGACAGCAATATTTTAAAAGTAATAAATAGATATTGTTCTTTTTATGGTAGTATAGGTGTCCATAAAACATTTCTGAAAATACAGTTGCTTTTAAAGTCTTACCTCAAATGTACAATTAAATCCATTTGTTTATTTTCCCCACAGTGTTTATCCATGGAGATCCAACACTGCATGTCTTGGTGTTATTCTGAGGTGACATGAAATATAAGAATAATAATTTCCATGTGAAAGTTTTCAGGATTATGAGTCAATGAAGAAATTGTTACAGTTGAATTTTAGCCTAGTTTATTTTTTAATATCAGTCTATTCTATGGATATTTATCAAGCAGTTCATATATGTAGGTACTGCCTTTGTCTTTGTGATAAATTGATGAAATAGGACAACACTATGGCTTATTCCACCTCTGGAATTTTGGGTTTATAGTTAACTTATATGTGTATGTACATTACATACAAGTATATTTGATAGATTATAATTAAATCATATGACTCTAAACTATGAATGGAAGAACATACCATGCATTCAATATTATATATAATAAGCATTGTATATAAAATTCTAATATATTTTTCATAAGGACTTAGTGGAATAATTGATATAGTATCTCAGTAAACTATTTTATTTTCTGTATCCTATTCATACAACATAACCTATCTGGAATGCGTGGGAAGTCTGAGAATAAATTAAATAAATGAATTTATTCCTCCCTATAGGCTTCCTCTACTGAATCAGTATTCATAAAAGAAAGAGAAGGAATCTTAATATATCAACATTAACATTTATTAGATGTTGTTACTGCTGAAGAGAGAACATTTTGCAATCAAACTAGAGAATTTATTTTAAATATCTAGCAAAGGCATGATAATTTCTCTAAAATTCAGCCAAGAAAGAAGACAGAATAATTGAACTTAAAAATTGTTTCCTGGGCTAGGAGTTTGGCCTAGTGGTAGAGTGCTTGCCTAACAAGCATGAAGATCAGTGTTCAATTCCTCTGAACCACATACATAGAAAAAAGCTGGAAGTGGAGCTGAGGCTCAAGTGGTAGAGCTCCCTCCTTGAGAAAGTCGAAGGACAGTGCTCAGGCCCTGAGTTCAAGCCCAGGACTGGCAAAAAATTTTTCCTGTTCATGTCTTGACTAACCTGTCTATCCTATGGAAAGATAGTTAACCTTAGGAAGGGTCAAAGTAAAAATAAGAACTATGAGAAATCATCTGAAGCCTATTATAACACCCTAAAAGAAATGATTAAGCATAGATTCAAAACTAGGAAAAATGAAACAAAACAGATGACTGCCTGGCACAGTTTAGCCCTTTAGTTCTAGATGTGCTCCATGGTCAGTTTCTATTATAGTTGAGGGAGTGATTTCAAGCAAGAGCTTCAAGATTCTTACCTGTTGTAATACAAGATCCATCCTACATGGCAGAAAAATTAGAGTAGAGCTTATTTATCTATTAGTTATAGAAAAAATGACTGCTGGGAATTTCTGTACTTGCATTTGTAATGTAATACATCCCATGTTTTTAGTGGGTTCAAGTATGCAGAAAGTAAAATACATGATTTGACTTTCAATAAATGCAATATGGACTAAAGTTTAGTATGGAATACTTTGCATGATTATGGTATTTAGATATTTATTGACAGCTGCTTTAGTTGCCAACATTGTAACCATTCTCAATACCTGTTATATAATAAATGATTGAAAGTATACAGGAAAAATAATTCTCAACACAGGGTAATCCATCAAATTATGAGGCCTATTGCAATTTTGCCAAAATTACATTTAATTATTTGAAGATTGAGTATGTCTCAAAGGGGTCATTCCATTCCCAAGTTTATGAGTATCATAATAATTATAAACTAAGAAGGGAAATATAAAAGATTTCTGGTCACATTTTTTCTTTTGTCACATTTTCCTTCAAATTTTTTAAGAGTAAAAATAATCTGTCTCTGTCAGCCTGTCATTTTTCTCTGACTCCCATTTATAATGTGTTTGCTATTATTAACTTTCTGCCACCTGTCTCGCATAAGTTGCTTGTGATCAGCTAGTTGTAATCTGCTGTGAAAGCACACAAGGTAGACACATAGATTAGATTTGACCTTTATGCCTCTTATTTTTCCATATGTGATCTACATACTAAGAAGAAAGGAGAAGAATTTTATTATTAAATGAGCCATGTACTTTCTCAAGGATGTAAAGTCGTATATGTCTGCAATTTAAATGTATTTAGTTGAGTCGTTTCACATGTACTTTCATTTTATTTACTTATAGTTTTAGAAAAGTAGTTTTCATTAAACAAATAAAATTATGAATACAATATAGCATTTCTTGATCATTGTCACCCCTTTCAATATTCTCCTCCATTCTTTCCTTTTGTCCCCTTCTTTCAAACATATTAATTTTGTAGAATATATACTGGATTCTTGACTATATTCTCCCCCTCTTCTTTCATTTGTTCATTCCTTTCCTTTTGACTCCACCACCTTTGATCACTCTTTTTCTAGTATTATATATTGCTGAATTCTTACTTTGATTTTCTAAGAAATTACTCTATTTGAGTTCCAAATTGCTACTCTTGAAAGAAATGTTTGGTAGATAATTGTCTAATTAATTTAACTTCCTTGATCTTACTACATAGGACATTAATAGAATATTGCACAATGTGTATTCACACAAATAAACACTCTCAGTGTAGAAACGGAAAAAATGATCAACTTTCATTTAAATGATGAAATAATAACAGTAATGTTAGGTTAAGTTGTTTTAAATATTTTAATCCAAACATCTCAAAGAGGATAACAATGCTACATATATACCAGTAAATGTTTTTTGCAATAAATGCAATAAAGGTTAAATATCTACCTCAACAACTTCAATTAAGCAAGAACTACTGGATTGTGTATATTTACCACTGAAATGGATGATTAGTATGATGCATTAATTACACCTGGACTATTATGTATTTTCAAGGAAATAGAGATCAAGGATGGACACTTGTATTTTCATACCAAGATTTTCTTTATATATATATATATATATTTTTTTTTTTATTGTAATTAATCATACCAAGATTTTCTTTGTATTACATTGACTTGGAAAGTTGCGAAAAACTAATTTGAAGCTAGGCGCTGGTTGCTCATGCCTATAATCCTAGCTACTCAAGAGGGTGAGATCTGAAGATTGTGGTTCAAAGACAGCCTGGGCATGAAAGTCCTTGAGACTTTTAACTCTAATTAACCAATAGAATAGTGGAATTGGCACTGTGGCTCACATATTAGAGTGATAGCCTTGCACCAAAGAGCTCAGGGAAAGCACCCAGGCCCAGAATTCAAGACTTATGACTGAAAAAAATAAATAAATACATACATACATAAATTTGAATACAATTAATTTATTTTTATTTTTCCTTGCCAGTCCCAGGACTTGAACTCAGGGCCTAGGCACTGTCCATGAATTCTTTTTCAAAGCTAGTGCTCTACTACTTGAGCCATAATACCACCTAGGGCTTTTAATGTGTATGTGTTACTCAGGATTTGAACCCCCAGGGCTTTAAGCATCCTAGGTAAGCATTCTACCAGTAGGCCATATTCCAGGCCCCCAATTCAATTAATTTTAAAACTTGCTAAAACTGAAATTTAATCAATATTTAAGTATAAAATATACACAAATATTGGAAAATGACACATCTCATAACTTATACCTTATTGAATGTGTTCTTCCTTTGAAGATGTTAAATTTTTTTCATGAGAATAAATGTCTATTTTCTTAAATTTAAAAAAATTTTATATTGTAAGTTCTAATTTTATAAATTAAAGAACAGTTTTTCCATTTTCTTCTTTTTTTCTTTTTGCCATTCCTGGAGCTTGAACTCAAAGCTAGGCACTGTCATTGAGAACTTTTGCTCAAGGTTAGTGCTCTGACACTTAAGTCACAGCAACACTTCTAGTTTTTCTGTGTATATGGTAGATTAAATGAACCCAGGACTTCATGCATGTTAGATAAGTACTCTACATTAGGCCACACTCCTGGCCCAAGAACAGTTTTAAAATATAAAATCTGTTTCTTCTTTATAATCAAAACATCCTTTCTTCTCTTTCATGGAAATACTATAAATTAAGTTTCATTTTGGTGCTTATTATATGTATATCTATATAGATATATGTGTCTGTACATGTGTGTGTTCTTACACATACCATAATCCATGATCTCTAATAAAATCTAAGTAATTGTTCATTCATTACATATGACTGTTGAAGATAAATATAGTCCTATTTTTAGCCAATAGTTTCTCCTACTGAATTCTAGTTATGGTACATTAAGTAGTTCCTCAAGCATAAACAGATTAACAGTTAATTTGTGTGAATTGTTACTTTCTGGATATTCATAGCTCTAAAGCCATTACAAAATTCATTTTGTTTTGCCAGTCCAGGGGCCTGAGCGCTGTCCTTGTGCTTTCTCAAGGCTAAAGCTCTATAACACCATTTCTGGCTTTTTCTATATATGTGGTACAGAGGAATGAAACCCTGATCTTCATGCATGCTAGGCAATCACTCAACCACCAGGCCAAACTCTCGGCCCAATAACTTTATTTTTTATAAAAAGTAAGAACGTTCTTCCTTTTTTTCAAGCATTAAATAAAGAGCCTAGTGCTGATGGCTCATGGCATTTGATTATCACGGTTCAAAGCCAATGTGGGTAGTAAAGTCGCTCTGAGGCTCTTAGCTCCAATTAAACACCCCAAAATCAAAAGTTATTCTGTAGCTCAATTAGTAGAGAGCAAGCTTTGAGCACAAAGAGGCACAGGAACAGTGTCCAGACGCTGAGCTCAAAGCCTACAACTGACTAAATAAATAAATAAATAAATAATCGGCAAAAAAAATAAATCTGTAAGTATAAGACATTGTTTGTTTTGTTGGATTATGCAACACGGTTCTATGAACACATAATATGACTCTGTGGTGATCCTCATGCCTTAATATTACTTACTTAAGAGACGGAGATCAAGGATTTGAAGCTAGTACATGTATGCAGAAAATTCTGTGGGTTCCTCTACAAAATAACCAATACAAAGCAGGAGTGGAAATGTGTAAAGTGGTAAAGATACCAGCCAAGCAAACAAACTGAACTATGGAGCTATGTGTGAACAAGAAAAGAAAGAAAAAGAGAAAGGAAGGAAGGAAGGGAGGGAGGGAGGGAGGGAGGAAGGAAAAAAAGAAAGAAAGAAGGAAAGAAGGAAAGAAAGAAAGGAAGGAAGAAAGGAAGGAAGGAAGGAAGGAAGGAAGGAAGGAAGGAAGGAAGGAAGGAAGGAAGGAAGGAAGGAAGGAAGGAGAAGGAAGGAAGGAAGGAAGGAAGAAAGAAAGAAAGAAAGAAAGAAAGAAAGAAAGAAAGAAAGAGAAAGAAAGAAAGGAGTACAAGCAACAACTTATGTTTTAGACATTTGTCATTATTTTTGGTTTTATGCTTCTAGACTTAATGTTTATGGAAAAGAACATTTGAAATGAAGTAACGTTGAAATTGTAAAATAATATTCCTTATAGACTAAATGTAATCTATTGAGCAATGGTATTTTTATATCAAAACAAATACAATTAACTAACAAATAGCCCTTCTTGTAAACTCAATTTGTATTTTTCTTTTATAATTGTTGTTTTGTATTAGTTTTAGCAACTGGCAAGTCAGGAAACTGATAAATAAGCCATGTAAAACCCACAGATCAGCATTTTCCTTACATTGAACAGTAATGATTTTATTCACGGAAAGCCAGTAAGGGGATTTAGAACTCAGAGCTTTGAACTTCAACCTACCTTTTTTACTCTAAACTGACTGTATTTTTTTTTTGCCAATCTTGGGCCTTGAACTCAGGGTCTAAGCACTGTCCTTGAGCTTTCTCAAGGCTAGAGCTCTACCACTAGAGCCACAGCACCATTGCTGGCTTTTTCTATGTACATGTGGTGCCAAGGAATTGAACCCAGGTCTTCGTGCATGCTAAGCAAACACTTTACCACTAGGCCAAACCCCTAAACCCGACAGTATTCTTTTTGATTCACAGCTTCACTTCTGACTGTTTCTTTAATATAATATCTGATTTGTCTGCCTGGGTTGATTTTGAACTACAATCTTCACATTTCACATAAATCCTCATATTAATAACAAAATACAATGTCCAGAATGAATTTCTACCAAAAATTTCTTTAACATTAAGACATGACTGAAAAAAATTCACTCCAATATGAAAATATCAGAAAGCTTCGAGGAAGCAAGAGCACAAAGGATAGATTGGAAATAAGCATGATTTGGAAAATCACATTTTTTACATAGATACATGCTCTACAAAATGAACTTTTAAATTGGCTAAGGACAATTTTCTCATTTCAGACTGCAGTTTGATCTAGGAAGAGTTTTTCATTGACTCCTTTTTTATCATTCCAGTGAAGATATGAGAATACACAATATATTTGTTCTCTGACATACATGCAATTCTATGATCCATATATTGAAAATGCTAAGGTTGAGAATATATTTTGTAAAATTACTTAATGATGTTGAAAAATATTATTTCAGGTTTAGTACAATAGTCATCCTTGGTCCTTTTTCTTTTTTTAATTTTTGCTTCAATTTTGTCTAATTTTTCATAAAATGACACATGGTCTCCTTCCTTATTTTCTTTTTTTTATAGTCTTATTCAATGTCCTCACTTAGCAGTTATAATAGATTTAAGAAAATAATTCTTTTTTTCATATATTTTATTGTAATTAATAGAAGGGTTACATTATATTCACCAGATAGAAAGTGCATAACTTCAAATACATTGATTCCCTTTCGCATGTCATGGTCCCCATTTCTCTCCCTCCTCCCCCATGAAAATAATTCTGAAATATTTGTATAAAAGTCAAACTTTTCCAACTTAACCAAGTTCATTTTCTAGTTCAATGTTTACATCACTTTGTCTATGTTAATATGTAGATATAGAAACAAATTAGAATATATGTAGAGAAAAACTATAAAATTATACTGTTTGTGATTCGAGTCCCCAAGATAGTAAGGTATTTTCCTGTAAGAGTTAAAACTCAACTTTCATTGACTTTATAATAAAAATATATTATGTTTTCTATTTCTATCTATGGAGTCCACAATTATTTTCTTTTAATTTGTTGTATTTTTATTAACAATTTACCAGCTGTGTTTAGTGGTGATATCTTTTATTAATTATCCTTCAGGGAAGTCATTTACTTCTGAAAGAACAGATGTTGCTCCATTAACAAAAAAACACTCTGTCCCTTCAGAGAAAATGAATCATGTTTATAAGACTTAAGAAATGTATTAGGTGAATGCATCCAAGGTACTAAATCATGATGAGGGAAAGGATAAAAAGCATTTCGAGTATGTCTTAATATTTTGAGAGATATTTCTGTGTAACTCATGTCAATAGTCTATGTGAAAATAACAGCACATTAAATACAAAGCAGACATATTTTAATAAATATTACTTCATTAAGTAATGCTATACATTTAGCTCTACATAATTGATTTATGCATATGATTTTAGTGTCCAGAATATAAATATAGCTCAGGTTCCTGTGGCTTAAAGCTACTGAAGAGGCTGAAATCTTAGCATAGAGATTTGAGGTCAGATCAAGGAGGAAAATCCAGAAGACTCTTATCTCCAATTAAGCACCAAAAAGATGACAGAGAAGCTGTGATATAAGTGACTGAGCAATAGCCTGAGGCAAAATGTTCAGGAAGTGTTGCTCAGGTCTTGAGATCTAGTCCCAAAACCTGCACGTACACACACACACACACACACACACACACACACACACACACACACACACACACACACAAACACACACAAAGAAATGCATACTATTTGTTTTATCCAATTATTCACACAAGCTCATTTTTAATCTGTTGTTAATCAGGTATCCATTTTTTCTGAGAAAAAACCCAACAATTTATATAGCTCATCCAAATTCTACAAATTCACTTAAATTCACTTGCCATGTTGTAATGATGGAATAGATGTTATTATATTTTAACTATATATGAACAGGACTGACTGCTCAACTTCTCCCCAGCCTGCAAATATCTGGAGCTCAAAGCAACCCATATTAATTAGTACCTATTGCTAGGAATTTGGCTTATTCCCGAGAAATGCATGGCATCTCTTTCTCTTTCCTTTTATTATTTTTATTTTTTTGTTGGTTGTCGGGCTTCAACTCTGGCGTTGGTACTGTCCCTGAGCTTTTCAGTTTATGGCTAGTGCTCTACCACTTTGAGCCACAACTCTACTTCCACGTTTCTGTCTCTTGACAAATCCATTGAGAATCACTCTAATATTACTTCATCAATTACCACATCTAAGAGAAGCTAATGATGAGAACATTATTTGACTATGAAAGTTCCACTTGGAAGTGGCATGTAACAATTCAGTTCATATTTCACTGGCTTATGTAAACATAACTAAATTTAAATATGATCAAAATGAAAACTATATACAATATAGAATCTTATATAATAATATTTAATCAAAATTGTAACAGCTAAAATAGCTACTATAATCTATGACTGTAGAATCAAATATTTACTTTGGTCTCATTTTCCTGGGCAAAATAAATATTATTCTCAAAGATAGCCCAATCTTATTTTGTGAGAAATATACGTTCCATGTGTGGCTTAATATATGTAGATGAATCATCTATATTTCCTTTGAGTTTTAATTCTCTTTGATACTACTATCAGTATATCAGCTATAATCATGATTACTCTTATAGATATACAATAGAAAATATGAATTGACAATAATGCAGAATGATCAATAGCTGAGCAAGAACTAAGTAGTTTCAATGGAACATGACGTAAGAAAGGGAGAGAATAGTGATACAACAAAACACTGATTTAACAAAAATCTACTCAATAAATACTATAGGCCCCCTATCCTGAAGTAAGGATATTCCATGAATGACATAGGCTCTGCCCATCAACGTCTGTTTTTTTTTTGTTGTTGTTGTTTTTTTTATTGGCATCATTTTACCTGTTGCCCTCTGGCTTTAATTTTCTATAAAGCCACATTTGAAAGGGGCTTTCTTTTCTTTTTCTCCTTTTTTGCCAGTTCTGGGGCTTGAATTCAGGGTCTGGGCACATTCGTGAGCTTTCTCAAGGCTAGTGCGCTACCACTTGAGCCACAGCACCACTTCTGGCTTTTTCTATGTGTATGGTTCTGAGGAATCAAACCTAGGAATTTCTGCATGCTGAGCAAGCATTCTAGCACCAGGCTACTCTTCCAGCCTTTAAATAGGTTTTAGGATATTTACAACTGTGTGTGTGTGTGTGTGTGTGTGTGTGTGTGTGTGTGTGTGTGCAGGGGTTAATAATCATGTTTAGTACAACAAAGATATGGGTAAATAAACATTATGCTATGTCTCAAATGGTTACTGTGATACAACTTAAAATTTAGTATATGTTGCTTTCATAAGTAGTATACTCCACTATTTACTTGCATCAGCTAAGCTTTTTTATTCATTTTGTTAATGACCCTATATTCTACTTTACCCTTATTGATGGGGTGCTGATATTGAGAGCAAGTTATATGAATATGAAGAATATAGTTTACTGACTTGGAAGTGGATTTTTTTCTTTCTTTCTTTTCCTTTTTTTTTTTCAAATAAAGCTTCAGTATTTAGTCCAACTTTTCCCTGGCTTTAACTACGACATATTCAATGTAAATTGCTACTTCCTTACCTAAATACCAAACTTGCTTCACTTCTTAAGTTTTTGAATGGCCAACATGTAGAATGATAAGGAATAATCCTGTAAGAGATGGGTTGAATGAAAATTGGAATACATCATGAACATTTTTGTTGCTAACTATTTGTTATGTGTAAAATAAAAATTATTACTGCTGCTGGTGACTCACTCCTTTAATCTTGGGAGGCTGAGTACTGAGAATCAAGGTTCAAAAGTAGCACATCAAGAAAGGCCATGAGACTCTTATCTCAAAGTAATCACCTAAAAACCAGAGGTGGAGCTATGGCTCCAAGTGGTAGAAAACTAGCCTTGAGCAAAGAAAGCTCAAGGGCAGTGTCCAGGCTGAGAGTTCAGCCATGACCAGCAAAACCACACAAATAATCAGGGTTTGGAACAAAGAATTTCTGGAATCTAAAGCAATATTATCTTATTTCCTTCTCTGTTTTAATTACACTGAATTGAACAAGTATAAAATGAAATATATTATATTTAAAAAGTACATGATAGTTACTTGAAAATTAGTATGAACATATTGCCTAAATCAAGCAATTAACCGAGCAATAAAGTTCACAATTGAGATTTTATTTTGAAAACAATATATAACATATATAACATAACCAATTTATAATATTTAATAAAATATGGTCAAAGATACTTATCAGACTATGCATTAGATTTCCAGACTCTATTCATCCTGAGTAGTTGTAACTTTGTCAAAACATGTCTGTTTAAATTGAGAGCCTAACTATGGACAAAATTTTACTGAAGGTACAGATTTTTGAAATAAATTCCATCATTTCCATCTTATTCCATATTGCATATAATGACAACAAAAATTATGTATGAGAAAATAATATTTATTTCTTTTTGTTATTAAGTATTTATTGAAAGTTTACTTTCTTTTTTATTGTGAAGAAACAGAGTAGAACATTTTCAATGAATTAAATTTCTAAGGTGCTATCTACAATTGATTATGGTGAAACGTGAGGCTAATTTTTGAATATGTAGTGTTTGACTCAGTATGAAATATCAGGTGGCTCTACTAGAATTTGTGATAGCAGAGGGTGGGATAAAGTGTGATAGGAATTTGAATTTTATAGTGACAAATTGGAAATAATCATGTTAAGTATAACAAGACAAATCCAGGACACCAAATACCACATTGTCTCTCACATGCAGAAACTAGGCCATAAAAATAACAAAAATATAAAATTGATATTTTAGGGAAGATACAATGTGTGAAAAGAGAAAGAAAGTGATTGGATAAACATGTATGAGGCATAATGTAATATGAGCTCATTATATGACATTAAATTGAATATGGAAACCCATTACTAAGGAGAAAAAAGAACTGCAAGGATAAATAATAACAATAAGAGTAAATATGACTAATGTATGTTAGATGAATGCATAGATATATTACAGGAATATTTTGATTTTATAATTCTTTGCATTATATTAATTCATACATGAATGCATGGAATATAAATCATTTGTATGATTAATGTTCACTAAAATTTGAAAATCATAATCGGAAAAATATCTTCATATGTTTGTGCATAACTGATAACATAATTTTACTGTATATAAACTGAAAAACATACATGTATGGTATTATTTTAGTGTAAAATAATTCTTTGTAGATGTATTACTTTATTATTATACTAATTTTGTTAGTGAAATTATTTACTCCCGTTAAAAAAATAAGCAGAAATACGATCAATGTATTTTATGAGACGAACAAATGGAATGATTGCATTTGTGCTTAAAGAAAAACACACATGAATTCATTGGTTATTTACGGTACTCTTATGTTGTACCTTAAGTCTTTCTGGTATTAACAACCTAGTTTTAATAAGATTGGTATTCCTGTTCACAAGGAAGTATATTACTTACCTGCCTCATTATAGTGTAACTCCTCTGTGCATCACCTTTACAGTAAAATTTACATTCAAAATGAAGTAAACCCTACACCAGAAATAACTACAAATAAATCAAAGACTATGAGGTAAAAGCAGATACACTGAAAACTTTACAAGAAGGAATAGGAGATACAGTAGGTCTTTGTAGCACAAGCCAAAAATTTCTCAGTGAAGACCCAGAAACACAACAAATCAAAGACAGTTTGGACTGCATTAGACTGCAGAGCTTCTGTACATGGCAAAGGACATAGCTAGCAAACTAAATACAAAGCCCACAGAGTTGGAGAAGATCTTCACTAACCATACTACAAACAAAGGTCTATTATCTAAAATATATCAACAATCAAAAATTTGAATCATACCAAAACTAATCTCCAAAGAAACAACCATCCGTTAAAAGATGGGGCAAAGACGTAAAGAGAGTCTTCTCTAAAGAAGAAATAAGAATATCCTATAGACACAGGAAGAAATGCACGACATGTCTAGCCATAAAATAAATGAAAATCAAAACAACTCTGAGATTCCACCTCACCCCAGTTAGAATGTCCAAGATCCAGAAACCTATTAACAACAGATGCTAGAGTGGATGCGGCCAGGACAAATCAACACTACACTGTTGGTGGGAGTGTAAACTTGTTTAACCATTATGGAAAGCAGTGTGGCAGCTCCTCAAAAGCCTAAACATAGAGCTCCCCTATGATCTAGCAATTCTACTACTTGGCACTCATCAAGAAACAAGGACATACTAAATCCACTAGCACAATGATGTTCATTGCAGCACTATTTACCATAGCAAAGATATGGAACCAACCCAGATGTCCCTCAGTTGGTGAGTGGATCAACAAGATGTGGTATTTATACACAATGAAATTCTATGCTGCTGTCAGAAAGAACGACATCGCCCCATTTGTAAGGAAATGGAAAGACTTAGAGAAAAACATATTAAGTGAAGTAAGCCAGACCCAAATAACATAGGCTCAGTGGTTTCCCTCATTTGTCATAATCAGTAGAAACCCTTGGGCTCTCCTAGCTGAGATTTACAATAGAATAAAACCTAGATACCTAAGGCCACATAGTATGATGCTAAATGAAAGGACTTCCAGGATATAGATACAAAAGCCATATAATGAGTGATTGTTGTCCTTAATGTACTATGTTATCTCTCATCTCTCTAGCTGTCCGTTGGTTATCTCATATTGTTACAGTATTTCACCTTATTATCTGATATATGTATATATGTGGTTTATTTGAAATAGGATAGGGAAGGGGCAAAACAAGATGAGTGGAGGGGATGGGGGAGGAAAAGGGAGACAAAAACATGAGAAGGGGTAGCAATGATTGTTAAATAATGCACCTTCTGTCTGGCAAATATAGTATAACCCTTCTATTAATTACAATAAAAAATGAAAAAGAGGTAAATAAAAATAAAATTGATGCCTACTTGATAAACTTGAATTTTTGTAATACATCTACATTTTGGAAAACACTGCTATTTTTAAAAGAACCAGGAGCTAATATCTTTATTAACTTGAACAGCTATGATCTCTCAGATTGTTAACAGGAATTACTAATAATACTTGCAGAAGTTATGACTCCTATCAAAATTTTGAAATTCTACTCTGAAAATTGAAATATACATCTGATCACAAGATATGTGATATGTATATTTAGGTGTGATATTCACATAAATTTATATGTATGTAGAAATACTTTGAAAGTTATGTACACTGGAAAAATGCATGTTAAGCTGAATTTATATTTTATTTGGTTAGTATGAACTCTGGAGTAGAATATATTGGTTTGAATATGAAGTAGAAAAGTTGTACTATAGGTCTTACTTTAGTAATATTTCCATCTCATAGGCATTTTAAATTAATTAAAGTATTTGCCTTAAATTATAATGAGTACATTTTTATATAATTATAATAGTTTACATTAAATATTTATTAAGTAAAACACAAATTATAAATATGTGAATGAGCATGATAAAAGTTCTACTCTTTATTGCTTTCTGACAAATTAAACAAGCATCTCAATTTTCCACAAACTAATAATTTCTATACTCAAACAAACAACCACAGGCAATCTGAAATTTGATTTCTTAAACACATAACTGAGGATCAAGTTTAGTAAATTAAATCTCCACTCCATATGTTTGCATTATAAAGCAGAATAATCCAACAAAAACATACCCTAAGACAAATTAACCAATATCCTACATAATAGAATTTTGAGTCAAATCAAAATTAAATGTCTAATTCAATTAAACAGCACTACATAAGGACATAATGAATTTTAAAAGAAGCCAAGTAATTTAAATTCCTAACATTCATATCCTGTAACATTCTTTTATGGGAAATAAAATTATACAAATTTACTTTTAATAATCCATAAATTAAATGTGATATTAAACCTCTCTATATATCAAAATTTAGATATTTTTTGTTAGTTCAAGATCTTCTTTATCTATAATAAATTACCTCATGGATTAGTACCTGCTTTGATGTTTCAGATTTTTCTTTTTACATTCTCCTAGTAGAAATTGGAGTTAATTGGAATACTGTTAGAAGACAATAAATCATGACTGAAAGAGAAAAAAATATAGCCAAAAAGGTTTCAAATTACCCTTTACCGTTGGTTTTAGAACAAAGAGACTTAATAGATGGTCACTTTCAAAGAGGGTAAGAATAAAGATTTATTTAAAAACACAATATTATTATAGTGTAAAAAACCGATTCATTATATTATTCTTAGTTTAGTCCAATTTGATTTATTTCAAGTGGGTTAATTTTGTACTTTTTGAATCATGTAAATCACTAAGAATTTATTTGTTTTCATAAAATGCTCCTTTAAATGGCAAGTCTTTGGACAGCTTCTTAAAGACAACTTTTAAAAAGAGTTTATGCGTACCGGGAGTTTGGCCTAGTGATAAGAGTGCTTGCCTAGTATCCATGAAGACTCAGGTTCGATTCCTCGGTACCACATATGTAGCAAAAAGCTAGAAGTGGTGCTGAGGCTCAAGTGGTAGAGCTCTACCCAGTGAATGTTAAAGTTACCCAGAGGATCCTCACAAAGTGTGGAAACTATTATGGAAATCATGAACTCACCAAGGTAATGAAGTGATTCTCAGACACAAAGCATTTGAGTCACCAGATTATTGGTGGAGCTTCTTAAAATGTCAAGACTTGTTTAGCCTACTCTTTACTTAAAAAATATAATTATTAAGGATGATGATATAAAAAAGTTTGCAAATCATTGTTTTACATAAATAAATACCTCCCTGAAATTTTTGAAGATGCACAAAAACAATAGCATGCATAGTTTTATTAAAAGTAAACAACAACCAATGCCCACATTGTCAGTTGTGATTTTAGGTTTTGAAACACCATTAAACCAATCAAACTGAAGCTGAAGCCAGGTGCATTTTGACAAATAAATTTCTTTCCGATTAATATTTTGAATAAATGGAGTATGTTTCAGAAAAATTCTCACATGCCATGAATGAATGCACAAACTGTGACCTAGATTTAGTTGGCATTTCTTTTAGAAGCCAAATATTTTCATAATCAAATCCTTCTAGAGAGGAGTCTTCTCACACTGGACTAACGCCTGTTTCATCTAGATGCTATCCAACTAATTGTTGAGACAGCAGATGGATCTATTCAATTGATGTGCCTATCTGCCAAATATGGCTAAAAATGTCCCACAGTAAAGTATCCACCAAAATCAGTGCTTGATCAACGTGGGCATGGAAATATAGGAAATTTTCATTGTTTTCCATCTTCACTGAATTATCAGAAATTTAGGCAAAGCAAATTACCTAGGCTCAGATAAAATTCTACAAAATCCTGTTGTGGATTTTGCGGAAAGCCTAGCCAATGAAAATAAATACAACCGTCATTTAATGGTTGGTGGCATAAATGACAGTCACGCTAGCCAAAAATTCTTTTTCCCCCAATTAAAATTGTACAAGCATGATAGCTATTGATCTCTTTGGTCTTAATAGCATTTTCTTCTGAATAGATATTCTTTACTATTATATATTTTTTTCTTGGCCAAATGGCTTGAACTCAGGGACTGGGTGATGTCTCTGATCTCTTCCGTAAGTATAGTGTGCTCCCTTTTTGAACCACAGCCACACTTCCCATTTTCTGGTGGTTAGAAATCAGTTTCAAGGACTGGCTTTGAACCATTATTCCAAGATCTCATTTTTCTGAATAGCTAGAATTATAGGTGGGAGCCAGCTGTTTATTTACTTACTTATTGAAATCTTTTCAACATAGTATAAAGAGTGGAGTAACTTCCCACAAAATGGCATTGTCTCAAAGTTTTTCGTGTAATCTTCAGAAAATCAATAGGACCATGATGCTTATGAAATTCAGGAATTATTCGTTATCCACTATAAGTTTCGACTTACAGTGACGAATCTTTCTTGAGTTTCTGGGTACTTTTACAGATCAATCATTATGAAAAGTAGTGGAAGATGCTTAAAATGTATCTAGAGAGCCTGGAATGTGGTCTAGTGGTAGAATTCCTGCATAGCATGAGGAAACCCTAGGTTTGTTTCCTTGGTACCACATACACAGAAAAAGCCGGAAGTGGTGCTGTGGCTCAAATGGTAGAGCATTAGCTTTAAGAAAGCTCAAGGAAGTGGCAAGGCCCTGAGTTCAAGCCCCAGGACTGGCAAAAAAAAAAAGTATCAAGTATTTTATGTTATTATAGTAGGTCTGTTATGGTAAATAAACTAAATAAAGTGAAAAGAAAATGAGAAAACTTATTTAAACTTCCTATTTGAAACACCGGAGACTAGTTTGTTATCATAAGATTGATGTAGAATAGTTATGGATAGATAGTTCCAGCTTATGGCTGGAAGTCTATTTGCAAATAGAGATTTTAATTTTTCTTAGTTCCTTATGTAGTCAATACCATCTTGACTATATAAAACACAGTACTTCATTAAAAATGATGTGTAATGATCTTCAAATATATCAAATGACATCTGGTCCTTTTGGAAATCTACTATTCCACATACAACCTGTGGCTTAAATGAGTTGTATTTTTTAAATTAATAATTGTATGTATTTTGTTAGTTTTATGGTTTATTCATTTTATGATTTATCTCACTGTTTTTCATTTATTGTTAAAAGTCTAGTCCTAATCAATCCTCCTGTAGATTTTCTCCTCATTATTTTCTGTCACTCAGAATGGTTTTCTGTCAAATATTCTATCTCTGATAACTACTAACACACAAAGACTCAGTCTAAATATCATATCATTTATTATGAGATTTCTGACTACCTAGAAGTAATCACAACTTCCAAAATATCATTCTGACTTATGGTCTGTTTGTTATTTTCCAGAGCTTAACATTAGGGAATAGTGAGTATACCATATGAAGGAGGGTAAATATGTTTAAAAATTAAACAATAAGAATTTATTACAGATATGGCCCTTTCAAAATAGGATAATTTATTATCTTCATATGATCTTTTTTTTCAAATATTTTACAATCTAACACTGGAGTACTTTTGTGAGTAACAAATGACACTGATAGATTTCTTAAAACCACTGGCTACCTAAGTGTAGAAAATAAAGCCACACATAGAACTCCTTTTTATTGTCAAATTCTGAAGATTGACTACTGTGAAGAATGGAAGAGAATGAAAGTAATCAAATGAAAAAGAGCTACTGTTTATTTTATTATTTTTTGTACTTTCCTGATGTTATAAAAAAAATTGAGTAAGGCATTGTCTAAGAAGAGAGTTAAAAGTCAAAAGTGTCATTGATTGATTTCTGTATACCATTTCATATAAATTTAAAGAGAATCAGTCAAAGTTATCTGCCTTGGGTTCAGAAGGTTACTTGGATATTTTTAATTAGAATTCACTAAAATAGTTTTAAGGTTTTCTTAGAGGAAATTAAAAAAAATTAGACTTCTAATGTCTTAGTCAAAACTACTGCAATAATAGGCAATCTGAAACTTTGTCTATTCCAGCAGTAAGACAGTAACAAATATTCTACACTGCAGTTTTCTTATGAAATACATAAAATGTTTGAGCATAGTCATGGATTTTGATGTAGATTTGTAGATGGATTTGTAGATGTCAAGGATAACTAAATGCACAGGATAGTCTGAATTTTTATCACAAATACTTATCTGTTCTAAAATAAATAGAACAATAAATGACAAACTTAATCTTGAAAATCAAACAAGAAATAGTCCACAAGTATTAAAATTTATATATGATTGTCAACATTACAGGAATATCCTTATAGTTCCTACTGGAAAATTTCAAGGCAGTTTAATTAAATGTTAATGTGTAATTCAGAGTATAAAATCAAATGATTATTATTTTAACATTTAAATATTAATATTTGGAGATGGATGATATCTATCTTAAAAGGAGAAGAAAAGGAAAAAAAGAAACAGAGATTGTGGGTGGGAGTCATTTCTGTTCTTCAGGGTGAACTAATGTTTTTACCCTAAGCAAATAAAAAAAGGAAAAAAAAATATTTGCAAAAATAAATGCCCATGTAGAGCAGAACATAACAAAATAAAAGCAGTGGGGAATCTGAACTTTTATGAATAAATTGAATAGATTAGAAACTTCCACATCCTGATATTTTGTTTGCTCAATGGTCATACTGAATAATGCCTCTTTGCTGAAGAAAAAAAAGATTAAATTCTAAATATTTTGAAAGGACATACTTGAAATGAAGTTTCATATTTGCATTTTAAATGTATTCATAAATTCTTTTACTCAATGCAAAAGAGAAACAAAATGGCAAAATAGCCTAAATGGATTAATATGAAAGCAGAAAGTTTTAGAAACATTATCTCAGGAGTGGTTGGCTAAATGATCTGCTATAAAGGTTGAACACTCTTTGACTTTTAAGTTACTGTCTGTTGGATGATGCTTTCATTTATTTCACCAGTTACCTAAGTCTAACTGGCAACACTCTTACATTTGGAGTTCTTATGTCTTCTGAAGCCATTTGCAAAGCAAGTAATCTTCCAAATAGCTCTAAAGTAGAGAGATAATATTGCATTGGGATCCTAAGATTTAAGTTTAAGCATAAATAAATACATAAATAAATGTATCTTTTCATTCCAACTTTCTACCAGAAATATCATGCAGGAAGCTATGCTTCTGGTGTTCTTCCTAAACTCTCACTCTCTTGAAATAGTTTGTTAGTATGCTTGGTCCAGCCACTCTGTCTTATTCACTAAGGGTTCTCTATTACCTGAATCAAATCTTCAATTTTAGTCTTTGGTGATTAAATAAGGGTCTCAAGGTCTTTACTGGCCAGGCAGTTTTGAAATGAGATCCTCAATTATCACTCTCCTAAGTAACTAGAATTACAGTAGTGAGCAACAGGCACCTGGGTAAATTCATTTCGCTTAATTTAAATTCTCCTGTATTTCCTGAGATTTGAGAAGTTTATTCTAAAAATTATAGAGATAATACATAAATAACAGGAAGAAATGTTCATGAAATATATTATGACCCAAAGCATTCAATCCATATACATGCAACCTGATTCAGAGACTCAAAGGTAATAAATATATCTTAGAGTTTACCAAAGTGATAAGGACTGAGATCTGGTGAGGAGGGGAAGAGATAATGTACGGTCTGTAGATGGTGGTAAGAACTGATGCACAGCTATTTACCATAGCAAATATAGGGAACCAACACAGATGGTCCTGAATTAATGAGTGGATTGACAAGATGTGGTATTTATACACAATGGAATTCTATGCTGCTGTCAGAAAGAAAACTGACATTGCCCCATTTGTAAGGAAATGGAAAGACAGAAAAAATCATATTAAGTGAAGTAAGCCAGACTCAAAGGAACATATGCTTAATGGTTTCCCTCATTTGTCATAATCCATAGAAACCTTGGGCTCTCTTAGCAGAGACATACAATAGAGCAAAACCTTGATACATTAGGCCATGTAGGATAACACTAAATGAAAGGATTTCCAGGATATAGACACAAAAGCCATATAATGAGTGATTGTTGTCCTTAATGGGCTATGTTTTCTCTCATCTCTTTTGATGTCCCTTGTTGCAATATTTTACCTTGTTATCTGATATATTGTATATATGCTTGTTTGGTTATTTGACATAGCATAGGGAAGGGGAGAAAATAAGATGAGGGGTGGGAGTGGGGGGAGGGAGATGGAAACCAAGGCATGAGAAAGGGTATCAGTGTTTGTGAAGTAATGCACTTTCTATCTGGTGAATATATAATAATTACAATAATTAATATATGAAAAAAGAATTGATGCACAGCAAGAAAATTTAAAAGGTGGCTTTCCCCCCATGTAAATGCTATCTATGTTGCTGTCCTCATCAGTGTGCAAACATCAGCCTCGTGGCTCCTATGGAAAGATATTTCATAGCCAAAAAGAAAGACAACTGCCGGCCTGCTGTTTAGTAATAATGAGAAATACGAATTTCTTCTAAAAAGTGGATATTTTCATACCCAGGGTGTATCTGCAGGTGTATGTAATTTCTCTATAACCAATTCACAAAATACTAACAAAGTGTATTTCAGAGAAATGTTTTACACTACTATGCGTGTCTTTGGAAATAAATTCTGACTACAGTGAATTTGAGTTACTATTCTCTTTTTTTTTTGAGTTACTATTCTCATAAAGCATTTATTTCAACACTCTATGGATAACTAGGTTACTTCATTTCCACACGGAGACATCCTATTGTAGGTTATTTTTTATTAACCCTTATAAATGATGAATGCTCATACACTGATGTGGGATAAACTTCTCTGCAGAATCCTCCATCCCCATAAAGTATCCTTCAGACTGCTGGCTTTGACTGACTGGATAATGGGGATGATGGAGTGATTAAAAGTTGTGGGGTAGAATACCAAATTTATCTCAAGGCCATTTTATAGCCATTTACTTTTTATATTTATATGTGATTGTTGGGGTCCTTCTTGGACATCTAGGAGGGGGGTAAGATGGCAGCGGGGCCCACGAATCCCAAAAACACAGACTCTGGAGACAATACTCTCGGTGCAGTTCTAACTTTATTTTAGGAAACGTGCTTGCTAAATATAGATAGAGTGGTGGCAGCCACATCATCAAATAGGGACGTCCCTGAATGTGACCATCAGCCAATGGTATCCTGAGACATAGCCTACTTGCTCCAAGCGGGAGGTGCCAGGTGCCCTCTGGCTCTTGACTGCTTGCATCACTGACTGTGTATCCGCTGAAGCGTAGGTGGCAAGCAGCAGGGTTCCTATGGCTACCCCCACAGTGATGATTTCAGGTAAAAAAAAAAATACTTGGAGTTTACCACCCAACTTAGCACAAATATGTCCCCCATCTATCTTACAAACTACATGGAACATCCTGAAATTAAGAAAGTATAATAACATTTTATGATTAATTTTCACTGTATATCCATGGACGGATATGGTGCTACCACTCTAATACCACTATGTTCATTCTTACTTCTATAAAACACACATTTCATCTCATTGATACTGAACATTGCCAGGTTAACCTCTGTAAATTTAATATTAGTGGAAATGACACGGAAAGAATTTGACTTCAAAGCTTAAAAAACATTGCCTATTGTTGCTCACTCATACTTTTGTCTTATGCAATATAAAGATGATATTTCAGGTAGTTGACCTATCTTCTGAAGTTACAGAGCAAGACAGTAATAAACTTGTTTCAAATGGGACAAGTGTGAGAATAAGGGTTTATTCTCTTATGCCATTGAAAGTTGGTCTTTGTATGCAGGCATAATGAATCTTGCAAAATGTTCTGTTCTAGATAGAGAGACTCCAACTAGAACACAGTGAAAATATATTAGCTGTTCTAATGAAAGTCAAGAGACAGAAGGACATTGTTTTAAGAAATACTGTAGTGTCAAATTTATTTTTAACCATGTGGTTAAAGTACAATTGATAGGCAATAAATTGTACATATTTAATACATCTAAGCTTGTATGCCTTTCAAATTTACATAACAATCAGTGCCATAAGTATCCATCACCTTGAGGAGTTTTCTCCTACTGTAGTTAGTGATTGATTGGTTACTTGTTTTGACTGAGACACTTAGCTTATGATGCACTATTTTGGTGAATTTTTAAATATCAAATATATTATTGTTTAACATAGGTACTCTATTTAGACATCTAATTTTATACATAATTGAGCATATATTCACATAAACATGTGTACACAAATATTAGGATAAAAATTAAATACACTATCTTGCAGTAAGATTATTGTACAATTGATAACTAATTAATTCAAGTGAGATTCATACAGTGAGAGACGACTGATTTGTAGAACATCAGAACTCTCTGGAATGGGAAGCACACCAGATGGCCTTACAACTTGGCTTCACAAAGTGCTGATGTTCAGAGGACAAGCTGGCATAATATCTGAGCACAAAATGAGAGACAAAGGGATATGCTGAGCCTGCTAACACACAATCTTGTTCTCTGAGGAGATGAAGAGAATTAACAAGCCCATGTTTATGCTTATGACACATTTTTATTGTGTCCAGTCGCTCAATCTGGATTAAAAACAGCCAAATTTGTAAACATAAATGAAGCATTTAATTTTTCTCTTTGCATGACAGAAAACTTTACCAATATATCCTATGCTGGGATTCCACTGTACAGCTGAAATATTGACTTGTGGCTCCACTGACAACTCTTAGAACTAAAATTATATGCATATTTTCTCAGAGTGATGAAAAATGTTTCATCAGAGAGTCAATTTTAAAACTAAAAAAACATTACATTGGGGATAAAATTTAATATACATAAGTAGTTAAGCTAACAAACAAGAACATATATTGAAGCAAAACTCTCTTCATAATGGGGAGTTAATCTGACAAAATTATAATATATTAATATGTAAAGTACTGGTGAAGCATTACTACCTATTAAAACATTAAAAAATGAATAATGGAAAAATTAAAAAAGCTTTTCTAAGATTAGTGGGAGAAGAATAAAATAACAGAGTCAAGAAATGAGGATCAATATACTTGAAGACTATTAGAAGCATAATAAAAATTAGAACAATGATCAGGGTGTTGGTGGCTCACATCTAAAATCCTAGATACTCAAGAAGCTGAGAATGTGATTTGAATCAGTCTGAGAAAAAAAGCCCTTATCTCCAGCTAAGCAGCTAAAGATCCGGAAGTGGAGCTGTGGTTCTAGAGGCAGAGCATTAGTTTGAGAAAAGAAGCAGCATAACAGCCGTTCAAGCACTTGAACAAGAGAGAGAGAGAGAGAGAGAGAGAGAGAGAGAGAGAGAGAGAGAGAGAGAGAGAGAGAGAGAGAGAGAGAGAGAGACAGACAGAGAGACAGACAGACAGAGAGACAGACAGAGAGAGAGAGAGACAGACAGACAGACAGAGACAGACAGAGACAGAGACAGAAACAGAGACAGAGACAGAGAGAGAGAATCAATGAATTTTGACCAAATTTCTTTAAGAATGGTGAAAAGCGGGGCCAGGGGTTTGGCCTAGTGGTAGAGTGCTTGCCTAGCATGCACAAAGACCCTGGTTCGATTCCTTGGTACCACATATGTAGCAAAAAGCTAGAAGTAGTGATGTGGCTCAGGTGATAGAGCCCTAGCCTTGAGAAAATCCAGGGACAATGCTCAGGCCCTGAGCCCAAGCCCAGGACTGGCAAAAAATAAATAAATAAAAATAAAAAGAATGATGAAAAGCTAGCTACTCCAGAGGATGAAATTTGAGGATCATAGTTTGACACCAACCTGGACAGTAAAGACCCTAATCTCCAATAAAGTTCCCCAATGTCTGAAGTGGAGCTGTGGTTAAATGCTCAAGTCATAGAGCTCTAGTCTACAGCAAAAAAGCTGAAGTATGTTTAGCCTTTTGAGGCACTGCCATACTGCTTTTCATAGTGGTTGAATGAGTTTGCACTCCCACCAACAGTGTAGTAGTGATCCCTCCTGGCCACATCCCCTCCAGCATCTGTTGTTATTCGTTTTCCTGATCCTGGCCATTCTAACTGGAGTGAGGTGGAATCTTAGAGTTGTTTTGATTTGCATTTCATTTATGACCAGAGATGTTGAGCATTTCTTCATGTGTCTATAGGCCATTTTTGTTTCTTCTTCAGAGAAGACTCTCTTTAAGTCTTTGGCCCATTTTTAATGGGATGGTCACCCAGCAATTCCACTACTTGGCATTTACCCAAACATCCAAAAACAAGGACATATTATATGCACTAGCATAACGATGTTCATTGTAGCATTATTCACCATAGCAAAAATATGGAACCAACCTAGATGTCCCTCAGTTGATGAGTGGATCAACAAGATGTGATATTTGTAAACAATGGAATTCTATACTGCTGTCAGAAAAAACAACATCTCCCCATTTGTTAGGAAATGGAAAGTCTTAGAAAAAATCATATTAAGTGAAGTAAGCCAGACTCAAAGGAACTTAGGCTCAATGGTTTCCCTCATTTGTCATAATCAGTAGAAACCTTGGGCTCTCCTAGCAGAGATCTGCAATAGAGCAAAACCTTGATACATAAGGCCATATAGTAGGAAGCTAAATGAAAGGATCTCTAGGATATAGAAACAAAAGCCATATAATGATTGATTGTTGTCCTTAATGTACTATGTTATCTCTCATCTCTTTTACTGTCCCTTGGTTATCTCATATTGTTACAGTATCTCACTTTGTTATCTGATATATTGGATTTATTTGTATTTGGTTATTTGAAATTGGATAGGGAAGGGGGGAAAACCAAGATGGGGGGGTGGAGGGGAGGGTAATGGGGACCAAGACATGTGAAAGGGTATCAATATATGTGAATTAATGCACCTTCTATCTGGCAAATATCATGTAACTCTTTTATTAATTACAATAAAAATATTTTTAAAAAAGCTGAAGTATGGTGCCCATGCCCTGACTTGTAACCCTAGCCCATCCCCCACCAAACGGAAAGAATAGTGAAAAGATGAGGAAGATGAGGAAGATTAGCAAGTGTAAGTTTGATCAGAAGTACAGTGTACATATGTATTGAAATGTTGGGATGAATTTCTCTTTGTGTTAATAACATAAGCTGAAGAGTCAACTATTTTGGGAAGGACAAATGTTTTTTATTTCTCTCCTCTGTAGATGTTAAATTTAAAAGATAAACAGCTTCTAGGTAGCTTTAAGCACATCTCAGTCTTTACTATATTCTATGCCAAGGCTCAGACAGTTTTCTAGCATCCCCAGTGTGGGACATATGCAATTTTATTTTACTACATCTTCCTTTAGTTCCTAAAAGAGAAAAAATTATCTCTATTTATCTATTTAAATCCCATCTTACTTTGTCAGTGAGGAAAGAAATTAAAAAGTGAATGTGAGAAAGACATGTTTCACTTCTAGAGTCTCTAGGATTCAAATCTATTGTAATGAGGATGCCTCTCCCTGCTTAGGCTCACAGCATTGCATATAGATAGCAAGAAGGCTGGTGACCCAATACATAGTCCTTTCAAATTTTTCCCAACTTACTTAAAGTAATTATTTTTATCAAAAAATGTATAGGATGTAAGTCAACAATGCAGATGCATAAGAAAACTTTCAATAAAAGGAAAGAGTTATTTTACATGTATTGAAGTTAAAATAAGGCGTGTAGGGCTACAAGCGTAAAGTGCAAAAATAAGATTAGAAGAATATCATATCTTGGATATGGTAAAAAAAATGCTGCAATGAACATATTTGTGCTGGTAAATTTAGTTTGACCTGGTTTGTGGCCATGGAATTGATGGTAGGGAAGTTTTATGCCCAATGTGTACAAATGAATCAAGAAAATGTGGTATACATACACCATGGAATTCTATGCTTCTATATCAGAAAGAATGATACTAGTCCAGTTGTAAAGGCATGAAAAGAATTGTAAAACCTTATTTTAAGTGAAGAAAGACAAACCCAAAGTAACACAGCTTGCATGTTTCCCTCCTGTGTAGTAATTAGAATATGCTCATAAATATGCAAGTAAACATATCAAATAGTGAAAGACAAAAACAACGTACATCTGATTAATTAAACATAACTGTCAGCATCACATAGAAGGATATTCTTAGGAGAGGATCACAAATGCTCAATAGATATATGCGTATGATAATATAAAATGATGTTTAGTGAAATGACCTTCAAGAAATGGAAACAAGAGATTTTTCTTATTTTATTTTTTTTGTTTTGTTTTCCCCTCTCTTTTCACTGTTTTTTTTTTAATTTCTGTATTTTTTGTTTGAATGTATATTTATCTATTTTGGGGAGGAAAAGGGGGAGGCACAGAAATTTTGAGACAAAGGAGGAACTAATGCAATAGTGATATGCACTAGACACTATATTGTAAATAAATGCAATTCATGGAGGAAGTAGTTTGGAAGGCAGAAAACTGGGAGAAAACGAGGGAAGAGATGACACTGTTAAAAATAGAAATGTGGGGCCAGAAGTTTGGCCTACTGGTAGAGTGCTTGTCTAGCATGCACGGAAAACCGGGTTCGATTCCTTGGTACCACATACATAGGAAAAAACTGGAAATGATGTTGTGGCTCTAGTGGTAGAGCCCTAGCCTTGAGAAAGCCCAAGGACAGTGTTCAAGCCCTGAATTCAAGACCCAGGGCTGGAAAAAAAAAATAGAAATGTAATCAGTCAATACCGGACTTATGTAACTATAACCACATTGTATATCACTTTTACGATAAAAATAAATGATTAAGCAATTACATGATAAAATGGAAAAATATTACCTAGTAAATATGTGTGATGCATTTGGCGATAGCAGAGAAAATATTGGAAAGCCATTAAAGAATTTCAGTACCATACTCAGATTAATTTTGAAATAGATCTTTTTGTCTGAGGACTGATTGGGTGGAGGTCTGATGCTAAGAAATAAATCCATATTGCATGATTTTTCTGTCATATATGTTCACATGGGCACATACATATGTACATTTAAATATAGGAAAATACATTTATATATATGAAAGTATAGATAAAATGCACAATAATCCCTAGAATGGCCTTCTTATTGAACATGAACCTGCTAGAATTGTACAATAAGAAAGTCTGTTTAATTGTGCTCAGCTAAGTGGAATAGAAATAGGTCAAATTGAAGTACAATTGTGTGATAGATAACAGAGTATTTTTTTTAAGAGACAATAGCTTATTTTAAGTTAGGAAATGACACACTATATTTTATGTTTCAGAAAGATGAATGGTTTTAAAGCATTTCTAGAAAAGCAACCAGTCAGTGGGCACTGGCTAGGTCTGGGTAAAAGATGGTAAGAGTTTGTGATAATAATACATATCAAGATGACATTTATGCTTAATTTCAAATATAAAACAAAAAATATACCATTAGTCATCAGTTAAGTGTGGAATACATTTTATCTACTGAAATATGAAAAGTTTTATGAGATTACAAATTGATTACATTTCAAAATATATTTGTGGATTTTTCAAGTTCTTAACAATGTCAAATCTACAATTTTAGATTGATTAATTATACCGAGAAGATAGAATCATCTTCCCAGTGTATGACTGAAATTCATATTTAATTAAATAATTTGTGGAATTATTACAAGAATAAAATCTATGACTGGAAACAAGATGGAGTTCATTCATTCTTCTCCAGACCAGGCATAAATTTCCCTTGCACTTTTATTGATGCAGACACTGATAAAGGCAAATCGTATTAGCAGGGCTGGTGATTTGGAGTGTCTGAGTCTAACAGATGCAGAATATACCAAGTAATTCTCCATGTGATGATTAAAAATTCAGTAAAGTAATGGGCCTGTCACATTTAATGGACAGCAGATTCCAGATAATCAGATTTGTGTTCACATTTGTAGTATTTTCTTCTTCTTAAAGAATGTCTCCTATCAGAATTTTCACATTGAAGATTCACCCTTCGTGAATGTTCACACTCATGCTCATAAATCAGAGATCTCATTCACATGCCAATTTGCATAGACTTTTGGAAAGACTCTGATGCTAAAATAAGCAAATATAATTGGGAGGTTGAAAAATATCCAATTTAATTAGTTGAAATTTTGGAACTGTTAACTTCAATTTGGTTTGTCAGTAAAATTTTTATCTTATAGAAAGAGATGTGGGAATCATATTGTAATAGCAACATAAAACTAGTTTAGTGTTGATTAGTATTGGTGGCATGTTTAAATACAGAAATTTTGCAATTGGGCCTTCTTTCAAGAGTTACTTGTTCTGTATCAATTTAAACTATTAGTAATAGGTTACAATTTCAACATAACTGTATTTCTTCTTCTTCTTCTTTTTTTCCTTGCCAGTACGGGGCTTGACTTCTGGGCCTGAGCACTATCTTTGGGCTTTCTCAAGGCTAGTGCTCTACTACTTGAGCCACAGCATCATTCCCAGCATTTTTCTGTGCATGTTGTACCAAGAAATAGGACCTGCGTCTTCTTGCATGCTAGGCAAGCACTCTACTACTAGACCAAACTCCTGGTCCACAGAAAAAATAAATTTCATGTAACCCTTGTATTAATTACAATAAAAATATATGAAAAAAATAAATTTCAAATTCACAGTGAACTTTACGCATAGTATACTAAACACATATAGGAGAGATAATTTCCAATTATACAAGGATTAAGAGTTTAATCTCTAACAGCAACCAATAACTTTAAATTAACAAAGAAAATTAAACAATCCACTTTCTTTTTTTTTTCTTTTTTTTGCCAGTCCTGGGCTTGAGCTCAGGGCCTGAGCACTGTCCTTGGACTTTCTCAAGGCTAGAGCTCTACCACTTGAGCCTCAGCACCATTTCTGGCTTTTTTCTATGTGTGTGGTACCAAGGAATAGAACCCAGGTCTTCGTGCATGCTAGGCAAGCACTCAACCACTAGGCCAAACTCCTGGCCCCTAAACAATCCACTTTCTTAAAGTAAGTTGATTCTAATATGGATGTGTGTTTATATATAAATAATCAGGCCTTGGGAAATGAAAAAAATAACATAGCTGATGAAAGTATAAATCTAAAATATTTTCTGATTGCAGAAATAATTACTTTTACTTTTTTGTTTAAGTTCTCAATTTAAATTTGGGAATAGAATCACTGGAGGTTTTCTAGACTTGAGAGAAAACGTGAATATAAAAATATTCTGGATACCATAGATTTCCTCAATCAATTTTTATAGAAACCAAATGGTTTATTCTCAAACACTGTAAGTCTTATTAGTGTTTTAGTGTTATTTAGTGGAATTTTGCTCATTTATGAATAAGATGAAAGCTGTGATTTACTCAGCCTATGTATGCCCTCATGTCTCTTGATTTTATTTTTATGACTTGAGGTCTATACTTTTATCTATCTTCATTAATACTTTCTAGACTTTCTTACTGCCATGTCATTTTACCTATACTTTCTCTATAAATACAAAACATACACATAGTGCAAAAGTACTCAAATTATTATTTTAATTCATAAGAATTAGTGAATTTGACTTTACTAGAAGCAGCTACTAACCTGACAGAATCAAAGAGTCTCACACAGAGTTAAATAGTAGATGATTAACTCATAGAATATATAATCTTGATGTAGTTTTGTTAAAATATTGAACTTAGACCAAATAATATCACTTAAGTATCACAAGCCTTTATCACTATCTACTTAGGAGATAGCTATTTGAAAACAGATTAAAAGCCCTTTCTGA